>NW_009951948.1:1681283-1730530 GCF_000747805.2 Chaetura pelagica | reverse complement strand
AACCAAAGGACCACACACTGCCATCCAGCAGGCAATGGGTTTGGCTGTTCAAAACATAAAAACCCAACATATTTTCATTGTGCTTTTTAACTGCACAGCACGTAGACAACATGTGCCTCTTGCTTGGGAGCCAGAAATTAATATTCACAGTTTGGCAAATAACTCTTCTTCCTTTTTACTCCAGCAACTTTTGTTCTCTGCTGTTCAAGTTGCTTACCCAGCGTCTTGGCATCCTCTTGTATTAGTGCTGAAATTTGTGTTCTTGTGTGTATTAGAAATTTCACCTGATGTCTTCAAGGACCAACTGGAATTAGAACGTATTCTGCTTTAAGGATGGGTTTAGCCTCATTTTCAGAGGAACCTGAGGGGAACAAGGGGTCATAATTTCTCTCGTCATAGTAATCAAGATCACTCCAAATATCACCATCCTCTGAGGACACTATTAGTTTCCTAATTTGTATGGGATCAGGGGGATGCGAGGCCTGCACAAGCAACATTTTGACCTTTTCTTCCAAAGTGTGTTTTTTCCCCATTTCTTCCCATAATTGTTTCTGCAGCTGTTCAGTTTTCAAACACAGTATCCATTCAGCTGCCTTTCTGCCTTCTGTTTCTTCTTTTAGGTCCTGCTCCCTTCTGTTGTTGTTCTTCCTGTCCTGATAAGCAGCTTCTCAACAGGTACGTAACATTTTGCAAATAATTTCTCACATTGAAATCAGGTGAATTCACAGGCCAACCACAGCCCAGGCCTTTGCCTCCTTTGCAACCTGTACCAAAATGCTGCTGGTTTGGTTAAGGAGTTGAGTTCATCTGCCACACCACAACGGAGCTGCCTCACAGGTGACTTGTCCTGTGCTCCTCAGCAGAAGACTGAGAAAGTGGAGGCTTATCAGTTACCACAAAAGATGGGCTTGAAACAAGTATGAATGATTGAAAAGCCCTGGCCTTTTAAATGTGAGGGGTCATGCTAGATAGTCAGAAAGGACACTCTAGCATGGAAATGTATTAATTTATGATAAAATCGCTCTTAGATTAGCCACAAGCCCCTCCAGGTCATACAAGTTTATACAATGCTGTATAAACTTGACAAGTAATCAGAATATATGATTATTGGATAAGATTCATAGTTGTTAGAAATGAACCAAAGATGTTCAGACATGATAACTGAAGACTTGGCTTTACAACACCAGATAATTAAGCCATTATCCATTTATTCTTTATGACCAGTATATTACAGTATATTTTTCAAATGCTTCAAGCTATTACATATGATGAGGAATTAATAATAATAATAAAAAAGAAGAAGAAGTTAAACAGTAAGATAATTCTACTGAGCCAAGACTTGTATATGTAATAGATGTTCATTACTGGGGTCAAACACTGCTTGTTTCACTGACGTGAGTAGCCCCATTGATATAGTGCAAGTACATCACCAGAGTGCAGTCCAGCCTCCACTGAGATGGTCACGTGGTATCCCAAGCTTGAGCAATATTGTACCAATTTTAATGGAAGATAAATTCTCAGGGACTGAAAAATATTGTTGTGACCCTGTTAACTTCATAGAACTAAAAAATAAAATATGGCCCAATCTTTTGTGTGCAGGTACTTGAAAAGCAGCAGCCATTACTAGAAATCTTTACCAATATTTCTTCAAGAGCTTGTTAAGCACACTTGGAATGTGAAGTATTCATAGATAGCTCTCATTTATTTTTTTTTTTTTTGCTGAAGAGAAGTTTTGCAAAGTAAGAACCCTCCTGGAAGCTTTTAAATTATACAAAAGATGACAATGAGTGGTGTCCTTTTTGCCAAGATGAGTAAAGGTCTGGAGCTGTTGTTGTTGCTCTTATTAAAATCTAATACACATTCCTTGAAGATAAAACAAAACATGTTACAGAAAAAAAAAAAAAGGAAAAAAGAAAATATCTATCTCCAATAATGGCTCTTTCTTGTATCTCACTTTTTTAATAAGTTTGAGCACAACACTCAGCTTTACAGGTGTGCTGGTTTTGACTGAGATAGAGTTAATTCTCTTCACAGTAGCCAGTATGGGGCTATGTTTTGGATGTGTGCTGGACTCAGTGCTGACAACACAGGGATGTTTCAGTGATCAGTGATCAGTGCTTGTACACAGTCAAGGCCTTTTCTGCTTGTCACCCCACCAGTGAGTGGGCTGGGGGTGCACAAGAAGTTGGGAGGAGAAACAGCTGGGACTGCTGACCCCAACAGACCAAAGGGATATTCCATAACATATGATGTCATGCTCAGTATATACACCTGGGGGAAGAATAAGGAAGGGTGGGGCATGTTCAGAGTGATGGCTTTTGTCTTCCCAAGTACCCATTACGTGTGATGGAGCCCTTCTCTCCTGGATATGATCACAAAATCTCAGAATCATCATGGTTGGAAAAAACAAAAATAAACAAACAAAAAAACCAACCACACTCACTCCACCAAAAGTCACCCACAAAAAACCCTGGCCAATACAGCAGGCCCTGAAATGCCACATCTACATGTTTCTTAAATACCTCCAAGGCATTCAACCACCTCTCTGGCAAGGCTGTTCCAGTGTCTAACCACTGTTTCAGTAAATAGATTCTTCTTAACATCCAATCTGAACCTCCCCTGCCACAACTTCAGGCCATTTCCTCTGGTCCTGTCATTAATCACTTGGGAGATGAGGCAAACACCCACCTACCTACAACCTCCTTTCAGTTAGTTGTAGAGGATAATGAAGTCTCCCCTCAGTCTCCTCTTCTTCAAATAGAGCATCCCCAGTTCCCTCAGCCACTCCTCATATGATTTGTTCTCCTCTGGACACACTCCAGCTCATCAATGGCCTTATAGTGAGTGGCCCAGAACCACACACAGTACTCAAGGTACCAAGTACAGGGGCACAATCACCTCCCTGCTCTTCCTGGCCACACTATTCCTGATACAAGCCAGGATGCTACTGGCCTTCTTGGCCACCTGGGCACACTGCTGGGTCATGTTCATCCAGCTGTACATCAGTACCCCAAGGTACTTTGGACAGATTTCCAGCCACTCTTCCCCAAGCCTGCAGAGCTGCCTGGGGTTGTTGTGACTGAAATGCAGGACCCAGCACTTGGCCTTGTTGAACCTCATACAGTTGGCCTTGGCCCATCCATCCAGCCTATCCAGATCCCTCTGTAAAGCCTTCCTACCCTCAAGAAGATCAACATTCCCACCCAGTTTGGTGCAAACTTGCTGAGGGTGCACTCAGTCCCCTCATCCAATGCAGATATTGAACAAGACTGGCCCCAGAACTGAGCCCTGAGGGACACCACTGCTGACCAGCCACCAACTGGATTTGACCACATTTACCACAACTCTCTGGGCCCACCCATCCAGCCAGTTTTTTACCCAGTAGAAGAGCACACCTGTCTATGCCATGATTCACTTACTTCTCCAGGAGAACACTGTGAGAGATGGTGTCAAAGGCCTTACCAAAGTCCAGGTAGACAGTGTCCACAGCCTTCCCCTCATCCAAAAGGTGGGTCACACGGTCATAGCAAGAGATCAGGTTGTTCAAGCAAGACCTCCCTTTCATAAACACCTTCTGCCTGGCCCTGACCCCCTGGCTGCCCTGCACTTGCCATGTGAAGTCACTCAAGATGAGCCTTGAGACAGCTAAACACCTGCCTGCTGATTTGAAGTAGTGAATGTGCATTTGGCTTTGACTTTACCTATTAAACTCTCTTTCTCAATCCATTAGTTTTCTCACCTTTACCCTTCGTATTATCTCCCCCATCCCACTTGGGTGAAGTGAATGAGCAGCTGTGTGGGCCTGAGTTGCCTGCTGAGGTTGAACCTTGACAACAGGCCAGTCTGAGACTCGGCAGGATTGCTGCTCTATCAGACCCAATAGAGTGTTGCTTCTTCAGGATCAGAGTGATGGTCCTGGCTGGTAGATTCAGCCTTAAAAACAAAAAGAGAAGGAATAAGCAGAGCAGATGAGGGAACGCATGAGCAAGAAGGTGAGAAAGGTAACTTCAAATCCTGTGTTCTGGGTGATATATGTTAACACAAGTTCAATGT
Source organism: Chaetura pelagica (assembly GCF_000747805.2). NCBI lineage: Eukaryota > Metazoa > Chordata > Aves > Apodiformes > Apodidae > Chaetura > Chaetura pelagica. The sequence goes on along the minus strand of NW_009951948.1, from coordinate 1,726,477 downwards.
CTGCAAACACAGCATATAAGGCTCAAACAAAGCATCCTGGAGAATGCCAAGGCTTTGTGATCCCCACTGCTGTACAGACTCTTCCCAAGGGAACTTATTAAATCTGTACTGAAAAGGAGAACTGAAATCCAATCAGGTTTCCAGGGTGGCACCACAGAGACATCCTTCTTCTGTAAACTAAATGAAGAGTATGAGATTACGTGTTACTCCATTCATCTGCAACTTGCAATACTCTGTATTTCAAACTTTCAGGGGAAAGCTAGCCTGAAGGACTATCCATGTATCTTATGGAACCGTTCCAAAAAATTTAATAATTACCTTTTCCTAAGGTTGTTCTCTGAAGCTGAAAATAGCAGTGACTGAAAGAACCTGTGAAGTGTTCAGACTTGCAGGCACCTTCCAGAAATATCACAGCCCTGTTTTTACGTGTGATTAAGAATAAATCTTTTTGTGCTCATTTCCTGATTTTCATAATAAAATTCAAATGTACTATTAAAATAGTCAGTTCTTATACTTTGAAAAGGATGCAGAAATGCAGGGATCTTAGACATGGTCTGAAGGTAGACGAACTGAGGAAAATTTAACTTCCAGTGATGCTTTTTTTATTCCTTGACACCTAAACTAAAATCTCCTCAGTTTCAGAAATTCTTATTTCTCACCATTATTTCTACATTCCAGTGGTAGCTTTCCAAGATGAAGAACTTATTTAAAAAAGAAAAATCGAAGCCTCATACTGCAGTATCTGCACATGGTGTGGCTGCTCTCAATGCCAGGAGCAGGGCTCAGCTAGCACTTTAATAGCCAGAGCTTTGCACTGGTTGTCAAAGATTCATATTTATGCTGAACTCCATAACCATATCCCCAGAATGCTTGGTGGTATGCTGAGTTAGAATGAAAATAGATGGTTTTCTGCTGAGTATGAAAGTAAATCAAAAAGAAGCAATAAAACGAAAACTTCATTGCTGTCTTGGAAAGCTGTTTTGTATTAGGAATTTAGTACATGAAACTGCAGTCATGTTGTGCAAAATGTTTGTTATGCTTTGATAAGAAGCCAGTGGTAATGGCTTTCTTAAACAATTTAATTCATTTCATACCAATTGCAAGGCCCAACAAAAACACAAAGTCTTGGCTTTACATGCTTGGAAGAAAACATAATGAAAACCTGCAAAAGGTCCTGTGAGTTTGCCAGTATCTGAGCATGCACAAAGGATGCAGCAACAGCAGAGTCTGAGCAGAATGAGGGACAGGATGAGTAGCTGAAAGCAAGCAGAGTATGGATATCAACAGCTTTGAAAGTTAGATAAACTATATGTGCTCAGGGAAAACTACCATCTGCAGTGCTCCTTCAAGACATTTAAGAAAGAATTTTGCCTTGCTCATGAGTTGCACGCTTTCTATCATGATGAACAAGCTAATGAACTTTCAGCAATGAGTCTACCTGATCTCCCCACCTTCTCCAAAAGACAATAAACTACAAGAGTACAACAAAGAGCCCAAAAGATGCCATCTCAGTAATAACTTTTTTACACTGAAAGTAGACAATAACAACTAAGAGCCAAAGCAGGAGGGAATTCTTGCCTCTGAGGGCTCATAACCCAAGGGCTCACTTCTGCAAAAATTAATGTAAACATAATTATTTTGTTTTGTTTTAAAAATAGCACCATTTGATGCATGAGCAGAACCTGATATCAGGCATTTGCAGATAGTTTTCCGCTTCAAATCTCACTCTCCTCCTCCACCAGATAACACCTTTGACACTGCCACACACACAGAGATTGTTCTATCCAACTGCAGATCCAAGGGTGCAGGTCACCTGTCACATAAACCCCAACTCTGGGATTTTTAACTTTCTATGCACATTTTAAAAATACCTCACTACTGAGATTTTCAGCAGGGAAGGTCAAGAGATCTGCAGCAGTTCTGGTCCTGTTATTTATACAGACATAAATCAGGAGTAGCAGCACAGAAGCACTGATGAACATAGGAGGGAGTGGGATACCACCCTAATTTAGTATCAGTATATGGTGATCAAGATTCCTGCAGGAATTTTATTTGTTATATTTATTTCTGTCATTTTGGCATTAGAGAAAACAAGAGCTTTCTAGAGTAAAGAATAATCTGAAGTAGCAGGGGATTTCTGTCTGAATTATTTCAGGGATAAAACATTTAGAAAAGCACCCTTATTCTTTAGGCTCATAAACACAACACCCGGTGCAGTTTAGGAGCCTGAAAGGCCTTGTTATAGATCTGTCCTTCCTTCTGACAGAATACAGCTGCTTGGATCTTCACACCTGCCTAGTACTAAATGGGTCAGGCTCCTCATAAACCTGTGGATTAAACCATCTAAGTTTTGATGTCATGATACTTTCAGAGATTTAACTCAAGCTTATACTCCAGACAAGAGTGTTGCCTCACTTCCTTACAAGCCCTCTCTCCCAGTTACCTTCAACGTAGACCTACCTTTTAGAAACATACCACAGAAAGCCTGCTTCATTTTCTGTAATAGCTTAGAGCTCTAAACTATAATAAGGAGAGATTTGTAAACAAGTATTTGCTACACTCAGGACTGAACAAAACATTGGACCCAAAGGGGTCTGCGGTCACTAGTCTATTAAGCATTCTCAGGCAAGGATTTCTAAAGCTCTGAAGCTATTACACTTCACCAGAAAATTATTCTCTAAGCCAGTATCATGGTTTAATGCTGCTAGAGAGGAAAGAAAAGTAAGTGGCTGGATAAGGATGATTCAAGACCATGCTCCAAGGGATAATGAATTATTTACGAGAAGTAAAATAGATTCAGCAAGCAAGATTGGTCATGTGAGCCCCAGCAGCATTCCTCCAACAGCAGCAGCAAGACCCAGGACTGAGTTCCTGAGCACAGTTTTTAACCCAAGTCTCTTAAAACCCATCAAGCATCAGGCCTGTGTGGCCAAACATATCTGGCTGTCCTCCAAAGACCTCAGGTTGTTTCTTCCTGGTAGAAGCAACCTGTTAGACCAAAGGGACAATAGAGCTGACACTATGGGCCCATTCCCAATGAAAATCACTTTAGTAATTCAGAACACACATTCAGATGATGTATTGGACTATACCTAGATGTCATTTGATTGTTAAATGTTGATGAAAATCACTGCAGCTCTCATTTAAGAACAGAATTTTTATAGCAGTTAAAGAATTTTTTTAATCCCTGGACTAAATGGATTGATCCAAAAGTTCAGCAAACAATTCAACAGAGGCAAGAAACAGCCTAAAGTGGGTCAATGGCTACCCCTTAGCACAATAGATGGGGGCATGGCTCTGGGTGTCAGAACACCCAAGCTCTGCTTCTCTCTCCTCAAGCAGAAGGTTCTCCAGAAGTTGCTAAATCTGTGTACAAGGCTGCCAAAGAGTTTCCATTCTCCCTCACTCTCTTTCTCCTTCCCATGGGTGTGGGATTAGCAGTATGGTTGCACAGTGACTTCTGCTTCCACCCTCTATGGAGAAAAAACCTTGTAAAATGCTATATGTCTGCTCCTTCCCTTTCAGGGAAGAAGTCTTATCAGCTCTGTATCCTAATGTCTCCTTATCTACTCCCAAGACTCTAAAAGAAAGGGCAACAAGTGCAGGTCTAATTAATTGGCTGACAATGTTCCTGTTTCTTTATAAAGAAAATGTGAAGAGCAAAACTGCTTTAAATAGAACTTCAGAGCAGAAATCCTTCAAGTTCACTATAGAGACATTTAAGCTACAATTCAGCAAGGCTTGGGAGGGAGACCAAATCCTAAATATAGACATGGGCTCTTTGGGGTCAACAGGCCTTCAAGGATTCTAGGCCGTAATCATCCACTGGGATGTATAATGGCTGGATACAGATCATGTCTACAGGAGTTGTCTGCTTCCCCTTAATAGAGGGTCTGAGCTCTATGCAGCAAGTTAGGATGCAGTAGGCTACAAAGAGACTGCGGTCTTGCTCCAAAGAAGAGGCCTGAGAAACTGTCAGAATTTTTATTTTAAAAGAAGCAACTTAGGCCTTCCTGCCATGCTAGGAAATATGTGCACCTCAGGGACTGCCCCAAGCACCACTCTGAGGGACTCAGATTTCTAGCACAGGCTATGAAGGCAGTCAGGTACTACCACAAGGAAGCACAATCCTTATACACTGAGCAGAGACCCAACTCAGTGCACCTAGGGGACAACACTGGGTACAAGGTGCACCAGGTTTCATTCTCAAGAATTCCCATGCTTCTTCTGCCACCAAAGCTGGAAGTAGGTGGCTACCACTTGCTCATGGAAGCAGTTATTTTTCCCAAGACCTTTGCCATCAATGCTGATGCAGGTAGTCACTATTTTGCTACAAACCATCACATAGGACCACTTACCCAGCTAGCAAGAGACCAGGGTTTATTTCCTGGTTCCTCTGACTCTTCTGAAGCTCTTCTTCTTTGCATTGCAGATACACAAATGATTCACAAAGCCCCTCAGAGAAAGCAAGAGACAACATCTGTTTAGTGCAGCCAGAGCTGTTTCTTTCCGGAGGGAAATTGGCTTCAGATCCTTGCTATAAAGACAGTGCTTTAAATAATCACTGGCTTTAAAAATTGAAATAGTGTCTGTAGCAGGGACTGAAATCAAGAAATTCATTCTTCTGTTAAACACCCCCAACCATCAAAATTAATGTTGTCCTAGTTTTTCTACCTTGGCCTTAGCCAGATTCATCAAATGGGTGATGTTCCCTGTAACTGCATTGTTTAGGCACTGTCCTCACTGGTAGAAAATGTGGATTTGAATTCCAAATCTAAATAAAAGAGTTCTCTGACTTCTCTGCTAGTAAACAAAAGCAAGAGTGGTGTTACCCCACCATATGATCTTCTAAGTTCTGTCAGGGGTAATTTCCAAGAATATACTTTTGTGGTGAAGTCCTCCAGCTAACACAGAGAAGTAAGAGAACAGTGTATGGCTTCCCAAGGCTCTAAGATGGGAGATCAGCAATGAAATCTTCAGATCGAACAAGACCAAGAAATTCTTGGATAAGATCCATCTAACGGATGGATGGATGGATGGATGGATGGATGGATGGATGGATGGATGGAGAGAGGTACTGATCAGTTGATAAGAAGGATGGAACCTGTCAAGTTGGGCAGCAGCTAAACATTTGAGGATGACATTTTCAGATGAAAGCCTTCCAGGCCTATCCAACTGCATGGTAGTGAGGTAGCTTAGTTGTCTGTTATGACACCAGGAGTTCGGGAAAGGTAAAAAGTGCCAAACATCATACTCCAGACAATTCACCTGATGACTAGATCAACCTTCCTCTTCTGGGGCAGATCCAAACCCATGATCTTCTGGATCACAACCTGAGCTGTTTCCATGCACAAATAGAAGATGTTGGAGTGAGGAACCAACCTTCAGTGAGGTGGATTTTTCTTTGGCTTGACTGTGCTCCTGGCAATAAATAACTCACTGGCCATTCTGTTGACAAACTGCAGCTCCCCAGACATTCTTGGAACTGTCACAGTGACAAATTTGGTAAAGTCTTCAATCCACTTAAAAAAAACAAACAAAACAACAAACAAAAAAAAAACCAAACACAATAACATTTATTTTGCTCCATTTAATTCTGTCATCAGAAGACAATGAATTCCCCAGCCCATAGTCCACCTTCAGGCTAAACAGCTAGAAAAGCAACTGTCTTGGTTTTAGAGACAATGATATGCTGCTCTAATTCTTTGTTTTATTTCCTCCTCTGCACTAACCTATAGCAAAGTAGGGAGCTTCTCCTTTGCTTTCTGTATCTATGCAGAAAAAAGAGAGTAGGTTGAGGAGGCAACACATCTCACCATGTTCTTTAAAACCAAAACAGCTTCCATGTCTTCCTAAAAAAAGCAGGGGCTACAACTTCCCATTAGGGCACTAGAATGGCTGTTAGCAGAGGTGCCTTTCTTCAAAATCAACCTACTCAGCTCTTCAGAGGAAACTTCCAAACCTCTCTCTGCTCTCCCTTTTCTAACCTCAAGCTACAAGGTACTAGCTGAGTTCAACAGCTGGTTAATTTTTTTCTCTATGGCCCTTAGCAGTTCATGTGAAGTTGAGTTCCCACTGTTGAAAGAGCCTTTATTCCCAGCCTTCGTTGGCAGTATCATTGTGGTCTCACTACAGCAGGTGTTACTGAACTAATCACTACAGACATTCACCTAGGATTTGAGTCACCTTTTTTTTATTTTTAACAGCATCTTTGTGCTGCTGCAAATTTTCAAACTACAAATAAGAAGAACACAATTACACCCTCTACATTCAGCCTAGGGGAAAGGGCTGAGTTCCTTGTTTGCAGTCACTAAGAAGTCTAAAGCCACCACCAAAAGGATCAGCTGGGCTGCTGGAAGAGCATAGGACCTTGGTCCTGGTATAGACATTACCTGGCATGAACTTCATTTCTTTCTTGCTCACTCTGGCTCACCTGGATGCTAGTGGAGGTAAGAGCAGCTTTCTCCATACTCATATTTCACAGGGCCAATTTAAATAAAAAACAGGACTTTGCATAGGTAGAACTTGGATCTAATATTAAAAATCATCTTTGCCTTTTATTAAATGTTTATTGTTAACAGCTGAGACCAAGGCCCTCACAGTTCCTGTCTCTTGTTACCTGTGGACCCTGCTTCACTCCAGATACACATTCATTTCAACAGTGCCATTCAGGCTGGAGGATCTGCTCCTGCTGGAAGGATTATTGCAGAAAAGCAAAGCCACACTTGTGTCTGGAACTAGCTGTGAAATAAGGTTCTAGCTCTCTCGTTGAAGATTTCATATTTCAGTTGTATTTTTAATTTCTGCTGGTTCTGAGGGATTTCCACTGGGGAAAAAAAATAATCCATATTTCAATGTATTTCTTTTTTAAGGAACCTCCATATAGAGACAGCTTAAAGGATCTTTATTTAATTCCACTACTGAAGTTTGGGCCAAGGGAAGCAGAGTTGGAGCAGGAAGGTATAAGGCATCCTCAAAGAAGCAGCTGCTCTGAGACAAAAACATAAAGGAAAACTCTTGAGAGTGTGGGACCAACCAGTCTCCAATGATCATTATCCTACCATGTTATCACCACTGCATTTAATGGGTTAAGTCTGAATCCATGAAGGAACTTGAACTCTGTAGCTTAGGCTGCCATGGTGAAGAATCAGAAAGTGTTTTAAAAAAAATATAAAAAAAATAAATCAGGAATAAATCTGGTACCCAGTTGGAAAAAAGAAAAAAAAAAAAAAAAAGCCTTTTAGTTAATTATTGTAAAAGGATTGATGCAAAATATCTAGATAGATGCTGAAATGCCAGACTCACCTCGTTGGCTTCTTTCATTAGGCTAATTATAGTGGTTTCTGAATCTCTGTAGTTAAGCAAGTGACAGGCTTTCCATTATAAAGTAATTTTTAGAACTCATCAGTGAATAAAGCCATGTTCTGGGCCAAAACTTACAAGTTTAAAAAGAAGTACATGATTTTTGGAACACAGAAAGCTTATTTTATGGTGGGGAAGACAAAAATGCAGCCTAATCATTTTGGTTTCGTTATTTTAAAAATAAAACTTAGTTACAAAATGCCTCCTGAGCTGGATTTGCATCTAATATTTTTGTTATATATATATATATATACATAACCTAAACATGCACATTTCAATTTAAAGTACTGAATACATTTTAAAATGTTTGACTATAACATCTGGGAGAGAAAAAAACAAAAAACACACAATTAATTCTGGTAGCAACTAAGAGATCATATTTTTTAAAAAAAAATGTTTAAGCTTACACAGTGGGCCTCTAAGGCATCCACTATTATTTTTCAGATTTTGCGCTTGGACCATTTGAAAATATCTCTGTAGGTGTTCTTACCAGCATATTTAGAAGTATTTTTCACAAGGGAATGTAATACAAATATGATCACTATCTCTATCTGCCTGTGCCTTCCAATATGTTCCAATCTATCATTTTCTGAAGTCAAAATGCACCAGACTAAATCAGTTATCTGAATATATGCTGATAGCAGAGCCTTCTTAACAGCAAGGCCATGGTTAGAGAAACACAGTGAGGCACAAACCCATTGCCTGTAAACAGAGTTTTTCTGCCCAGTGCTCCCTTACTGGATTTAGCCCCCTTGTCCTGTGTCAGGAGCAAGCAACAGGCAACAGATTGAGGCTCATCTCTTACTGATCCCTAGCATGTTCCACCTTGTGTTAAAATTCAGTTATCATAGTGATGGACTCTAAATCAATGCTTGCAATCATTTCTGCAAGGTGTCAAGCACTAATCTATTTCTGAATTCAAGAGCAATTCAAGAAAACCCAGGACTGCTGTTTAATAAGACTGTATCTTTGAAGGAACCGAACTGTAAAATGAAAAGTTCACTAGTCCACAACTTCTGACCTCCATAAAAATACAAACAGTAAATATAGATATTTTATTTGATGTTCTTTTGTTGTACTTTATTAATTTGTTCATTATCTGGGGAAAAACTCCAAGTGAGTATTTCAAAGGATATTCATTTGCACAATCAATCAGCCTGTGCCTGAAATTCAAACATCTATTAATCCCAGCAAAGACATGACCCCAAACCATTCCTGTAGAAGCCTCCACTGAATGAGCTGGTGCTCCTTGCAAAAAGAGCAACATTCGTACAAATCATTACTAAAAGTCTCTGTAAGCTAAAATACCATTTTAAGAATAAGGGATTCATCTCAATGCAAAAATATATTTGATTTTAAGGTATTATCTGTATGTTTCTCAGCAGTGTTTTATGAAGGAAGATACACCAATCCAGGTGGGACTTTAATGATTTTATTCTATATATCTCAATCTATCTATTGTTATCATTCCTTATGTACAATGTGGTGCTTATTTTGTTTAAATAAGTACAAGAATCAAGTATAAAAATAAGGAACTGAACTAAGAGTTCATTCACCACAGAATTAAATTATTTGAAAATCAGGGTTTATTTTTCATTGCAACACCAGCCCAGTATTCTGAGTGTTATTTGTGCATTCAATTATTTAATAATTATGCAAAAAGCTCTGAAATTATGCAAGTTCAAAGCTTTTTTCCTTTAACCTTTGTCCATTACATAAAGTAAGAAAAATTCTGGTCTTTGTGTATTTTGTAATATTCTCTGCAGACTCTAGGTTCTCTTTTTCATGCTAACATTAAAGTACAAAACATCAACAGCTGTTATAAATAAACAGCCCACATTCATGCAATAAGTTGGTGTTTTGTCTTTTTTTGGTGCCCTGTAGTCACTGTTTATTCCTTTCTTCTTGTTGTTTTTTTTAATGTCAGGACTCCAAGGATCTGCTTTCCATGATAAGATGAAGAACTAAATCCTGAGTGACAGGTGTCTGCCCCACACTGGAGTAGAACGTGATGTGACAGAAACCTTTCTGCTTTTTTAAGTTGTACTGAAAAAGCTTGTCCTGTTTCAAGTATTTCTGTGCAACAAGTTCTCTTTTGCATCTCCTCAGATTCACTGTGACTTGCCAGGAGTAGGGATGTTTTGGTAAACCATAGATCCATCTACCAAATCTGCAGAGCAACCAGGGACATCAGAAGTCCTCTAGCTGGTCAAAGGTCCTCAAGCTCACATACCCAAGTACAGCTCAGAAAAATTTCTGATCAGCCAGATATTAAGTTTTGGGGTTTGGAGCAATTCATCCTCAAGCCAAGCTAAAAATAAAAAACACATAGATGAAGGTCATAATTGCATTCTTGGCTGGTAGCTAATAGGAGAGGATGGAACAAGCAATACCTTTCTCATGTAGTTCATTGCAGTCGTTCTTGCTTTTCTTGGGGATAATTTGTTCCTATGTCATCCCCCACCTTCCCCCAAACAGACCAGTAGTAGTACATGAGAAGTCCTGGAAAGAAGAGTCAGAGCTACAACGTAACACAGCAGGTTAAACATTTCTCCACATGACACTCCTGTATTGAAATATATCATTATATGGAATCCTGGGCTTCCTAAGGGGAAATTCTGATTGAAACAAAACATACATTTTGACAAAGTAAATAATTGAGTGAAACTTCAAATTGAAATGCTTACCTTGAACTCAATTTTCTCCTTAAGATAAATCCAGTTGTAACCTTAGGAAGAAATCCTTTACTGTGAGAGTGGTGAGACACTGGCACAGGTTGCCCAGGGGGTTGTGGAGGCCCCATCCCTGCAAGTGTTCAAGGGCCGGTTGGATGAGGGTTGGAACAACCTGGTCTAGGGGAAAGTGTCCTGGCCCACACAAGAGTGGTGGAACTAGATGATCTTAAAGGTCCCTTCCAACCTAAACCATTCTATGATTCAAGTAAAATTAAAAGGGGTTTATTTTGTTGAAACAAAGTTTCTCAAGTAATCCAGCATGAAACTAAACTTCTACTCCAAAGCAATTTCAGAGTATGCTGGTTTTACAGCAGTTTGTAACAACTTTTGAGATTGCACCCTTTCCCACAGTATAGGGACTTCCATTTTTTATCAAATCTACAATCTCTTCCTTGAAATAAATAATGCAAACACATACTTTTCATCCAATTAATGAATATGGCTGAAAGATTAAAATGAATATGTTTGTCTTATAGGTGCTATTATTGTGCTCAAAACTCCAGGCTTCAATAAATCTCCACTGTGCTAGGTACATTACAAAGAGGGAACAATCATCCCTGTCCCTGAGGAGCTATGTGCAGGTTTAAGACACATCAGCACAGTAAAATTAGTAGGGAGGAACTATGTGGTGATGGCAGCTCTGACAACAAAAGTAGGCAACTGAGCAGCTTCATTGCTCCAAATACAGAGAGTAAGAGAAGAATTAAAAGGAAAATCAGACTATGAGTTAACAAAAATTTGCAAGCTGTGGAAAGAGCCTTGGATATAAAAAATGACACTTCCCATTTGTGCCAAAAGAACTTTTTTTAAACATTAAGTGCAGGGGTAGGGGCTGAGATGGTGAACTGGAAAGTGGAAAATGAAAAAATATGTTGAAGGGAGGCAGAGCAAAGGAGACAGGGAATTGACCAGGAAATAGTAGGGAACTCAAACAGTCTGCAAAATATCCACCTGATCTTACAGCCAGAACAGAATGGTGTGTGTTAGGAGAAAATCCCAGCAGGCAAGCTACCTGACAGTGAGCATTTAACTAGCACCTGTCCTGTGGGCCTGTCTGGGAAGACCTTCCTTCCCATCTACAGCAGCTGCCCAAAGGCAGAATGTGTGTGAATGTTCCTCTTACATTCTCCCAAACCTGCTATTCCCTCAACAGTGCCTTAGGTCTGGCTGTGGACATGCTGGTTGATGCCACCCAAGACATCCAGGGAGCACACAACAGAACAGCATGTGTGGCTGTGGACCTGTCCCCAACCCCCTGTCAGGATCCTGTTGTACTTGGTAGGACAGTCATAGGCAATGAGACGATAATTAATTCTTAAATGAATCAGGTCCCTGCAGACTAGCAACAGACAAGCAACAGCTGGAATGGGGATCCCCAATGAGACACAGCCCTACACTAAATGAGCCAAAGGCCCATATTTCCAGGAGCCTTTCTGTAGCCTCTCATTTCAGATCATTTGATAATGATACAGCAAAATTTTAAGATATAGACAAAAACACAAGAGATAAATCTGAGGAATGAAGAATGTCTCACATGTGGGCCCTTTTAGAGACATAAAATGGTTCCTATTTCCTCTTCATTGCTGGTTATATTTTTACTTACCAAATACATTAATTAGAAATCATAAATCTATACTCAATTTATGTGACTGACTAACAGATTGGACACAAGATGGGTGACACCAATTCCAGCATATGAATATTTGCCACCTGGATCCACTCCATTTCTGATTTAAATAGAGTTTTCAGTGACAAGAGATGGGGCTGCAACTTCTGTATCTTTGGCTCTGTCACCATGGAAACCAGTACTAATTATATGTATTACTAAGTTTTAAATGTATTCAAATTTAACACATTCCTCTGAAAATATTGAAGTTGTTTTTCTTTTTCTCTCTCACCTTAATATGTTGCAGTTTGCCTTCTGGCTTATTTGGCTTGTAAGCTGTTCCACTCATAAAAAGATAAAAGTATGTAGGTGAAAATTACCTTCATTTTCTTTTATGTAACCAAGAGGCAGAGTCATGTAAATGTTTGATCACACACTTCCTACCACTGCTGTAATCGAATGTGAAGGGTTACATTTCTTATTAAGGAGGTGCTGTTCCCAAAAGTGAGAGAAGAAGCAGCAAAGTTCTGCCACTGATATTAAGAAAGATCAACATCTCTGTGGAGAACTGCAGTGATAGATCATGGAAACAGGAGTACACTGGAAAGGAAACTAGGAGGAAAGAATCCCACACCTTTATCATTCTTCCTGCTGCTGTAGCATAACTCTCAAAACTACTCACCAGAGGAAAAGCTGAACTAAAGCTCCAAGTAAAACTGTGTATCCAAGACTTGCAGCTGACCTTTTGTGTTAGTGAACTGTCAAGACCCTGATCACTTTTGTATTGTTTTATCATACTCCATGGCTAATGCCTGAAGGATTCTGAACGTGTCCATTCATCATTTAGCCCACTAAATTACCAGAGACACATTTGAACACTTCACTTGTGTTTTTTTTCCCCTGCCTGAATAGGCATCTGCTATAGTCAAAATGTGATGTGGAAGCACCAGAACACTGAAAAGCTAAGGCAGCTGGAACAAAAGCCTTTCAGTTATCATTCTTTTATTCCCATACCAACAGCTGAGTGTGGAAAGGTAACTCTAGTGCAAGAACTCCCAGGTGGATGACAATGAGCAAGACTTGGACAAGAGCTTCTGCATATGACTTCATAAGTAAGCTGAATAGTGTCTGGGAATAATACCAAGAAGCAGGACTCAAGCAGAGCAGTGTTAAATTGTGAGGCATGTCCTCAGGATGGTTCTGGCCAGAATCAACGAAGTCTTCCAAACAATTTCCAGGCACAGCTCAGGAGCTGACACAGATCCAGGATCTTTCTCAATGCACGGTTTGGATGTGACTACTTCATTTTGGAGACCAAAAGCATTTAATAGCATTGACACAAGCCATTAATACCAAAAAACAGACCCAAGTATGATTTATTGATATGAAAGTAGCCTCTGAAGCACAAAGCTTAATCAGAAGCCCATGTGCTCAGTCATGCAGAGCAACAGGTTCAGTTCTCCATGATGTCTGGCTGCTGGTCTCCAGCTTCATCTCACAAAGCTTTCTGACATTGATATTGATCAAACCTGAACTGAAAGGACTTCACAAGAGCCTGAGAAGGCTACTTCATCCTCCAGGCCTGTGTGGTCTTTGACTCTGACCAATGTAGTGTGTTTTACTGGCCTGCTCAGGGAAAAAACCTACCTATTCCTGGAGTCAACCAAGGACAGGGGACACACACATTTGTTTGAGTATTTAAAGAGAGATAATCAGTTTTCTTAGGCACCTTATCTAGTTAATACCAACATATAGATCCCTCCAGAAGGTGATTCACAGGAATTGTTGAAATTCAGTTGCAGTGGAGGACAATTTGAGGCCTTCTATATAAAAAAGGTCAGGGTAAAGCAAGTCTCCTAACATGGGATAATGTCAGATACCTCCCACCACAATGAAATTCCTTAGAACATTGTAAGATCAAATCTTTGATCATTTATTAACCTAAATCAAACGCTTTGAATTTCATAATCAAACTTCTAGAGGAAACCGTTCTTTTAGAATGTCAACTGTAGTCAATAAAAGAGAGGAAAAAAAAGAATATCTTTAACAGGTAAAAGCCAGGCAAAAGTCTCCTGTTAAATGGCCAGAGGCAAATTAGCTTTAACAAAATCTGATCTCCACAGAGGGTTTGCTTCACTGTGTTTAATAACACCCATGAAATCCAAGAAGAAAAAAATACCTGAGACTATAAACTGAAAAGAAAAAAAAACAAACACTAAAGTATTACTGAAAAGGTTGCTTTATTTTATTTTGCTTTGTCTCAGTGAAGTGACTTCAGATATGGCTGCTGTTTTCTGCCCAGTGGTGTTGTGCCAACACTGTAAATCGAAGGTCATTTGCATCCAGCAACAAAGCACCAAACTGATCATTTCTCATTTCAGGAAAATAACAATTTTGAGAAGCAGAAGTAGGTATTTCTGAACAGAAGACACTAGCTAAAATACAGGCCTTTTCCTTCTCCTAATATTGATTTGCTGACTGGACTTTAGATGCAATATTAGTCCTTAGTTTACTTACATTTAACAGTAGCTTCCAAGGCACTAAAATGTAGGCACACCCATGCATCCTCTGAATGGTAAGGGAGCAATTTAGCAACTTCTGGGAAAGTTATATTAGGACTGCATAGATCTTATTTATATTGTAATAGTCCCTATTGCAAAGTGAAAGCTTTGGAGACAAGTTAGTCCAGCCCATGTTCCAGGCTGGGCCAGAAATTATTTGTCCTTTATGAGTGTCAGGGTACTGTGCTGGCATGTGAAGGGGCTCATTCATTCCTCAAAATACAAGCTGCCCTAATTAAAAAGCTGTAAAGACACAACACATTTTAAAATAACCTGAGTTCCACATGGAGTAGCAGTAGTTGACATCACTGAATTTCCTCCCATTTTGAATGGCCAAATTAAGTAAATGGTCTGATGGTTTCCACTGAGCAGCCATAGAATCTGATTTACTCTCAGTGCGTAGCTACAAGCAAAAATCAATTACACTAAAATTCCTCAACTTAAGAAGAAACAACTGGGAAGAAAGTAGAATACACATCTATACCATCATAGCTGGTGTGAGCAGAAGAAACAAGGAATGACTCCCCACTGTTTCTTCATATAAAAAAATTAGGATCAGCTAATAAAGTCACTAATTAATAAGCTGAGAAAAAAATGAAAATAAGTTCTCCAACCCCAAGAAGTGCGTGCAAAACAATAATTATATTACACAACTCATTGCCACAGGATACAGTGGTTTATAATCAAGTTCAAACAGGGATGAGACAAATTCAGAGAGGATCCACCAAATACAAATGACCCAGATGTAGGATCCCCTGAAATACAGCTGGTTTACTTATGTACTTTGAGCATTGTTGTCAGCCAATGACCTAGACAGAAGGTAAGACCTGGACCTGTGTAGTTGTGCTTATGGTTCTCTAGGTTAACCTTGGTTTCATCTACAAGGCTTAAGACTGAGAACTGGTCGTATTCACTACTGTTGCCTAGGGGACTGCAAGGCAGTTTTGAAGATGTCTTCCCCTCAGCCAGTGGATCAAAGACCCCATTATGCCAACCTATTCCTAGAATAATCCCAGATGACCACGAATCCTATGGCAAGTCCTCTGCAAATGCTGTTACATCATATCACCATGCCAAAGCTTGGTTATCACACTGAAGAACAAAAAGTCCTTCACTGGTGGTTATTTTTGCTGTGTTTATTAAATATGTTCTTCCATATTCCTAGGTCACTGAAGCCCTAAACTTACCCCCTTACTACTCTTCCAAAGACACAGTGTGGCAGGACAGGGGGACAGAAGAACTGAGTTTTCCTCTCTTTGCTTAATTATCAGAGCTATCTCTTTGAAAACCAAGAGGCAACAAGCTGGACTACACACAGTCACAGCTGTGTTGTTGCTGAAAAAACAAACAAACATGGACATTTCAAGAACTGTTCTATGGTTCAGGATTTTCAAAATCCTTTCAGACTTTTATATTTTTAACTATACTTTTACAGCAACATTTCTCGAATCATAGATGTAGTCAGACTAAATGATAATAGTCCCTGAAGATGAGGTTGCTGAGAAGGCTTTAACTCAGAAAGATTTACCTTCTGAATTCCAGTTCCACTATTTCCTATGCATCACAGAATGATCTGGCTGCCCAGACTCTCTGATATTAGTCCAATTTCTGAACTCACCCGTAATTATCCCAGGAATTTCTGATAGCCAACTGAGTGCAAAACTCATTTGTATTTCATCCTTTTTCAGGAGAAAAAAAATGGGCCCATTGATTTGGCTTCTTTGTTTAAGCACAGCACTATTGCATCTGCATAAATTCCTACTTCCATCACCACAGAGCAAACATTGTTTTTGCAGCCATGGGGTAGCAGCAGCCTTCTGCAGTGCAGCTCAGTACTTCATGCCATCACCTGCAATACGTCCTCCTAGAAAAACAAGCTTGAGCTCACCCATGCCTGAAACTCAATTTAGATTCTGGAATCTTAACAATCCATCCCCAAAACTACCAAAACCCATTGTAACACAAGGCTATTTCAAGGAGGATTTATAGGTAGCAGGTCTCTGGTGGATGGTAGTGTTACCCATCTGTGAATTCCCATTGCTGTGCTGTGTAATTAGGAAGTATTTACATATGTTACTTCTTTTTCACTGCTCTGAGGCTCTCAGAGGAAGCCAAGTTACTGTATCATAAATCGTATTGTTGAAGCAGATGGAGCTCCTTGCTCAGTTGAAACTTACAGTTAGGCATAATTAGAGAAGTCTGTGCAGAATATTCTTTAATTCTTTAACAACTTATCAAGTTATTTATATTGCAAAGCAATTCAGATGAGAGGTCTTTTGAAATGTGTCACTAATAAGGACTTTTATGCTGTGTCTTGCAGACGGCTCCATCATTACACACTGAATGATGATTTCCCACTCTTGCCCAGGCACAGTTACACTGCAATTTCCCTCCCTCTTTCCTTCTTCCAGAAAAACTACACAACTGGTCATTTCTCTAGCATTCTCCATTTATGGGTTTCAAATCATTGCCAGTATGAAGTATCACAACACTCCTTCAGGACACTAACCTCATTACCTTCTGAAGAAATGGAGTGCAAAGAGATTAATGTGGAGGTATCTTTAAAGTTGCTGAAGGTTTGGTTGCTTTTCTTTTTTAGCTCAAACTGACCTCGTTTTCAGAAGTGCAGGTCAGCCACAAACCTGAGGAGTGGGAACTGTGGATGCTTTGTATCTTGGTCAATTTCACAGGGCTCAGGCTGGGTCTGGGTTCATAACCTGACCAAGTGGGTGTTGCAATTCAAACCTGCAGAATGTCATTTTGTAATTCATGATCATGGAGTGGGCTGGAGCATCCTAGGCAGGGAGGAAATCTGCTGTGTATTTTTAAATTAGTTTAAAAATCCAGTAAGGTCCCTAAAAAGGATCAGTTTTGCCAGGTTTTGCTATTTCATTTGTTCCTGCTGGCAGCAGCTGAGTGGTTTATATCCATCCTCTCTGCAACACACCCCCAGTGCCCAGCAGCGTGGGGTCTGGTGCAGGCCAAACCACAAGCTTGCTCCTTGCCTTCAGCAGCAGTGCACAGCAACCAAGAGGGTTTCCAAGACAAGTGCTGGGGAGCATGTGCAGAGGCACAGCTTCTGGGGGAAATCACCTCAGATCCTGCCCAGCTAGCACAGCTAGCAGTGATAAAACCCAGCTAAAATCAGTGAGGCCCTGGCTGCATTCCTATTCCAGAAATATGATGCAGAGACACCTGAATTAGATCCAGAAGGAATTGTTTATTAGTCTTAGTGATGTATTGGGAGTTAGACCAAAAAAAAGCAGCTGGATTGGTGAAGTGAGTAACCCTGCCAGATCCAAGCAGGCACTTCTTGACAGGCTGGAGAAGGTCCAGAGAAAGGCCATAAGGATGATCAGAGGACTGGAGGACCTGCTATATGAGGAAAGGCTGAGATTTGTTCAGCGTTGGGAAAAGAGGGCTTCAGGGAGACCTTATTACCATGTTCCCATACTTAAAGGGTGGCTACCAAGAAGATGGAGACTCCCTATTTACAAGGAGTCACATGGGAAAGACAAGGGGTAATGGACACAAGTTGCTCCTGGGGAGGTTCCTTTTGGGCACAAGAGGTAAATTTTTCACCATGAGGACAATAAACCTTGGAATAGTCTCCCAAGGGAAGCAGTAGATTCCCTCACATCGAACAGGTTTAAGTCCCAGCTGGACAGGCTGCTGAGCCATCTCATATAAACTATAGTAGTACCTGGAAAGGTTTAACCAGATGATCCTTGAGGTCCCTTCCAACCTGTCATAGATACTCCACTGCTTGGGTTTGGAGCATGGACATCTGAGAGCCAATGCAGAGAGCTGATGTCACAGATACAGTCTTCTCCCTCCTGCCATCCATTCCGTACATCTGGGTAAGGACCTGGGATCCCTCCAAACTGGCATCTGTGGTCCAGCTGCCTCTCCCCCTCAGGCTCCTCTGCAGTTTAACACACTTCCACCTTCAGACTAATCTGGGCATGCAATCTCTCCAGAAGCACAGAACTGATAGAAGTAACAGTGGCAATGCCCTCCCTGACCCACCAAAAAAAACACCAAATAAGACATTTTAGGATAAAATTGAGTCAGAGTTATGAGCAAGATTATAGGATAAAGGCTGCTTCTCAGCCCATGTAAACAAACCAAGAGACACTGGAACAGGTTGCCCAAGGAGGCTGTGGATGCCCCTTCCCTGGAGGTGCTCAAGGCCAGGATGGGCAGAGCTTTGAGCAACCTGGTCTAGTGGAAGGTTTCCCTGCCCATGCAGGGAGGTTGAAATTAGATGATATTCTAGGTCCCTCCCAACCCAAACCATTCTATGATTTTGTGCAGGGATTCTGAGAACACTGTTGCACTTTCCTTGGCAGAACAAGTATTTTGAGGCTTCTGCTCTATTAAGCCCTTGAGGATCCATTTGCATTCAAGACAGAATTACTTATCTCCATTTTATTCTTCAGGATGTTTGGATGTGAAGGAAATTCTTCCCTCCTCTCTTGGAATATCCAACAGAGTGACTATATAACTTCTTCCTAAGGCAGAGTCACAGCTCTTTCTCAGGTGACCAGCTCCAATGAGCAAAAAGTGCCCTCTAATAAGGGGCTTAGTTGTCAGGTCATTTTGCACATGAAAAACACTTGTATTTCTCCTGAGCAGAAGAAAGCCAGTAGTTTGGAGAATTTGCAGTTTGATGGGAGCACTCTCAAGTCAATGATCTTCACAGAATACTCTCTTGAATCACCTCACTAGGTCTGTGCAGCGAGAAAGGATTCCTGCAGCAAGGCCAGCATCCCCTAGAGGTATCAGACCAAGATGAAAGTAAAGGACATTAGGAGGGTAAAACCCAGTCAAGCAAATAGAATGGACCTGGCACTCTGATAATTCCCAGTTTGCACTCTACTTGAACAAAATAGCCAGCTATGTAAAATATTTTAAGAACTGCTGAGAAAACCAAGCAGGTGAAATGTGCAAGTGCATACAAGCTGTCAGCACAACCCATCATAATCAAGCTCTTCCCATACTCCTGCTGTGGCCACCTGTGACTTGTTAGTGGGTTTCTTGGCATGGGAGAAATGCCAGTTTATAGCCTCCCACCTTTTTTTCTTCTGATGTAACTTTGTCAGGAAGTTTTGTCACATATTACCATAGCCTTTACATGCATGTACTGTATCTGACTTACCGCGCCTCACCCTTTCCCAGAAGGGTTATGGCTTTCAATTTTGGGATCTTCTTAGTGGCAAAATCATCTGCTGACAGAAAATGATGCATAGAACAGTACTGAAGCCTAGGGGAATAGAACAAAACAAAGCTAAGTTACCAGGTAAAACTAACAGATGTAATAAAAAACTAAGATTATTTACACTGAATGAAACAATAGAAACTTGTCAAACAGATACCTGAACTCATTCACTTCTTCTTAATCACAGTAAAGAAATTGTGAGGTCATGTATCAGTATTGCTAACTACTTCAAATGTCACCCTTTTATAATTCATTCAAATCAAAATTGACCTGTGTTCCAAAATCTCTTGAGGCTCATATCATGGGCATAGTACCTCCAGCTGTGAAACTCAAAATATCTGCCTTTCCAGTTCACATCCTCCTGAGCAATGGGCTTTTCACATTCTGAGACTATGTATAGCATCTTCTCTATTCCAAAAAGATGTCAGTCTGTTATCTTCCAAAGATTCCCATTGTTCCTCCTCAGGCAGGAACATTTCTAAAGATATATGTGCTGGGAGTTCTCATCAACCTGGTCTCTCTAGAATTGTTGGTGACTATTGTCTTTTTTATCTTTCTAGTCTTTTCTTACTGTGGCAGATTCAGAGGCCTTGTCACAGACTGATCTCTCTCCCTGGTCACGTATTTTCTGCCTATTTCATTTCTTACAAGCTAACTACAAAGATTCTCAGACATCACCCTTCTTTTTCTGGTGAAATATCTTTACCCCCCCTTGTGCAGGAGATGTGTACTTTGGTCCCTCTGCCTGCTCAGAACTTGTTCCATCCTTTCACAATGTGCTGTTATCTTTCACAAGCTGCTTGAAGCTCTGCAGCAATGCCAGGAGCAGAAAATCTCACCAAACATCACTGAAAAACTGCTTCTTCTGGTGTGAAAGGCTTATAAATGCCAGATATGCCACTATGTCCAATGTTATCTGCACCTCTTCCTCTAGTGTCCACTTCCTAAATAATCCCCCGACCTCTGGGACAGAAGAAGATGCTTGATTTCTAGAGCCAAAAGCTTCTTGCCACAGGTGTCAAATTAGCAGCAAAGACTACATCCTGCTGAGTTTCTACAACATTCAAAAGTTGTGTCCCACCATCCCTTCTGTCTTTTGCAATGAGTTCTCAATATCCACCCCATCAGCACATCTCATCCATTCATCTTAACAAGTAAAAGCTGCTCTTGCTTTTCCTTTATTCCCTCACAGCAAAACCCCTCACCCCAAAAACTACAGGCACATTTGCTCCTTAGGCATTAAAATTTTAAGGTCTTTATAAGGGCAATTTCAGTTTTTCTCTTCTCTATAAAGCACCAAGCAGAGCAGGTCCTAACTTTGCACATCACTAAGCACTGCACAGTTAAGTCAAGCCAAGTAAGAATAAATCTGTCACTATTTAACTTACTGAGCCTCTCCTTGGGACCCTCAACCCACCTCTCAAAAACTCTTGCTTAGAGGTCCCTTCTCCAGGAAGAAAACTCATCCATTTGATTGACTCATTCTTTAGACTTTTCTGTGGTGTGACCTGCAAAACACCAAATGATACCTCCATATCAGGTTCATCATCTCTGAACACAAGTCCCTCTGCCTTTTCACTCCCTTTCAGATCAAGGCAACTCATTGAAGTGTGACACCCCTTAATGTAATAACTTCAGCCTTTTCTCACCAACCATTTCAAGTTCAATTAGTGAGAGAGGAGAGGGGACAGCACGGACATGCAGGACAGACTTGAACATGTTTTCTTCCATATTTTCCGCCACAGAGAACCTGTGCTGCAGAAAAAGTGGGCAAGAGAGGGTCCATAAATTAGAGGCCTGGCAGGAGGACATAGAGGTAAAATGTACACACAATGCATGTGTCACACCATGTTTTTATCACAGATTAAGTGAAAATGGAGATGAAAAATTACTCTTAGAGGTCACTTAATCCATCAAAGCAAGGTCATGTATACTTAAGCTCTCTCTTTCTTCCATTTTCCATAATAAAATAGCAACATGCAAGTTGTTGTTTCTTTTCCAAGACAAGACTTCTCCTCTTTACACTTATGATTATATCCACATAATCCTCAAGGAGCTCTGAACACTAGGAGGACACCCAGATGAATGCAATGGGCAGGAGCCATTACCTGCCAACAGATTAATTCAGAAAGGTTGATTCTTTCCCAGAAAAAAAGGGAATTCCTTCAAGCCAGAGGAGCAGTCAGATTTTTAAGAAAGCAGACTTCATGAGCAGAACAAGACAGGAAAATGAAAAACAATGGGAGAGAGAAACTCTCTTTAACAATGTGTTCAGCGGCTGCACCTCAAGGTCTTACTGCACAGTGTTTAAAAGGCAACACAACAGCACTTTCCAGGTTGAGGCAGCAACAAAAGCAGGGAGGGCTGCAGCTGCTGGTCCTACTGCTCACAAACTCTGTGCCAGCATTTTAACGGTGAAAACCATGAAAAGAACTTCAGCTTGCGACAGAAAAGTCCATATATGAGACAACAGCTAAATATATGAAAGCTCACCCATTTATTTCTAACATAGAGAAATTAAAGAAAATCAAGCTTGGTATTAAAGCCTCGCCTTCTCCAAACTGGAACAGTGCTTAACGTTTAAAACACTGAGCTAGATTTGCAGTGAGTGCAGAAAAACCTGAAACTTTTGAAGGTAATTACACTGACTTTCATCTGCTGAATATCTAGCTCTGCTTTTACTTGCTGTCCTGATTGCAAAATCATCTGTTTCAAAGAGAGATTTTTTATTTTTTTTTTACTCCAAAAGTGCATTCACCTTTATGGGTTCATTGTTGTATCTTCAAAGTAGGATTACACAATCACTGATAAATACAGGATTTTTTTTGCCATTTCTGGATATCTGATCCTGTGTCAATAGTTTCTTTTCTAACAAACAGCCCTTGGATTCCTGTTGATTCGCAGCCCAAGGGTTAATTTTTGGTATGCCACATGTTAAGGGGATGTATTGCTTTGAGTCAGAGAACAGTGGGGATGCTGTTCTTCTGGAATGCAAAGAGCATGGAGCTAATCACTAAAGAAAATAAACATTCGGCCCTATGCTTTGCCTTCTTTGACATAGGGCTGGTTCTGAAGGTGGCACTTGGTCTGCCTAATTAAAAACAAACACCGACATTGTTCATATTGTGACTCAGCCCAGTGTGTTTGCTGCACACTGTAAAACACTGAGGCATGATACCCAGAGGGTCTGTCCCTCTGCATGGAACACTGCATGGAACAATATGTGAAGTTTTGCAAGCACACCTCCATCTTGAAAGAAGTCTGACTCACCAAGATGCCTTGGGAAACATGTACTGGATTAGAAAAAACTTCCACCAGTAAAGCTCAAATGATGTTCTCACCTACCTGTGCAAAGGGTGAATATATGAAGAATTAAGGCAGAAATAAGACAAGTAAAAAGGCAAACGTTAATGATAAATTAAATTTTAAGACTAGTCCTATGACTCAAGAGCTACCAAAGGATTTAGTCAGCCAGCTTTCCAGCTGCACATCAGCCCTGTCCAGGCTGTCAGCGCCAGGAAGATGTGAGTTGATTGTGTCTGTTTGTCTAATCTCCATGTACAGTGAGGTAGATTTTAAGGTTTGTTATGCTCTCATCTTGACATCCACAAGTTCCCCAGCTTCCACAGCAGCTCTTGTATTCCCCACATCTGAAACAGCCACATCCTCAAGACATGCCAGGAAGGCTGACACTACAAAACCACACTACTTGACTTTCAAAGCCATCCTGCCTGTAGGGAGCTATCAAACACAGTTGTTCTGGACACTCCAGAAACAGTAGAGTGAACTAACAGCATCACCTGGGCTTTAAATCCACCTGATATTGTTTTCAAACTGCCATTTTCCTGGTTGATCTTTTAAACATTTCTGAAGATTTCTACATTCCCTGAATAGAAGCAGCAGCAGCAGCTCCCAGCCCTGAGCTGCAATTCAGTCACCAGCACTGCTCTGAAATATAACCTTTTGCACTGATGTGTCCTGAATGACTGGCCAGCATCTATAACCCAAACTCTGCCCACAGCTTCATTTTCTAGAAAAGGCCATGGTACTTCATATTTCTTGAAGCTGCTTAGTTCTCTCTTCCACTTGCCATATACATGCAGTGCAGCAGAGCACTGTGGGGTATGTTTACCCTGGAGGGTAAAGCCAAAAAGCCAGTTCAATCATCAGGAATTAAAAGGTTTTTACCATGGGGCAAACCTATCTGAGTGTCAGTGGCTGATTTCCAAACAGTACAAAGGTTTAGTCCAACTCTGTCATTAATTTCAGGGACAGCTTCTTGGCTAAATTCCACATCCTCCTTTGAACCATATCTTCAGGCCTCCATCCTCAAGGGAAAAAAAAACCAAACCTCTTCAGGGAAAAATTAGTGCAATGAATAAAACATTTAAACAAGGTCCTTGAGACTTTCTTTTCCCTGTATGTTTGCCCAGTGGGGTCCTGGCAAAACATGGAGACAAAGCTGTAGAACAAAGAATTGATTATTACTTCTGCCAACCTGAGGACTAATCACTACACGGATGTCTGTAGCACTCTGTTTCCTGCTTGCCACCTCTGCTTTAATGCACTCTTTAAGGAGAGGATTTTGAAAAAGAGCTTATGTAGCTTGTCACTCCACTCTGCCAGGGCTTTAGCGAATGCTTAGCACCGAAGTTCTTTAGGTACCTTAAAAAATGCCAGCCCTGGATATTAAGCCATTTTCCTTTTCTACCCTCACGCTTCTTCAACACCAGAAAACAATATCAGAACATTTTCCTTTCTTAAAATGGAAAAAACATCTTCTTCCTTCCTGCTGCTGTGGAAAGTAGAAGGCACAAGAAACAAAGATTAAATGTTTCATTTCAGCAGGTTGTCAGATGACCAGTTAGCTATCAATCTCTCTACCTTCATGCTCTTTTTACTTCTCACTTATTTATTTTTCCCCCTCCTCTTCACCCTCTCTTCGTCTGCCATTACAGACCTTCTCTTACAGCACCATTCCCTAGCTTAACAAAGGAAAAATTTTGCTGACTATTGGAGAAGATGCTAATGCTGCTTTCTTTAGAGCAAGACTGGATTAGTCTCCTGAGGGAAGCATCAAAAGTCCAATTGATTGAAACATTTAAAACAAGATGTCATGTTGTGCAGGAACGAGTAGGAAATATGCAGTAGAGAACAGTCCTCAACTGGTGAGAACTGTTACACCTGGTTAAAAAATGCTTGGTGATGGGGGCACTAGATAGCTTTCACATGGATTTTCTGCTGGGGAAGGTGAGAATAGATGATATGCATTTGCAACTGCCCATTATTACTGCCAAGCATTATGCACATGGCTGAGAAGACATGACACAAAGCAGATGCACCCCAGTATGTCCCCTCTGTCCCCTTTGCAACATCCCTGCCCTCCAGATCCCTTTCCTTAACCCCCTCACTCCTTCATTTGTCTCTAGAACACATAGATTATATTGACATATCAGCAACCCTGCCTGTTCTGCTCCGAACACCATCATATTTTGTAATTATATAGAAAAAATAAAATAAAATAAATTGATCTTGTCTAGCACAATGTGTTCCTTACAAATCCATTCAGCTTCCTGCATTTTTGGTGCACTTCAAACTCTTTCTGTAAATAATTATTCTGGACTGGGTCAAAAAAACATGTTCTGTCATGAGATGCCAGTCTAAGAAGAAAGATAAATGAAAAGGGGCTAAAACTTGCAAGTAGAGCTGGGAGCTCAGTCTGAGAGAGTATCTTCATTAGGCTTTAGAATGGGCTTATCAAAACCAACACTAGTAGGGGAGTGGGTGGTTTTGCAAAGGAGTTACAAGACAGAGGGGAAGACTCCAAGGACAAATCTTGCTTATAGGCCTGCAGTTCTGTCAAAATCTCTCCTGCCAGTCATCAAGTTTCACAGAGCTCTCTCCTGCCACTTGCTTGGCCTGTACCTCATGCACAAGCAGGCTGGTGCCATGACTTCTTTTCAGCATCATGGCCCCTTCAAGTGAAACTCAGCTGGTGACCCAGATCCATCAAGCAACTGCACTGGGTACACAGGATCTCAGTGCAGGAGGGAGGCAGCACTGGGCTATGGCACCTATTTGAGTCTTACTACACGTGACACCTCTACAACTGGATACTTCCACCTCCAGCCCAGCATTCCCTTTCCATGACCAGATCCAGAAGGTCTCACCCAATACAGGAGCAAACAATACACCAGAACGTGAGGAAGCAGCTGTCACAGAGATAAAACCAAAGCCTTGATCCATGATTTCTAAGCAAGGAGTGATCTCCCTAACACTGATACAGCACAGGAGTGACTCTACATAAGACCCAAAGATCAGTTAAATCCAGCATCAAAAACAAAACTGTAACTAGAGTCAATGCCTGAAGAACATAAGTTCTGTACCACAGCACTGACCTTACAAAAAATATTCTTATAATTATATCAAGCTTTCCAGCAAAATGTTTATGCTGTACTGTAATCACACCAGCTGCAAGATCTGCAATGATGGAAACCTTTTGAAAAGTTTGGAATTATAATTCTATATTATCATCCTATTAATGGACATTTTCTTACTTAAACAGTGAGCCAGGAAAAATATTTTTTTCCTTTCTCCCCTCCTTTCTCAGCCTTCTGCTGTGGATGCAGACACTGTGAGCAACCATTACTCATACTTTTTTTCAATTTGCAAATACTTTTCTTCATAGTTAGAATGGCAATCATGAGACCATTTGAAAAGAAATCTTGAAGGCTTAAGAAAGTAGCAGTATCTTGCACTGAAAGGAAAGCTTTGGAAAAATCTCAAAAGCAGTAGAGTTTTTTACTGAATAAAAGCTAGGAATAATAACATTTTTTCTTTCTTTCTTTTCTAAATGCTACTTTGCAATGTCAGAATTTAGAAATCAAAAATCTACTTTATTCTCAGCTAAATACAGCATACAGGCATGCAGGCCTAGCTGGAGCTAGAGTTGTTTCTAGAGGGAATTCGTATTAGGCTGCCATCTACACAAGCCACAGCAATAGCCAGTCTTTTGTCATTTCCTGCATGAAAAAATGAGCTGCATTTTCCAAAGTTCTCGTTGGAATATGAATCACGCTGACATTCAGCACTATTCCTGCTCCTAGATAATATTTGACAATTCTACCCATAAATATTTATATCGAAAATATTGCCTGGAATACATCTCAATAAAGTCACTGTCCCATTTGCACAGAGTAATGACAGAGTAACTCAAATAGTAACAGCAAAACGCAGGTGTTTCACAGGGGAGCCTGTCTCACCGAGAGGGAAGGCTGAGCACAGTCCAGCACAGGATGACACACTGTGAATCACATCATTACAATCCCGACTGCCAAAAGCTGGGAAGGAATGCCCAGCAACAACTGGTATTTCAGTGACATTTCAGTCTGGCACATGGCACACTAATTACCAGCAAATAACACAGCCCTTCCTTCCTCGTAAAGCTAAATTGAGGCTGTTGCACTCCAAACAGGCCAAGCCCAAATGCTCAGGTGTTTTGGCATGAAACATGGACCAAGGCCTCTGCAGCGTTTCCACCCCTGCAGGCAGGGCTGCAGGCAGGGCTGTGGGAAAGGGCTGGCTCCGTGGAGGAGCTTTGACACCTTCTGGCTGCTCCCATGTGCACTGTTGTACAGGACTCAGAGAAACAGCCAGAAAACCCCTGACTTCCATTTTCAAAGGGGAAGGAAGGGATTTTGCAAGGTTTCAGGGCTGCACCTGAAGTGCTGAGTGCTGGAGTGAGGACAGGAGAGCTGGGAGATGGCAGCAGCAGAGGATTGGCCAAAAAACAGTTCAGTTTCCCTCACTATGGCCAAAGCAGAGTTTCAGCATTTCATCTGGAAGTACTTGACTAAGATTCATGTAGCCCTCCAAGTGAAGTGAGAAAGAAAAGTAGTAAATAGTGCACAGATTCTGCTCACAGGTGATCAGGGTGAAAACCTTTAGGAAAAATCCTGGAGGGACCAGAAGAGATCAGCCCAGATGCTAAAATTGTGGAGCACTTCAAAATCCCAACTAAAGACTGTTCATGAAAGGTATCTCCAAAGCAGGGAAACTCCCTCACTGGCTTGACTTCGAGTTAGCAGCAGTGGTATAGAGCCAATAAAAGACTTTGATAAGCAGCTTTCCCATGTCAGAAAACAGACACAGACTCCAAGCACCACCCACATGAACACAAAGAAAGTGCCTTCAGAGCCCCATCGCCTCTTCTGCCAGGACATCACTGCCTTCTAGGGGAGTGGGACTACCCGGACCACTCTAGCAGGGAACAGAGAGCGGGAAGGCCAGTCCCAGTAACAGACACTCAAAAAAGAAAACTCCAAGGCATAGAAGCACAAATTTCCTCTGTAAGACAGATATTCACAAACTCGGCACTGCCCACAAAACAAAGATACAAAGCTCATTGTACAAAAGCAGCATCCCAGCAGTCAGTGCAAGTGTGGTGCAGGGCACTGGTCAGTTATAAGATCTTCAGATTTGGAGCAAGGACCACAGTGCAGGCAAAGGGCAGCATTCCTCTCACTGCTTACTTGTGTCCTGGGCACCCAAGAACAGTCTGGACCAGCTCAGCTGCAGCGACACAGGGTTAAAGTAGCTTTTGCAGCCCACAGTAGGAGGCATGGCAAGTTCACCTGAGCTGTGACCTGCTGTGGCTAGTTTGTGACTGACACCAAAGTCAGCAAGTAAAAAGCCACTGGGTATCTGTGCACCATACAGTTGTGATGCTCTGCCACAATTTCTAAAAATAGTGGATACCCAGCAACATAATGTCCTTTTGCTACAAAGCAAGAATTTCTCAATTTCCAAGTGTTTCATTATTCTTCTACTCACCATCAAGCAAGAGAGACAGGATTCAAATTTACATGTGACTGACTAGTTTATGCAAATGATGCACTTATTTTACTCAGCAAATGAAATTAAGAGAAACCTTAATGCTCCATAAGAGCTGCACCCAGTACAGCCTACACTTCTCATCTGGCCATTGCCTGTATCACATGCATCAGCTAATGGGTCTGCTTTCATTAAAGTCCCAGCTTTAATATCTCTTTTGCTCTAACAAGAAATACTCTTTGCAAGCTGGTTTGCAAAAATTAAACACATTTTTTTCTATTCTAGTTGACAGCTCTTCTTAACCTAAGTGACATCCACATAGGGTCACTAAGGTATTAAGGGACTGGATCATCTACCATATGAGGAAAGGCAGAGAGACCTGGGGCTGTGTACCTCAGAGAAAAGGAGGATGATGGAAGAGGTCATTAATGTTTGTAAATAACTTAAGGGGATGTCAGGAGGATCGGGCCAGACTCTCCTCAGTGTTGTCCAGTGACAGAACAAGGGGCAATGGTCACAAAGTGGTACACAGGAGGTTTAACCTTCTTTACTCTGAGGGTGACAGAGCACTGAACAAGCTGCCCAGGGAGGTTATGGAGTCACCATCCCTGGAGACATTCAAAACCCAACTGAACATGTTCCTGTGTAATCTGCTCTAGGGGATCCTGCTCTAGCAGGGAAATTGGACTAGATTATCTGTGATGCTGTGTTTCTGTTACTTTACACAACCCTTTCTCTGTACACTGCAGTGCTAGAACATTTCCCAACATTAAAACACCTTTGTCTGATGCCTGCTGCTATTATTAGGGGGCAAGGTCTGTATGTGAGTTCACCAGGCCAAGATATCAAACTAAGCAGCCACAAGCCCTAGCTATGCTTGAGGTAGTGCTTCTGAAATAGCTGCTGAGAGCAAGACTGGACTGACACCCACATCTCAGTGCTATTGCTGGAGTGATGCGAACCAAGTAGGTTACACATTATTTAGATACAGGCTGCAACCACATCACCCTGTTGCAGTAGAAATCAACTTTCCCAACAGCTATTTGATAGGGGAAAGAGCATGGTGAAAGGGCTGGGTGGGTCAGAGTTAAGATTACAGTAAATGGGCTGTAATGTCACATGCAGCAATAGCAGCCATGAGATCAGTTACATTCCGTTAAGAGTGGTAAGTTCTCATTTCCTTGTTTTTTCTGGGACTGTGCCTAGCATGTGTCTGCCTGAGCAAATCAACTTAATGGTGTTCCTCCATCTGTTGGGATACAGTGTGATAAGCTTATATAATTTGTAAGTTAATTATTTACATATGTTCCTGAAATTGGAGGAAAAGAGAAAACTGTAAGCAGAGAACACACAGGGATGGAGGAGTTGAGACACAATGACTGGATTCACCTCTGATCTCATTGCAGCTCAGGGAGAGCTTGGTAGTTCCTGTGGATTTCCAGGAAAACTATATGAGTGTGAAAGAAAGGAACATGAAGAACAGTCATCAGGTTTCCAGATCAGAGCAGTTAATGCATAAGGATCCTAAGATCCATTACTGAGTTTGAAGTCACCCTGCTGAAGCACGAAGCTGTCACGCTGGGACTGAGGGCCAGTGGCATCACATGCTCCTGCTCCCAGGACACAGCTTGACACCCCCAGGGAGTCTGCTCAGGTAGACCTCATGGGACAGAAGCTCCCTCTGATAAAGGAGCTTCTGGCAGAGAGGCATTTCTCACATGTTGTGGCCTTGTTTAAATATCCATCCATCTCGTTTGGCATCATTTTCAAAAGCAGCATGTTCACAAGCTTGGTAGAGCCAACAGAAGGACCTGAGCCACAGTTGCTGTCCCCTGCAAACACCAAAAGTTTAAGAGCCTTGTGTGACAAAACTGCTTTTTGACATAGATTTTGGTTAAGTTCAGGAACAGCTGATGTCTCAAGTATGGGGAGAGACAGGAAGCATATTTTCCAATTTTCTCCTTGACATCACTTGCCAGTAGACTCCAGGGGGATGACAAAGCTGGCTTGCTTGCTTCCCTGCTCCACAGATTGCATCCAGTGCCAAGGGGAGTATGAACAAGTTGTCAAAGCTGTTACAATTTCAGTTTTTACCAAAACCAAAGTTTGTGTGAAAGAAACATTTTTCCATTGAAAAAAATATTTTCCCTAAAAGTACTATAATGTGTTATTAGCTCATTTCATATCACTCCATCCTACACTATAAGTAGCAGCTTTCAAGAGCACATTGTGGTCAAGACAAGGTGTATGTGGACCAGGCCACCCTGAGACAGTGTTGTCCATTGCTACAAGAAGGGATGCAGTGTATTATAGGAAACAGTCTCATAAGGATCCTGGTCTGCAGGAAAGAAAAATAAATTATATTGAATTAAATTATTTACCACTAATGGCATGTCCCTATTTGAATTTTATTTCTGATGCAGATTTCCCACCAAAACCCCTAAAACTCATTTTTGACTGATCAGAACATGTCAATATTTGCTGTAATTCACTTTTCATTTCTGGGAATGTGGGTGCTGGCTCCTTTTGCCAAACAGACAAAGCTAAGGAGACGATGCCACGACGCTAGAGAGATTTTCTGCACTTCTGGCTCAGACAAGAACTTCTTAAGAAGACAAGTAGCACCATCCTCTGGACATCAGTGAGAACTGAGCACAAAGCAAACAGGCTTGGTTCCTCAGGTAGTGCCAGATTCAGATTTCACTGTCCGTGGAATTCCCAGTCTCTGCACAACTTGCTGGAGTTCAGCATGAGGTCTCCATCCTTACCATGATCAGCAACTCACATATTTAATTTAGTCTAAAAGACAAGCCACCGGAGCAACAGTTTAAAATTTAGAAGGAAGACGAAATCAGCTGAAGAGGTAAAGCCAAGAAAAAGCAAGATATATCAGGGTGCAAGCAGAGCTCTTCTGAGGGCTGTTTTCCATACTGTTTTACAGCCTGTAGATCACTATCACACTCTCCAGATTAACACTGAGCCATTGAGTCAAAGCATAGCAAAGAATTAAGTTATTCTGAAATTTACATTAAGAAAGTTTTGACTACACATTATGATAAAAGCAAATCTTAGTGTTCACTCAAGAATCTAAAGACCTTTCAGAGAAAAAATCCAAACACTATGAAGATTTATGGTTCAAAAAGCTCCTTTTTCAACAGATTTTTTTAAATTCCAGTTTCTTTCTGTTATTTTGATGTTTCTGTTTATTTCAGATCTGTTTTTAAGTTTGCATAGAACTGTGTAAGAACAAAGTAAAAAACTAACCATTTATTTCACAGAACAGGTCTAATAAAGGAAAAATAATTCTTAAAAATTCAGCCATTTTGATTCAAGTATGACAGAGCAATAGAAGAGATCCAAATCCTCACCCTAACTGAAGAAATCAATCGGAAGATCCTGGGAGCAGTTTATCAGAGAGAGTCAATAATTCCTTCTAGTCACAATTATGTCTCTAATGACATCTTTCTAAATGAAGTAACCTACTTAAACAATAGACTTTGAGGCCTGATACTAATTGTGTAAGATACAGAAGCAGAATTCATCAAAGCAGGTGCAAAGCTCTGCAACATAGAAGAATGTCATAAAATATATAGGCATTACAATTAGGGGATTTCCACAAACCTCAGTTTATGAAATCCCAGTGTTTATTTTATAGCTGCTGCAAAACAAAAAAACCTTTTGAATATGCAGAGTTCATGTAACCTGAGTCAGATGGGACTGTAACACCATTCTGGTAGGTTTTCAGACACTCTCTAATTTGAACAGGCAAAAAACAGAAAGGAGATTTAGCATTTAACTTCCCTAACTACATTGTCAGTGCTAATACCTGAATGGGGATTAGATTATCAGCCTGACAGTTTGGTGTCTTCCTCTGTTTCACAAAATCAGATTCTAGCAATAGCATCATCCTTACTGAGAAATAAAAAGGTGTTTCACACCAACAACTGCAGTCTATTCTGGGGCATAACCTTGTAGATGCTGAGGGTCTCCAGCTTTGGTGACACCAGTGGGAAGAAAAGGTGCTCAGCTGGGCCCATTCAAGGAGACAGCACTTGGCTTTTGCTCACAAGCAGCTCACCATATTGCTCATGACCTCTGCTCCCCTGTTAGCACCTCCTACAGAGATGTCCACCACAGATCAGTCTAGGATTTGGGGGTGGTTCCTTATAAACTTACCTGGGTCTTTGTGTAATGTCAATAGTTCACTCTAGTGTGACTGTTAGCACCAGACTTGCAGTATTTTTATGTAGAAACACATACTGGCTGTAGAAAAAAAGCAAAAAGCTCATATTCACAAACGCAGAGGAATTTTGCCCAACTTTGAACTTGCTCAAGTCACTGCAATCAGGAGCAGAGCTGGAAGCTCCTGCAGCTCTGGCCTCTTTCCAGCTCCCTGCCCAGTGCTGATAGCTGCTGACAGAAACTCTGAACTGGTTCCAGCCTGTGTTTCTTGGCTTGGAGAAGAACTTATTGCAGCACAGATTAGGGAAGTTGAGGGAGAGCATACATAGATGACTGCAAACTACCTGGGCCTTGCATGGAAAGAAGGTCAGTTGCTCAGTTCTGCTGTTGTTGTTGGACGGTTTGCCCAAGTGAGCTGCTTTAGAGGTGCATTCCTTATATCTTCCATTGCATGGTAAGGGAAATGCATGTCTTCCTCCACTTGCCATGTAATCTTCCTATGACACCATCCATTCCTTGTAGGTAAGTTCCTTAAATGGAAATCAGCTCAGAGCATGATCATTTCCCCATGCAGTCAGCCTACAAACAAAAATCTAAAGGCAAGGGATTTCAAATCATATGTGGTGCAATGATTGCCATCATCAGATCTAAATATGAAAACACAAGGATATGAGCTGAGCAGTAACTCCAGGAAAGGATGAATGTCCAGATCAGAAAGCTGAAAAACAAACAAATACTTCTGTCTTACCTTCTCAAGGTGCAGAAAGTGGGACAAGTGCCCCATTGATCGTATAATACTTGTATGTTCTTCTGCTATTGCTGTTGAGCTCCTCTGCACTGCTACACTGTTTATTGCTGAATAAATCTTGCTGAAGTTAAAAAAGCAGCCTGCTCCCTTCCCATTTCTTGAATGTTACTGTTTTTCAGCCTTCCTTTACAATGGTTTCCTAAAATCTCTCTAATGGCTTGATGGTTGTTTAAAAACTACAGAATTTATTTGAATCGTCTTTTTTCCCCAGAAAATTTCAACCACTGGAAATGGAATCATATCCTCAAGGACACAAGGGTTTGGAGAAATAACCATCCTTAACTAGTGTTGGAAACTTTTGGCCTCAGTCTTCTTGGTTTATTACATACTGAGATGTGAGAAAATATAATATGGGCTGGATGGGGGCTCACTTACTCGTTTTGCTCTTTGTATGCTGCAGGTGTATAGAGTTCTTTGGTACACAGCTTATACAGAGCTCAAGAACCCAGCATCTTTGGGCTGGAATGCTGTAGGATGAAGACACACAAAAACATCCTTCCCACATCCCAGTCAAACCAGAATTCTCCAGGTGGCATCACCTGGCTCCAGCCTCCTGTTGTAATGGGAGAATTGCCCTGGAACAGAAAACAGCTGAAAATTTAGTGGTCTCAGACATCATAATAATATTCCCAGTAATTTCTGTTCTTTTCTTTGGCTGAAATGAGCTACAAATAATTCTGAGTGCTTTTCTACATTTCTAGAATTTCAGTATAGCAAACGTTACAAACTGGAGGGACGGTGCTTGAAATTCTTGTACTAACTTGCAAGAGAGCAAGGAATGAAACAGATGACACAGATGCTCATCTGAATCCTGGAAAGGACCACTAAGACAGACCTGCTTCTGCAGTGTCCCCAGGTTCAGAATACATCATAGCCAAATGCCCCAATTCCCCCTTCTTCAAAAATGCAGTCCATAGCAGTTCTACTTCACAGCTCCTCTCTTGCTCTAGTGCTGACCTGGATGGAGCTGGGAGAGGGAGCAGGCAAAAGGAGCCACAGTGGGTGTGGTGCTGCTGATGGACCATCAGGCCTTTGATCCAACAGTCATTACCACTTCCCCAAGGAGAGTGGTTTATGATTTCTGTTATCCCATCACAAACCTCACCTTAACATCTACATGAGGAAATGCAGCACAGGAATTCCCCAAAGGGACCCCGGTACTCATTTCTTCAGATATAATTCTGAGCCATTTAGAGCTGATTTCCTTTTGCATCTCCAACACAATAGTTAAAATTTCTCTAGTTTTATGATGGTACGTTTCATTGTCTATTGGGAAAAAAAAGGTCCAAATATCATGATTCTTCCCTTGCATTTACTGCACAGTTACACTGAAAAGAAATTTGTAATCATAGAATGGTTTTAGTTGGAAGGAATTTAAAGATCATCTAGTTCCAAACCCCCCAACCCAGCATGGGCAGGGACACCTCCCACTAGGCCAGGTTTCTCAGAGCTCCATCCAACCTGGCCTTGAACTCTTCCAGAGATGGGGCATCCACAACTTCCCTGGGCAACCTGTGCCAGTGTCTCACCACACTCACAGTGAAGAATTTCTCATTGGGTCTTGTTTTCCTTTTCATTGCAGTCTATCCATGAAGTTATTCACAACTTTTGTTGTTGTTGTTGTTGTTTGTTATTCTTGCAGCCAGAGAAGTCTGGGTGATGCTAACAGAGTTCCTGTGATGTAAGTAAAAGCTGAGTTTTCATCATCCTAGAAAACTCCTGTAGCTTCAAGTTGTGACCCTGTGAAAATCCTCTCCTCTGTACTGGTCTGTTGAAATAGGTATTAGATTACATATTAGGAATAAATTATTTAGTCCTTTCCAATCCAAACCATTCTATGATTCTATGATATATTTCCAAATGCATGGCTTTTGAAAACCAAGAACTCCACATATGCTGTAATTACACTTATTTTGTCAAGGTCTGTGCTCCTCTTTGAAAACACTTGCCACAATCCAACATATCCTGCAAGGCAGCATCAGTTTCTCAGGAAACAGATTGAAGTACCAACTATATTTGCTTACTGCTCTGCACAGGCACATTAGTGAAATATTCAGTAACGACCCATCCTAGTATTTTCCATGAGCTACTCAGTGCATGCAGTGCAGCAGGTGCATGCAGACTGGGTGCAGTCTGATGCACCCACTAAATGAGAAAGAGAGTCCCATAGTGGCTACTGGCCAAGAAACTGGATACTTGTAATTTTGCTAGGTTATTCCAACAAGCCTTCTCCCTCTCATAAGCAATAAGATGAAAATGATCTGTCTGTTTACCAACTACAGGTCAGAATTCCTTTGAAATGTCTTGGTCTCCCCTAAAGAAGAAGAAAAAGTTAATATTTTCCTTAACTTCTTTGCATACAACTTTATGTTAATCTGCTATTTTTTTTATTTGCCAGGCTCCTTAAGGCTGTTTCTGTTTACTTCTGAGCACTTCACAGCTTAAACACCAAGGTTGCCCATTTACTAGTAATATTGGTAATTCTGGTCCTGTAAGTATTAGAAAAATTGTGTCCTCTGACATTACAGTGGTGCATTAACCTGCTGTCTGGAATCTAAATGTGAGCTGAGAACTGATTTTGCAACAGAGAGTAGATTAACTTTTTCTTGGAAAAGTAACTCAACCTTTTAAAGTTCCACTTCCAGTTTTTCCCCTGGAAGGGCAGAATTTGGCTTGAGCACACATCTTTGAATGCAGAGAGTACTTCAACGTGAGCATTACCTTACAGAATTATTACTGCAATAGTCAGGAGAGTTCTGTTTATGTGAAATGGCTTCTGTTGTTTATCTGACCTTACAGTAACTGTTGCTACTAAGCAGAATGTGCTGAGCTAAACTGCACCAGCCTCATTTGGCAGATGGATTAGGACTGAAGACTGCTGGCACATTGCTTCACTTTGTGTGAACACAATGTGTTAGAAAACAGGATGTAAAGGTGTAGGGTCATTTTCTTAAAAAAAAATAAAAATAAAAATAAAAAAGCCTATTAGAGAAATGGCAAACAGAGGATTTTCAGACTAAAATGGTCAGACCTCTAAAAAAAAAAAAAAATAATAATAAAGCCTATTAGAGAAATGGCAAACAGAGCATTTTCAGACTAAAATGGTCAGACCTCCACTACAAGAAGCTGCTCTCTCCCTGTACAACCCATGAATGAACCCCTGCACTTGCAGACTTAACTCACACTCCCTCAACGTCCCTCTGGAGGAATGTATTGTTTCCTACTGATTGTCCAGGCTCTTATCTTAGATGCCTTCAAATTAGATGTGGATATTTAGGCAGCATCTCTCCATCACTTCCCCAAAATCATGCTCCACTTTTTTCTTTTTTAAAACAGAAGAGCAAAAACCACAGATGCTTACAGTGCTGATGTTGTAACTACAGTCTGAGCTAACTTTTCTCATTAAAAACTTTAACTGAAGCAAACAAAAAAACAGGTCTTCAAACACATTGCAAGAAACTATGTTCTTCTGGATAAGTTGAACTCTCCTCTACTTGGGCACTTAAACCCCAAAATAGTTCACTTTCTTTAAAAAGTGATGAGTCAGTCTTGCACTGTGATTTTTGCTCTATACTTTTTCCTAAATGAATGATAAACCATTCTCCACAGTCACATATTTTCAAAGTGCTGTTTCAATGACAATGATATGACTTGAGGGGGACAGTTAATAGTTTGAAAAAGTTAATGAAAAGGAGTACATTGTTTCTTCTACAGCAGCAGGTTCAGTAGCACTGGTTGCTCTATAATCCACTCTTGTCTGGCACATGTGAGGCACGTATCTGCAAAGCAACCCTTAGGGAGGATCGGTTTTGTGCAAATCTCAATTCACCACTACCTATAAGCACACATTTCAAAAGCTTTCTGAATCTGGGTCTCATTTGTAAATGAAATAATGCTATGGGAGGATGAAGGGGAGTTTGAGGTTTTCCATTTAAATAGCCTTTTCAGGTAAAATAATTCACCCTGACTTCTCCCCAGTGCAGCTGTATGCAAT
This sequence comes from Chaetura pelagica, assembly GCF_000747805.2. Lineage (NCBI taxonomy): Eukaryota > Metazoa > Chordata > Aves > Apodiformes > Apodidae > Chaetura > Chaetura pelagica. The sequence continues at coordinate 1,689,176 of NW_009951948.1, read as the reverse complement.
TTCCAGGCAATAAACTGAGCAAACAGCATCTGCTTGCAATAAAGCAACCAGCAACATCCACAGCAACTGATAAAGAAGCAGAAACATGTCCTAGCAGAGACTGCCCTTTCCCTAAAAGCCTTCAGGGCCAGGCTTATGTAGGGAAGACCACACACACACACAAGGGAGGCAACGAGTTCCCTGTGGCCTCAGGGCTCCTGCTCCTCCCAGCAACACCAGCTTAGCAGCCAGCACCCTAGGGAAACCAGCACAAGGTGCAAGAGGTGGCAGCAACGTCTGCTCAGAGGAGTCAGGCATGAGTGACAATTGGGCTCTAGGGGGATGTTACCTCCTAGGGGCTGACAACACTTTGTGGCCCTTTCCCACCTTGTATAAGGCCCCTTTCTTCAACTCAACCTCTTTTCCTGACCCCTTGTCAATGACCACTCTTTTTTTTCCTCATTCTTCTATAAAATTTCTCTTAATATACTTATTACAGGACTCAGCAAGCCTAAAACACCCTTCCCATTAGATGAAAAACAAAAAGCCAAATTCACATGGCTCTTTTCTTGTCTGGTTCCAAATTCCCTTCATCCTCCTCAGCTGTCTCAGTATGACCCCTCTAAAAGAGACTTTGCTGTCTTACTCTTTGGCACAGAAAGGACCCAGACATTTCTCTGCAGCACTATGCAAATGAGCAAGATGCAACCCAAGAGTGGGGTGACGAGTTTCTGGTGCACTGCACCACTGGGCAACAAAGCACACAAACCTACAGTGAGACTGGTGTCTTCTTGTGCCAACAAAACATCAGGTGCTGACTCTTCCATCCCACTTTCTCAGCCACTTGTGCTTGTGGTTATGAGTCTTAATCAGCAACAAGGATCCAGTCCAGCATCTGGTTCCCAAGCAAAAATTGCAGCAAAGCTGGAGGAGGCAGGATCAGCCCCCTAGGAGTTTCAAAAACATCGCCCTTCATTAACTTCTCAGTGGCTGTGGTTTTTGGAGGAGAAAAAAAACATCTCTTTCAACATCACTGTGAAAAAAATAAAAATAATTGGTGAAATGCATAGACTTTGAAGTGGTGGGGAAGTACCATTACCCATTCACAGACAGCAGTCTGGCGTTCATGGTGTGTGATAGGGAGGCTGCATGTGGCCATGCATGTAAGGACACATTTTCTGCAGAGCAGGAAAGGGACATGCTTCATGCTCCCATGCCATGCAAGCTGCTTTTCACCCAGGCTGGCCAGCTGGCTCTTACCGTCCCCTGCTCTAGGGACACATAGGGCTTGTACCTTTTTGGTCTGGGGCATCTCAATGCTGGCCTAAAGTTTCTCACACAGGCTTTTACAGCTTGTTATCCAGGCTTGGCTTTCTCCTTTCAGCCTCTTGGAGCAAAACTTTTGTTTTTGCTAGTTTTCATCTCCTATGCACTCAAAAGGCCAGAATCCTTAATCTAGCTATATTTTCTGTAACCCCAATCCCTGACAGCATAATCAATCACTTTGATTTTTACTAGGATACTGGGTTTATCATCAACATTTCATATAATTTCATATTTTTTTTCCTGCTTCTACTCTTCTTTCCTGCTTCTTCTCTTTTGTTAAGCCATAGGTTTATTATAAATTCTGTAGTGCAGGCAGGACTCCTTGAAATGTCCAGCTGGTTTTCAAAAGTTAAGAGATGGGCCAGCTGAAAAAAGAAATAAATAAATAAATAAATAAATAAATAAATAAATAAATAAATAAATAAATAAATAAATAAATAAATAAATAAATAAATAAATAAATAAATAAATAAATAAATAAATAAATAAATAAATAAATAAATAAATAAATAAATAAATAAATAAATAAATAAATAAATAAATAAATAAATAAATAATTTTTTAAAAAAATTAGAAAAGAGTGTATGTATTTCTGTACTTAAATTGTCTAAGGAATTCTGGTACCTGCTAATGGATGACAGAATATTGGTTGAACACATGAAGAACGGTAACATTGAAAGCAGAGATTTTAGCTTTATCATTGCATGTCCTGGTTAGTTGGAGTTTATTTTCTCCCCTTGGAGACTGCATCAGCATTGTTTGATTGTTAGATACCATTGTTAGCCTACATGGCCTGTTACCAAAGACATTCATGAGAATACAGTCACTCAAGGAACTCTTACAAAGATATTTCACAAAGAAATATCACAAAGAAAGAGAAGACTATGACTGAAGCTTGACACCTAGAACTATTCTTTCCTTTTCTTGGCCATGTAAATTGATGGTTTCCCTGCTACAAGCCTAGCAGCAGACTCATTGTGCTTGCAGAGCCCTGAACAGTCATAATCTTCTATAACTGAGGTTTGCTCAGTTCACTTGAAAATTTCCCAATCAGAGGGCATGCTCTGGGAATACAAGGGAATATCCCCTACATTACATCAGATGGCATTAAGGACAGCCAAATTATCACATTTTCTCAGGGTTCCCCACTGGAGCAGAACCAGGGAGAAAAATTAACATGCTTCCTATCTTTGCCAAAACTGCACCCTCCTAAAACCCATTAATTCCCCCTGTCATCCTCTGCCAGCCCCCACCAAGCCTCCCCGCCTGCCTGTGCAGAGATCTGACAGACTGCGGGATCTTTGGGGGTTGTGGGGAAGTAATTACAAATGGATTTTAGACCCTGGATGAAAGAGCTTGACAACAACTGCTCCAGCCTTTCTGAGGGAAACACCAAGAAGCCAGATCCTAATCTCCCAATCCTGCCCTGATGGTGTGATCTTGCATCAGTCACTGCCATTCCTGTATTCAGATTTCTCCTGCACCAAAGCCTGATAGCACTCATTTACCTACAGAAGTGTGGGGATGCAGTGTGGATTAATTAGTATTTGTGTAGCACTCAGAGAACACAGCAGCATTATATTATCAAATACCTTCAAGCCAAAGTCACCTGGCCAGCCAGGTTCAAGGATGGATTTGGTCTATCACTCCCAAGTATTACTTTTCACTTAAATAGTGATTTCTGCCATTCACAAGTGCTGAACCTGTGGGAGACTGGTTCCATGAAACAGAAATTACAAATGTTTTTGATCTTCTTCCATGAAACCAGACAGGTTTAATATATACATTTACCAGTTAGCAAGGAGCATTCCAGCAATACTCCTATTACAGGACTGTTCATGTTAACTACTATATTATCTGTTTGACATGTGCTAATTGTCTTCCAATGGCATTCTGAGGAAAAAAAAAAATATGAAATTTTGTACATGTTTAGGGAGTGTTGTTTTTTTTTATCCTGGTAAAAAAAAAAAAAAATTCTCAGACAAACTGTACTTGGCTTCACTGGCATTCAGGCAGAATATGAGCTCCCCCTGCTGTTTGCAAAAAAAATCTGATGTATGGCTGAGCTAAATGAATTCTTAATACTCAGTTTCTGTGGACAAGGGCAGGCCCAGGGGATTCCACTATTTGGTCTTTGGCTCAGGCTGCTGCATGGAAAGAAATAAGTAGCTAGATTTTACTCCCAACCTTTTAATACGGAAAGTATTACATTCAGAAGAGAAGATAGCTGTACATAAAAACAGCTATTTGATGTCTGAGTCAGAAAAGGAGAACATTTCTGTGAGCCCAAAAAGGTGTTGACCTTAAACCATCCTCTAATCTGTAGCCAGAAGTGGATCCAGCCCTTTTATAGTAGGCAATAATCCCAGCAACACTCCTAGGGCCAGAGCCGAGACTGTGTGACGCTGAAATTACTACGTCTTCATGCAGGCAGTAAGTCTGCCCATGGAAAGATATGCTTCATACATGTGAAAATACTCTGAGCTGAGGTTTTTGGAAGAAATCCCATTTCCTCTGCCAGAACAGCTTTGAGTTAACAAGTTGCAGGTCTACTCTAGGGATATCAACGATTTAGGGATGCTCACCTTGACAGAAGCGAACAGGGTCCAGTTATCACAAGCCAAGGGTTTCAAGTCCCATTATTAAAACGCCCCTGGCTCCTCAGTGTGTGGTATGAATTCCCCTTAGATTAACCAGTCATTGCCCTCAGTCTTTTAATTCACTCATCAAAGAGGCAGACATCTCTGAACTGCTCTCCAGGGGAGGCTAAATTAGATGTTCTGAATCACCCTCTGGAAGAGCCCCTCGTGCTGCCCAGGTGGGAAGAGCATGGAACATCCTGAGCCAACTGAGACACACCGGTGCCTTCAGCACCAGTCCTTGATGTCTCCAGCTCATTTGGAGCTTTGAGAAACAATATCTTTAACTGATGTTAACCCCAAGGGGGCAAGAAAAAGGAAGAAGAAGAAAAAAAAAAAAAAAAAGAAAGAGGGTGTGGGGGGAAGAAAAAAAGAAAAAAAAAGGAGAGCTCCTCCAATAAAGATTCAAAAATGTTAAAATATTTTCCTGTTTTTCTGGTTGTATGTCAGGTCTCATTAGGTTGTGTTAATGAACTTGCTCCAGGCAAGTTTTGGCGTAGTTGTTGTTTGTGGTTTTGCCTAACACATGTGAAAGGCAGGCTAAGTTTGGCTTCTTTTCAAGTTAGTTTAACAATCAGACAAGTTGGGTGGGAATATAAAAGGAGAAATAGCTCACAGTTTGAAAATCAATACTTGCTCTATAAGAGTAAGAAAAATAAAGTAATACACTCTTCTGCACTTTGGTTTGTTTTCTCTGTCCCAGCACAGTGGTGTATGACTCTTTCATGGGGGATCTGTTTGGCTTTGCCTACTTTTGAGATCCATTTTAAAGAGTAGCAAACCAAAGCCACCCCACGTAAATCCTGCAGTGCTGTTGATGCAGAAAGTACTTACAGCAACACAGCCATCTTGGCATAGCCTTGTCATTCCTAGAAAGTTTTAGTAGATTAGATACATCATTGTGATATGGGCAGAAAGGTCACAGGGCACTTGTTTTCTTTGAAAGAATTCCCCAACTTCCAAGCATACACAGCACAAAATGACCTGGGTACAAACAGCAAACGGAGATATCCAAATGGCAGGAGCTTGGCATCATTGGTATTCTTGAGATCTCACCCCAGCTACCCTGGCCAATGCATTCCTGGAATATCAGCATCAGTTTCTGAAGAGAATCAAGTTAGTGATACTGAGAAAAAAAAAAATTTACTCCTTTGGAGTAAACTTTGTCTAATGCAACAAAAATATTCTGCAAGAGAAACTGAAATCTGTAACAGCATCTGGATGATAACAGAGGAGATGAGTCAGCCACACATTGCTACTGCTTGCTTTGTTTATGTTTCCCATACCACTTTGAGTCTCTCCATTATTCATTTTTATTTATTTCACAGCATCTGGGTTGCAAAAACTGAGAGCTGTTTCAAAAACAAGGCCAATGCTTCACAGAGTGCAGAGTTTAGCAAAACTATCTCTGCAGTTGAACTCTATTCTGCATTCCTGATATTTAAATTAGCTGTGAAAGCCCAAAACAAAATTCACAGGCAAGATTTGCTACATCTTCATGTCTTCCTAAAGAATCAAGTATCTTCAAGTATCAGAAATTGAAACAATTTAGAGATGCAAACGTTTCCATTTCTCTTAAAGCAGTCAGGTACACAACTTGCACCCTGAAAATACTGAAAAAAGCTAAATGAAAGCTGTACCAGTCAAAAGTCACATTTGACAAGCCGGTACTTCTGTCACAGATAACTAGCAGTCAGTCTGATCCTAGAAAGTTGTCTCCAGAGAACAAGTTCCTGCAGAGTATATCTTTGCCCTACCATTGTTACAGACAAACTTCTGGTGGAATAGGAAGAAGAGGTTTATCCCCACTACCCTGTTTCTAACTCTCCCCCTTATATACCACTACTGTAGGTCTCTACAACACCAACAAGTATTTATGAAGTCAATTCATAGAATCATAGAATGGTTTGAGTTGGAAGGGACCTTAAAGATCAGCTAGCTCCAACACCCCTGCAAGGGCAGAAACACCTCCCATGAGACCAGGTTGCTCAAAGCCCCATTCAACTTGTCCTGGAACACTTCCAGGGATAGGGTTTCCACAACTTCCCTGGGCAACCTATTCCAGTGTCTCACCATCCTCACAGCAAAAAAATTTCTATATAATGTCTAACCTAAGTCTTCCTTCTTCCAGTTTTGATCCATTACCTCTTGTATTCTCACTACAAGCCCTTGTAAAAAGTCCCTCCCCCAGCTTTCCTGAAGGCTCCTTTCAGGTAGCAGAAGGCTGCTATAAGGAGCCTTCACTTCTCCAGGCTGAACAGCCCCAACATCCTGAGCCTGTCCTTGAAGGAGAGGTGCTCCAGCCCTTGGGTCATCTTCATGGCCCTTCTCAGTACTTTCTCCGTGAGCTCCATGTCCTTCTTATGTTGGGGGCTTCAGAACTGGACACATTACACCAGGTGGGGTCTCACAAGAGCCAAGGGAGAAAATCACTTCCCTTGACCTGCTGGCAACACTTCTTTTGGCTTCCTGGGCTGCAAATGCACCTTGCCAGTTCACACTGAGCTTCTTGTCCACTACATCCCCGGAGTCCTTCTCCTCTGGACTGTTTTCTACCCATTCTCCACCTAGCCTGTATTTGTGCTTATCATTGTTGTATTGACAGCTGTCAAAAGCCCTTGGTTTTACCATCAAACAAAGAGCATCTTTCCATCCCTATTCCTTCCTCTAGCATAATGGCAAACAGGACCCAGTAGTTTTCTCCTACCACCCCTTAATTCATAACAAATAGCTTCCTTTCACCATTTCTTCTACCCACCAACCTCAGCAGGCACAAGAGGTGTTTAACCAAGGCCTGAGCACCCTGGCCACATTGCAGCATTATCACACACATTTAACAGACCAATAAACATGGCTACACCACACAGCATATTGGCAACACCAGGAAAAGCCTGTAGCATTCTTTAACACAAAGTTGTTTAACCTGCCCCAGAGCAACACCACTGTCCTTTACTTACACTCTTTGGGCAGCTGAATCCAGGTTTCCTATAAAATGTCAGTGTAAACACAGCTGTGGACTTGGGCTCTCCCGAAGCCTCATTATTGCAGTTCAATTGTTGTTGGATTTTTTTCCTCCATGTTTCCAAATTACCTCCAGCTTCTATGTTGTTATAAACTAATTAGGCTTTAATAAGTCAGAAAAGGAGGCAGATTAGGATAATTAGGCCCTATGATTGATTACTGAGGCTGTTGTGGAATACACCAGTTGAAAGGCAAGGAAGGAGAGAGTGGGTATTTACAGAGGGCAGACAGGGTTAGAGAAATAGACACCCAGATTAGCCCTGGCAAATACTAGTCTTGATCTAAACTCATTTGATTCATAGTATAAAACCTCTAGCATAGATGTGTCTTTCTCTGGTTGCAAAGGAAAAGCTGAAGGCTTAAATTTCCAAGGTGTGGGCTCTCAGCATTTCCCCTTGCCAAGGTGGCAGCCCATGGGGAGCAGTGATGGTAGTGCTCTATCAACCTGTTGCACAGGCAATGCTGGAACAAGGACCAGCCCTAGCTCTCCTTGGCTTTCCTTGCTTTGAGAGCTTCCAGTGAGGCTTTAAATCAGCCAGAAATACCTGCCCCTGTGGCACATCACACCAAGCACTTGCAACAACCCAGCCAGAAGATCTTCAGGCAAACACCCCAGAACAGAGCCAGCTCTGTGCTCCTGTACAGGTGAGCCGTGAGTCATGCCCTCTAAATCTAGGTGTGTGATTTTATTTCCCACATGATAATAAAAGGGTAGTAACAGCCAGTTGGCTCATCACATCAGCATAGCAAAGGCTTTATTTAATAATCTAATCCAGCTCTGAAATACATCCAGATTTGAACCAGTTGAAAGTAAAAAGTTCTCCAAGCGGTTACAGATGAGTCAGTTTATCATGTAGCTTTAAGTTGCATTTTGATAAAATGTTCAAAGAAAAGTACTGTCCCTGTGTGAGGCAACACTGAGTAATAG
>NW_009951948.1:1678452-1681147 GCF_000747805.2 Chaetura pelagica | reverse complement strand
AGGGAAAGTTAGTTGTATCTGGGCAGAGTATGATCATGGTGCATCAAAGCTCTGGCTTATCTAAATGTTGGGTGAGCCTGGATAGGAAAATAAAGGGGAAACTGCAGATCTCCAATGGGACAAAAAAGAAGTTTTGTTCCAGCATCAGAAAGTTCCCTTTGGAAACAGTAGGATTGCAATTACTGAAATCTGTCGTCAATCCCTTCACAAGCACATTAGAAAGATGCCAGCCCTATATATACTCAGATTTATTAGAAAGCAGGTAGGCACTGATGAAAAAAGAGCCTCTTATCCAAGAGCTTTCTCTGAAAACTAGAGCAGCAACAGGGTGTGGCTATTTGATAACATGAACTCAGGACTCAGCATCCAATCATTTCACTTACGCGTTGCAGTAACCTAAAGGACAAAGGTTTGCTGGGAACTATAATTGCAATAGTCTACTCCTAGAAAACAACCCTTTAGTAGAGTTTCCTGGGTCACAGCACTCAGCTAAGGCAAAGAACAGCTGTTGTCTATCCCTTGCCAAACTGCATGGGTTTGGGATCATCATCTTGTTCTGGGTTGTCATGGTTTAACCCCAGCCAGCAGCTAAACCCCACACAGCCAGTTGCTCACTCACCCTCAATGGGATGAGGAGAGAATCGGAAGGGTAGAAATCAGAAGACTCATGGGTTCATATAAAAACACTAATAAGTAAAGTAAAAGACACACACACAAGCAAAGCAAAACAAGGAAGTCAGTCACTACTTCTCATCAGCAGGCAGGTGCTCAGTCATCTCCAAGAGAGCAGGGCTCCATCACACGTAACAGTTACTTGGGAAGACAAAAGCCATCAGCCTGAACATCCTCCCCCCTTTCCTTTTTCTTTCTCCAGCTGTATAGACTGAGCATGACATTATGCTATGGAATATCCCTTTGATCCACTGGGGTCAGGTGTCCCAACTGTGTCTCCTCCCAACTTCTTGTGCACTCCCAGCCACTCGCTGGTGCAGTGAGAAGCAGAAAAGGCCTTGACTGTGTGCAAGCACTGCTCAGTGATCACTGAAACATCCCTGTGTCCTCAGCACTGAATCCAGCACACATCCAAAACAGCCCCACACTGGCTAATAGTGAAGAGAATTAACTCTATCCCAGCCAAAAACAGCATGAGTCCAGCACTCACATTAGAAATAATTGGAAGCTCAGTTCAAAGTTTTGAACATGAACATCCCTGTTCAGTTGCCATGTGAACGTGACCCAAACCTTCTGACAAAATGCTGGATTTTTGTGAAGCTGAGCAGTTTCAAGGCCTTGTTCACATCTAAATCTGGAATCCAGGTGTTCAGCCAGCTCCTTCATACACAGGATCAGACCCCTCAGGGAAAGCTGCAGCACCTGAGGCTTTTCCTCCAAAGCACAACCTAATGATTAACACCCTCAGCCTGCAAGTGAGAAACTAGAAGCTGAATTATTTATTTTGCCAGCAGAAATTAAAAGCCTTGTTTCTCCCCTACATTGACACACCAACACGTGTTTTGAAACAAAAGTATAAATGCAGTTCTACCCCAATAGTTCAGAAGTTTGCCTGCAAGGAATAGTCTGGGTTTCAGTCCAAGGTCAATTTTGCACAAAACCATTGCTGCTTTATGCCCTTTCTGAACCAGCAAGTATAACATTATATTCTGCACAGTGGTAAGGCTATGAAAGAAAAGAAGGGTATCATGTCCATATAGCAGCCTGTATTGCCATGTTTAGGGCATTTTTTACTGAAGTATTATTTGCAGATTTGAAAGACCTGAGGCTCAGCAGAGAGCCACTGCTCCAAAGCTGCTGAACTGGTTCAAAGGGGCAGGTGATAACTTGTAAGCCACTCACTAAACAGAAAAATTAGAATCCCACTCAAAAGTTAGAAAGGATGTGCATTGCCCATCCATCATTCTTACCACCCTCCTCATTTTGAAGCAAGGGTTTCTCAGTAGTCACAAGGTTACAGGGAGGTGCTTAAATTAAGGCTTCTGGGGCTGGGATTTACCACCCACCCTTGTTCTCAGCTGCTCTGACTAATGAGCTGTAGGCAGCAAATTCCCTGCTTAATGCACTAGCTTCTTGGGGTCATCAACTTTTCTTTGCTTCAGCTCTTTACCTAGTGGGACAGCACAGCCATGAGGGGGCTGTATAAGAGCAAAGTGTCCCCAGGAAGAAGATGCTATAGAGTCCCTTAGTAAGCCCCTTTTTACAACCCTTCTCACACATTGGAGACAGTAAGGACTCTGGACTGAGCTCTAGTCTCTCACCTTCAGATGTTTAAGTCCTTTGCTGGGTGCCCTCTTTTAATCCCCCTCTCACAAGAGTGTATGTAGTAGTGGAACTGAGTCGTGGTGCTCTCAGGCCGTTTCTGCAACGCCTGTTAAAAAGAGCCCATGTTTTCTCTGTGGGTTGCTGTGATGCAAGCAGTGTGCTGCAGCAATTAATACTAGGCAGATATGAAGAGGAAAAGGTTGTTTCTAGTTGTGAAGAAGCAGGTTTGGCTGAGGTTCTGCTAAGTCAGTTCCCACACTTGAGCTGAAAAGCAAATGCAAATGTTTCTTAGTGCCTTGAGCAAATTTCACTAAGTTCAAGCAGGGCCAGCAGGATGGCTCCTCTGGGGAGCCTTCCTCCTCAGATCCTCCTCAGTCTCTTCCCTGCTGCCTCCTTTTGCCCTGGTGCAAGGGAAAGA
>NW_009951948.1:1650147-1678378 GCF_000747805.2 Chaetura pelagica | reverse complement strand
CCTGCTGAAAACATCTCCCTCCACATGAGCCATGGGAGAGGCAAGTGAAAGTGCAAACAAAAGCTTGAGCTTTTTTTCCTTCTGTGTAGGGATGTTCGTAATTATTAATCTCACAACAGCAGAGGTAAATATGATAACTGTATGACTCAGGCTGTGCCTCAAAGGTCATTCTCGGTTTCTATCCCAAGCCAAAGGGGAAGAAGGAAAAAGGCCTGTTATATTCATGTTCTCATTTCTTTCTGAGGTGAGTCACCCTACCAGTTAAATGCTATAAAATGACAAACATTGGTAAATAAGATAATATTAATGATACTGATGACTCAACTGAAATAAACACACATCAGTCACAGCTCAGCAGCCTGAAAGAACCTTATGAGAAGAAAAAACCTGCTCAAATCAAAGGCAAGATGATGATTGCAAATCTGCTATTAATAAATATTTTTCTATGACAAAGCATTCCACGCAGTATTTATATTTCATTATGCACAACACAAACCAAGCGACTGGAAACATTACTCACAGCAATTGTGGAAAAAAACTGTGAGAACTCTTTTTCATTTCTGCTAGGGCAATGTAATTGCCTCCTTTAAAAAGCAACAAACTTGTCTTCATATAAAACCCTTTTGTCCTCTGCCCTGGAAAGTTAGGATACATTCCCAGATTTGCACCTTTTTTCTGACACAAAATCTGAGACGTAGCCTGAGAGACTGATGAGCAGATTGTCCCCAGCTCTCTAATTCAGCAAGAAACTGCACCACATGTCTGGTTGGAGGGTATATTCCCAATGCATGGAGGCAAGTGTCTAGCAGCTTGAGTCTGACAGAATGGCTCTTTGCTGGGGGAAGGACTGGAGACTGGAGGAAGTCCCAGGTTTCAGGGCAGAGCGGCCACCACAGGTTTTGATTGCATTTCTCTTGCACTTGAAGATACTCCCCAAGGAAAGAGCATGAGGAACAGTTTCCTGACACAACAGCAATGTTTTATCATCAGCATACTCTCAGGATGCACTCACATATGTGCCTATGACCTCCCCTCTCCTAGCAGTGGACTCAATAAACCCTATCCTTCCTACACATGCTCTCCCTACTGTATTTTCTTTTTTCTTAAATTAATGACTCTTTCATTCATCTGATAGTATTTTTGTCTCTCAGCAGTGCCTGCATCTAACTGAGAGAGTCCACATTAAAAACACTGAGCCAAAATGAAGCCTAGATATTACAGGAATTGATGTGTGGGCTTTCACACAGGAGGCAGGCCTTTTTTCTGCTCCTGTAACAGCCTCTCCTTGTGATAAAGTCTGGAGATATAAATCCTGCCTCCCAGTACGTGGCTCCCACTGAAGTCACCAGCAGGTGTTTGCAGACAGAGGGTAGAATTTGCACATAAGGAAGGATCATCTGCAGTTTGTTTTTCAGAGCAGTTAAGCCTGATCTGTTGGAGATATGTATATGAGTCATATCACACTCACTCACTTTCCTCCCCTTGTGAACAGTGAGCAAGCTTCAATCTAGTAACCACATATCTGTTCTGCAGCATCTTCATGTCTTCTTCCACAAGCACTTCACAGTCAATGTGGAGAGGGAGAAAATTTGCACCAAAATACTGAACAATTTTAGGCCTGATCTTGCAGAACAGAAGTGGTGGACTTCCCTTCCTGATCACATACCCCAGGGTGTTTTCATTTATGAGGATATAAATATCAAGAAAGTTTAATGTCTTTGGGCTTAAAACAGAAATTACTCAAGAGGAAGGCACTAGAGGATATTTTGTCATTACTGGTGGTATGAGCCATATATCACATAAACCACAAACTTCAAGGCAAAATTCTGTTCTCATCTAACATGATATAAATCCAGAGGAGCTCAGCTCAGACCACCCGAGTCTCTCCCGTACTAAGTTCATCCAGCTGTATTTGTGATTTAGCAGCTGCAATGTGCTCAGCACTGAAAAGGCACTGAGGACAAGCAGCAGCTCTGCAGTTAACCTTGAGGTTGGGCATGTGCATCAGGCTTCTGGCTCTGTCACAGCCTCTGTTCTCTAATTCCCCCAATCCCAAATCAGCTCTGCCTCTTGGAAACACAGGTTATTGCTTTCCTCCTAAATTCTCTCATTTATCAACTCTTCATTACAGGGACAGCCTCATGGTAGGTACTAAAAATCTCTGACTAGGCTGAAAAATGCACTGTGTCCAGTGTGCTTTTATACAATAAATGCAAGTTAATCCACACAAGGCATAACTGTGGCACTGAAAATGTCAGTCTCTTTGCTTTGTTCAGCATTAATTGGCCTACTCTACAGGGTTTTTAAGTAAGAGGACTAGGAGGTAAGTGTTATTGGCTATGTGACCTTGCAATAAAACTTTCCTTTGGAACCTCTGAATGCTTCCCCAGGCAATCAAGATAATTTCAATAGCTCTGTTTGTCCATCCCCCCCACCCTCATGATTCCATATGAAAACAATTAGGTTCTGAGAAGCATCTCCACAGCTGAGCTTACAGTCCAAAGCCATGAGGAAATGGCTTCTCCAGCTACTGTGAATTTTAGGTAAAACTCTCACTGACTGCAGTCTCAGATACAGCTTTTTCCCCTTAAAAATAGTTTCTCCAAGTTAAGCTTTGGGACTGAGGATTTGGCCATCATTTCTTTAATCTGCTTTGATTAAATGATTCTTAATAAAAAGTCTGTTTTTCTAAATTCACTTGATTTCATAGCTCGTAATTAATTGATACTAACTGGAGTTACAGACAATAACAATAGCACAGGAAGATTATTAAGGTGACTGTCTCAGGTGAAGCACTATTTTAATGTGAGGGAGGAGGGGTATCTCTTTTTCTTTGGGACCACATAAGAATTTGCAACATGAAGAATAGAACACAGATAGAAGAAACTACTCTAGGTGCTTTAGCATAGTGGTCTGGCACAAATGTTCCAAGGAACAAAGGCAGCCACTGGTCCAGCCAAGAATGCCATTCTGTGAAACAGGTAGGTTCCAGCAAGGAGCTGCTTCTGCTGCTGCTCCCTGGCCTTAACCCCCTGGTCTCCATCTTGCATGAGTTGTGCCTCTGAGGAATCCTCTCCACCTCGGTTACCCTTACTGAAGAGGAATAAATCACCTTGCTTGCAATAGCCCAGACCTAGAATATCTCATATCATCTCAATCACTAGGTTATAGTACTTCCTCTGAGGTTGAAAGTAAGCCAGACAAAAAGACATCGTGAAGTGAATGGCATAACACCTAAGGCTGATCCACCACCCTCTGTAACCAGGCCAACCCCCTCATTGAAAAATACTCAGTGCTCCCTATGTCGCAGTGGATTTCTTTTCAAGAATAGATGCACTTATCATCTTGAGAAAGGAATTTGTGGCATTATCAAGAGAATAGGGCTGCCCTGAGGAGCACTGGAATTTTGCCTGGGCAGCCTTTCTTCTCAGAAGGAGCCTTGTAGACATCTCAGGGCTGCTTATGTAATTCGTTAAGCAAACTTGGCTGCACACCGGAGCTGGTCAAGACATTTTCCACAAAGTGAGATTTCAAAACCAAAGTCAAGACTCCAGATTTTGAACAAGTTGGATTTTTTTGCAAGAGAGTCCTGTAATTTACATCCTAGTGGTTAGGACAGCAGCCAACAGATGAAGGAGTCAGGTGAAACTCCATTTCCTGCACAGTTAAGAAAGACCTGCAATGAAGTTTTTTGACCAGGAAGACATATGGGGCTTAAACAACAGACTCTTGCACTCCAGGCACCCAGTGCCTTAAAGATAGGGAACAAAAAAACAGTCTGAAACACTGAAAATTACTGCAAAACGTAGTAGTCATCTTCTAAGTCAGTTCTCCTGCATATGCAGCAGGCCTGAGTAAAGTGGTTTCATGCAGGGTACAGTAATTGAAAACAGTCATTGAAGTGGTGAACAAAACCAGAGCTCTAAATATTAATGTACAGTGAGTGACCATGTAGGTTTCCCTTCAATATTAAAGATTTAAGCCTCACAGTGTATTTGCAATAATCCATTCTTGTTTTTAAACAATTTTGTTCCAGATAGCTAAAAACCTTGCTCCCTCCTGGCAATGAGAACAATAGTTTTCTATTGGAAGCTAAGGATAAGTTGTTTTAGGGTGAAAAATGCTGCAAATTTCAACCAAGAGGCCCAGAAGCAAACAGGTTTTGTAGCAAGAATAGTGGGTCAGATCCTTGATTTTTACTTGTTGTTTGAAAAAAATCACCTCCAACAACACGGAGCCCCATAGCAACGTGCTCGGGCATTGACTCTGCACTGAGTCAGAGGGAAGAATGCCATTGAATGACTCACCAGCAGCACTTATGCTGCATTGTATAGTGCTAAATAATCTAATCTGTCTATCTGCTCGAGAGCCTTTAAAGAGTGCTGGTATGCAATGTAAAGAGTTTTCATTGGCATACATGAAAGGCATTAAGGACTGGATCACACTCAATGGAAAACTGCCACCATTTCCACTGGGAGCTGGACCAGAGCTTATACGTGCAATGCATAGTGTTTGGGAAAGCTCTTGATGGGGGTGGGGGAAGGAGGAGGGTCTTAAAATCAAAAGGCAATTGCTTTCAAAGACTGGTTTCTGGACAAAATTCTGTTCTCAGGTATTCCCCATTATCTGTGCTTGCCGATCTCCCTTTGAAGTCGATGAGAAACCTGCTCATCAGGGGAGCACCACACTGAGAGTGAAATCTTCTTTTACAGAGAACAGCTCGTCCTGCAGCTACCCAGACAGTGGCAGAGTTTCCTGGCACTTTCCTGTAGGTGGCACTGCTAAATTTTTTAACAAAAGTGAATTTTGTGAACTTCAAGTTCTCAATTATTTAGTAATCTTATCTGAATGGAAAAGCTAAACCATACAAGTAAATTCCCTGTCACAGCAGCGTGCCTCACACAGTCACAAAAGTGTCTATCCCTGATCCTGCATCCAGTGAAAGTCTAAAGGAAAAAGAAACGTAAGGTCAAGGCTTGTATTTATGTCACCAACTACATACTTCCCTGCTAGGAATTCAGTCCAGACAGAGAATTCTGGATCTGATTTCCTCTTATTATTACAATTTCAGAATCTTTACCTCCTCTGTTACATAGTGGTATGTGGATGTGTCAGAGTTGTTCCTTGCCTCCAGTGTAAAACACATGCTCCTCTTTGAGTCTACAGCCTGGGTTATGCTGCTTATGGTTGGCATCTGCCAGCAATCCCTGTGCCTCACAAACAGTGCTCTGGGAGAACCACAGGTGCCAAGATGCCCCTTTTCTGGCAGAAGAACCATTTCTGCTTTTCCAGCCCTACTGACAAATCCTGATATTTGCAGCAGACTGGAACAGTCAATCATGGATGGAAAAATCAAAGTGGCAGTGGGCAAAAAAGGCCATCTGGAGGGCAGAGGATAGACCCCTCCGGGGACTGTTCACTCTGCATCAGCCCTGAGCATCCCATCTCAAATCCCTATGCAACACAACAAGGGTGTATCTGCACACAGAATGCACTTAATGAGAATACAAGAATCATCCTTCAAAACATCTCACCATGGAAAAGCCAAACCCAAGTTGTCAGTGGGCTGCTTAGCAATGAGCTGACACTAGGACGGTTCCATGTAAATTCAAGCATGTATTAAAATGTCAGGAATATATCCTGGCTTGTCTGCTAACCCTCTCTACTTAAATCCTACTACATCCTGTGAAGGTCAGTGCTTTTCTATTTTTAACTAGTGTGGGTATATTCATAAGCTTTCAGAGTCCTGAAAAAGCCTGTGTTTCAAGAGCATCATGTGGCAGGAAGTCCCACATGCCAGACATTATATTACAAAAACATCCTTCTCTTGTCCCAGTTAAGGACCTATCTCTCCCACTTTCATGTGTTACTTTTGTCATCAGATATAAGGAAAAGTAACTAGCAGGGGCACATAAGCTTTTGGAATATTCTACTCAGACAACTTTTTTCCTGTCCAGGCTACCAGTCCAGGGAAGCTTCAGGTTTCCCTTCAGATATGCCTCTTTCCTTCCTATGTGAAAGGAAGTCAAAGCAGGACTCTGATCATGCTGTAATTAAAGTCTCTCTCATGGCCACATCCAAAAAGCATGGGTATAGTCATAAGACAGAGAGAAGCTTGGATCATGACTGTCCTCTTTGTACCTTCTCTTTTGTTAATGGAGGAACTCTCAAGCCAGCTCCTTCTGCCACCACTAAAAGGAGACAGTAAAAAAAAAAAAAAAAAAAAAATTAAAAAATTCCTCCCTCTCTCACACCTGCACTCATTTGTCAGGCACTCAACCCAAGGACACTGCTTGCTTTCCAAGGTGAAAGCTCTCAAAAAATTTATGTTGATGGATCTTGTAAACTCTCAGATTTTACTGTCATCATGGGATTCAAATATCTGGAGAAGAGATTTGACTTATGAGAGATGGCAGCTTTAGCAGCTCAAAAGTTCATTCATCCTCAAGAGCATATATATCAGCTGAAATTAATTTCAAAGGACCATTCACTTGAGCTGATTTACAGGTAAACCAGCAGACGGAGAGACACTTCTTTCAATGACATAATTTTAATAGGCCAGGAGCATTTTTGCTACTGCAGCCAAGATCAAGGTATTTTTGTTTTGTTTTTCACAAGGGAAGCTTTGCTTTGCATGCAGTTTGCCTCGGGAACAGGGTTTCCTGATAGTGTTGCCAAGAGCACATCATTTTTGCAGCAGAGGCAACACCGAGAGAATGATGCGCTTCACTGGTCTTGACTGGAGTTCACAAATGCTTTTGCAGCTGTCTCACAGAGAACCCGAGCCAAACTGTCCAGTGCAGGTGTGCCAAGTGGCCACAGGGGCCTGGCGCTGCCCTTCTCTGTCCCCAGGCAGGAGGCAGCTGTGTTGGGCTGCCTGTGTCTGCCAGCACCAGGGCAGGCCAGTCCAGCTCCACCTTCAAGAAGCCAAAGGTGCCTGCAAGGCTGCATGCACTGCCATCACAGGCAACACTTTGGAAGAGGCTCTGGAGAAGGTGCAAAAAGGCTTTATTTGGGTAGAGCATTTCATTTTCCCGCAGCCCCAGGTATCATGAAGCACAAGCAGGCTGTGGAAGTGCTGCCCAGTGGCCAGCAGTGTGGTGCAGCAGGTCCCCAGCAAACCCCACTCCCACAGCAGCAGTGTGAGCGATGCCTGCGCAGAGCGAGGCTGATGGTGACGTGATGGGAGAGAGTTCTTTGAGGGAAAGGGTAAATTGCATAGTATTTCCCAACCCCTCAGCAGAGCCGGCACTTGGTGTGGGAAAAATGAGGTGGCACAGTTTTGTTTTACTTACGTGACTTTTTTTCCCTCCGTTAGAAAGGGAAACTTTTCAGCCCCGGCATTTTCACTGCCAAACTGAGTCTGTGGAACAAACTTTCAGTTGCTGACTCAGACAAGCACCCGGTGTCTTCAGTGGGAGTTTTGCCCAAGGTATGACAGCAGAATTTGGTCACTGCTGCACACAAAGTCATTTTAATTCACAAGGTGCCTTCTGCCTTGTTCATGAAAGAGGTTCCCAAAGCCCATGTTTTTCTGATGTTCTCAGAGCTCTTCCTTTAAGTCCATCCAATTTTGTCTCTATCCCAAGGCAGGGGGAAGGGGGAAAGAACTTTGAATGTCTAAGCTAATTCCTCATTTAAATGTCTCAAACTCTGAGGAGAATGGAGATGAAGTCTAGGAAACAATAAGCATCACTAGGAAGGGACCGTTTTTTGTGGGCTTCTTCTGAAACATTAAGCATTTTGCTGAAATGTAACTAATAGTAACTATGGGTCAAATCGTTGGCCTTGTGAAGGATCCCATACCCCACTGACATGTTAAACTCCTGTCAAGCAAAATGCATTCATGCTGTAAATATTCTAATTGCAGACAGACACAAGTTGACTCGCTCCCAGATGCGCTGGGCTCAGCCTGACCCAGCTGATCACAGAGATGCTTCACCCTGGGGCAAAACAGAGGGGGTTGAAGATGAAAGAATAATTTTAACTCCAGTTTGCCTCAGATGTTTCAGTGCTGGGGTTGTTGTACAGCAAGACATAGTCTTACTTGGATGGCAGACAGCCACGGCCCTCATCAGTAGCACTGAGGTGAAAATTATCGTGCTATAATTCAAGCCCTGTCATGCCTCATTGCTTAATTATACAGTTCTGATTACAACGGAATCATTTTTCTATAGTATGTCCCAAGCTGACATCACTTTGATTAACAACTCATTTATCTGATTACATAGTAACTCAATAACATTTTGAATTGGAAGGAAACCAGGAAGCCTTTTTATGCTTCCTAGCTAGCGTGCATATAAGTACCCTGTAATTTCATCTTCTTTATTTGTAACAAGAACAATGCTTTAATGACCTGGAGAATGGAACAAGCAGTAAGGTACAGAGATTTGAAGATAATAAAAAAACCTAAGAGCCGTGAGAGAAAGAGATAGACCCTACAGGGACCTGCAGCCCTGCAGCTGGTGCCATCTCTGAGTTTACATTCCTAATCATTTATTACAGAAAGGCTCAGAGGCCCCAGCTATGTCGTAGCCCTATTATGTTCAGCTCTGAGCAGGCCTCTAATTGAGGAGAGTCTGTTTCAAAGAACTCACAGTCTTAGCTTTGATTCAGCAAAGAACTGAGGCATTAAGTCTCTGACTTTAGGCTTCATTATCATACCTCCTCTTGCAACACCAACTCTTTCTTTTATGACTCCCAATGTTTCCCATAATATGGTGTAGTTCACATCTTCAAAGTGCTATAAAATATAAGTAAATTAAGCTTTAAAACTGCCCCAGTGAGATCAGCAGACAGTTGTTTCAGAGGCAGAAACTGAGTCATAGAAATATGAAGTGACTTACCCAAGGTTCCACGGTAAATCATTGATAGTAAGTCAAACAGAGAAATGCTAGTTCCTAAATCTGTTGTTAGCCCACCACACCTTGCTATTTATTCTTGATTCACCCATTTGCTTTAGGTAACTTCCTAGATCCCGTGTATATAGGAAGTGAAGATCATAGTTGCTAATGACAATATGGCCCTACCCATGATGGGATCGAAGGGAGAGAACTATGAGACATAGCAACTGCTTTTCAGCAGAAAGGCTGACCATCAGAAAGGGCTGATTAAATGAGAAGACCAGTATTGCATATAAGTGCATTCAACACATCAAGATCCCCAGAGGGAGTCAAGGTGACTGGTGTATCCATTGCTTGATTCATTTCTGCTACTCAACTTGAGCAGCACCCCAGGGAACAGGAAGGCCCAGGACAGTGCCTGGCATCTACCTGCAACCCTGCAGGCTTTCCATTGTCCCCCATCTCTCCAGTAACCTCCTACCCAAGACAAGGCATTGGCACCAGGACTGTTTAAACAATTAGAAACAATATCTTCCAAAAATGTTTCTAAAATAGGATCTATGACTCTTTTTTTTATAGCAAAGCTGATTTTTCGTTCCAGCTTTAGAACAATTTTGATAACAAAATCACAATTTTCTACATTCCTCTACATTCCTCCCCCCCTTAGCTGATTAAAATAGCACTCCAACTTACAACATCCTCAGGAAAAGTATATGTCTGCTTGTAAGGTGATGTTAGCAGCTGCCGTAGTATATTGTTCATTGATAGGTCGTGATTATTGCTTCTCTGACCCCTTAAATAACAGCTCTTTTGGATTTCCAAGGCATTTCCAAAGCCAGCACATGGTGAATGCATTCTTGTCTACTCTCCATATACATGGGCTGGAGGTATTTCATTAGTTAATATCTGCAAGTTGCTCAGAGTTTCCAAGGCCCAGCTATATTCACTAAACCTCCAATCAAGCCCGTCATCTTGTCATCTTGTTTTATATCCGAAAAAATTTTTTTACTGTAAGAGTGACAGAGCACTGGAACAGGCTGCCCAGGGAGGTTGTGTCTCCTTCACTGGAGACATTCAAAACCCACCTGGGTGAGTTCCTGTGTGATGTACTCTAGGTGACCCTGCTCTGGCAGGGGGGTTGGACTAGATGATCTTTCGAGGTCCCTTCCAACCCCTAGGATTCTGTGATTCTATGATTCACGTGCTGCACAAATGCATATAAAATAAGCCACTTGCTGCCAAAGTTCACAACCTGTGTGACAGATCCAGTGCAGCAGGTGTGGCTATCATGTAAAAAATTACCTTGGAAGCTCTCCAGTTGTTTCCCAGTCCAATGTCTGTTTATTGACCTCCCTGCAGTTAATCTGTGAATATTTCCCATTTCTCTTCTTGACTGCATGGGCATGGTATGCACCCTTCTGCAAGAGAAAGATAATGTTCATCATGTGGATACCTTGCTTATCTGAAAATGTTTTCCTAAATGCCAGTGGAAATGAAATGCTGTGTATACATCCATGGCAGACTGAAACTGAACTGAACACAAAATGGAAGCTGCATGAAGCCTGCAGCAGCCTCTTATAAATTTAGAGGGGCAACAGAAGGAGAATAATCAACATTTTACCATCAGCGCTTTGAGAGTGCATGATGAAACACAAAACCCAGGACGTGATTAGTTTTATTAACAAGCAGCAGGAAGAATCCACAAGAACAATTTCTAACCTGCTTCAAAGACACCAAGAACGGATCCCTGCCATGGGGGCCATTGCAGTAACGGTTACATACTCCACCACACAAAGCCAGATGGCTTTGGTTTTTATCCACAGCCCAGCATCCATTATTTGAAATGGCTGGCAAATGTCTGAGGCCAAGACTGATCCAGCTCTGAGCAATTCTGGTTAGATTGGGAGCATGGAGTGAGAACCTTCATTATAGATTTCTGGGTCCACAGGTCATGGGACAAATCCAATGAACACCCTGTCTCTCCTCAAAGCTGAGCAAATGTGCAGCATCCTGAAGGGCTGGAGCCACTGCATCTGCTCTGAACACGTTCTGCTTTCTAATGGGGAGTAAAAACCAAATCACGGCGAAAACATGATTGTGAAAACTGATTGCAGGACCCGTCCTGCTTCACTTCTAGCCCAAGGCATCAATGCTAGGGGAAGACAGCTACAAACAAAGTGCACATAATTATTCCATTATTACACTACATGCCTTCTGCGTGGGTGGGAATTCTTTTCTTCTATCTCTAGCATGTTTCCTTGCATAGCTTCCTCCACCCCTCTGTCATCTGCTCAATTAAGTATCACAACCAAAGGACATTACTTCAATGTATTAACAGGGGATACTAAAGCAATAGCAGACAATGTTTTAGACAGGTGTGTATTTGTCTGATTAAAAATAAGAATAATAATAATAACAATACTCCCACAACCTCCAGGTTCTTTACTGCTTTTCTTTGCCTTTCCAGCTTTACCAGGTGTAAGTTATTTGCATTTTATTGTTATTATTTAAAGAGTAATAATTAGGAAGGGTGTGAACATAGAAGCACACTGCATCTGGCTACAACCTTTGCCAAACTTTGAGTCTTCCTTGCATTCCAAGGTTAGGATCTGGGAATTAAGGACTCCTGTAATGTGGTGCTGTGGAAATACATATTTCTCAACCAGGGCATGATTCTTTACTCATTCATATGGATGTAAATCAGGAGTACCTGCATCAAATCAGCTGAATGCTGCAAAGTTGGGATTGCAAGGAGAAGAAGCTTTCTTGATTTTATCCAAAAATATGGGAAATAGAATGAGAGCTTTCTTGTGGACAGTTGGCATTTGCATATGTATTCCTACAAGCATATTTTGTTTGTGTGGTTAAGGAAAAGGTGCATTAATTGGACAAGAAACTATTTGTGAGATGGTGACCAGCAGTCTCCCCAGAATATCCTAGCACTTCCATCAGCTGAAGGGCCTGAGTAATCAAACATGAGTTTGACAGGTCTTATTCTTTCAGCTGAAAATAAGTTGGACTTAGTCTTGCTGAGGAAAATGTTTCCAGCACCTCCATGACTCCCACCTCAGTGGGCTAGGCTAGAGCAGATGTTGCAGTTCTGTCCATCAAGAGTACCACTGCTGGGTACTGTAAACCTTAATTAGGGAATAGTCCTAAATCATACCTAGACAGAAATGTTCCTATATGTTTTGTCGCAGAGGTTGTGTTTTGCTCCCTCAGTTTTGACTAACACTACACCTACTAGGATGGGTACTTCACCCCACAAGGACAGCCTATATCATGTTTGTCCACCTCTGTCATACCTCAGCAGTTTGACATTTCTTCTAGATTTTTTGATCCATTAGAGTCTCTATCCTGTTTCCAAGCTCTTGAATTCACACTCAACTTTCAGCTGAGGACCATAAACTGATGGTAATCTACAATAGCAGGGACATGAGGCAACACTTTGGCTATGACATGACTTTTCAGAACTGTTCACCTGTCTGGTAGGTGCATCATTCATTTCTTCAAATATTGCATTCTTCTAGCAGCTCCCTTTTTATTGCACCCTACATTTTATTCATACCTCCTTATGAAGTAAATGTTCATTTCTTCAGCTCCAGCTCATTCTACACAGACTGCCCAGCTTTCTGTCGTCCTGGACCTACTACCATTTACAGCTGTGTGCCACAGATATAGGATGTTGTGGAGTCACAAGTAAATGATGGTCCATCCTTTCTGCCCTGCTGTAAAGGATTGTGCAAAGTAGAGGGCAATGGGAAGATAACTGCCTGTTTCCTCAAAGCACAACAGCACATAGTACATTTTGTTACACACAAGGCAGCTTTCTTGCCCAAAAAGGAAGAAAACAGAGCTTATGCATTGTCCTGATCCCTCAAAATCTTTGCAGTCAGAAGTTTTTGCCCATAAACATACATTACACTTCTGAAATTAACAAAAAGTTCAGGCTACTTCTCATTTATCCAGTCCAGAATACTCCTGTTTTGGGATAAGAAATCGATCTCAATACATAGGAGACAGTTGCCCTGCCACAAGCAGGACTACTTTTCTCTATTAAAAGAGCATCATGTTACAATTAGCCAGTCAGGCTTTGAAATACAGTTTTAGCTTTTAGCTTATGTTGTAGGAAAAAAAGTTCTAGTCTTTTAAACATTAATAAAACAAATTATTTATGTTCTGATTAAGACATTAGCATTTTGTCCTTCAGATTCTGCTAGTACCAAAAGAGACTTTATTTATAATTGGCAAGGTGAACTAAAATAGTGGCAAGACTGGACAAGGAGAGTGTGAAGCAGGGCTTCAGAAGGCATCCTACTATCACTAAGATCTTAAAAAACCATGCTGAGCTGACATTTAGAGCTACAGGCAGCCAAGTTCATGCCAAAAGCAACCTCTTGCTTCTGACACTAGCGAGTTTTCGATAGCATCTTAACTAATGCCCAAATCCTGTCTAGGCAGGACTGAACCTACACACTCTCCCACTTGTCTCCAAGGTCCCAATAAGTACGTTCTATGTATGGACACTCTATACATGGGCACAACTTCATGGCCAGACCTCATACAGGAGACTACTGGTATGAAGGCTATTTTATGTTTATCACCACCTCATTTTAAGCCGTAACTATGTGATTGCCCTTAGAATGGGAAGATATCTACATTTATTTCCTTTTTCAACAATTCAAGAGGTGGAAGAGCTAGAAAACAGGTGTCTTGTCTCCCAGCTCCCTCCTAACTCTGAATACTTTGATACCAGGGAGAAGACATGTCCCTCTCCTCAGTGGGAAAGAATTGTGCAGGTAAGTTCTACCAACAGAAGAGTTCTTCATCATTTACAGGCTATATTGGGATTGTCCTAGAAGAAGACACTCCATTTGAGGAGCTTAACTGTTGGGTTTTCTTACCAGACAAATGAGAGCCAAACCCTGTGCTAGAGGTTTAACACTCCCTCAGTTTTGCATGGGAAGGAAGTCTGAGTGCCTAACCCAGGGCTGGGGATGCCACGAGACAGCAGAGTGCCTGAAAGTTAGGCAATACAATGTCTATGATCACATAAGGAGTTAGCCCAAGGGGCCTCAGAGGTATTTCACAGAGAAATGAAACAGAGCCTCTGACCGTTGCAACACTTGCCATTAGAAACTGCAAAGTCAGCTGTTTTGCAAGAAACTTGCTGGTGAACACAAGCATTGGCATTTGTGCATTCTATTTGCACATGCTTTGCATCTCTAACATCCTCAACATCAGGTGGAAAATGTAGTAAATTCTTTATTTTTCCTTTTTCTCCTGCTGTTAATGAAACTATTTTGCTTGTTAGAGAAAATCCTCTCTCAAGAACAACTATTGTTCAAGTTGGTGAAATATGTAAACGCTCTTTTCTTCTTTTGACAGTCTCACTCAAAGTCTTCTTTCCAGCCCACAACCTGAGAGGAGAAGCAGGGAGCAGCCTGATCCCATACACTCGGAACTCGGTTCTGGTCCAGGCTCTGACACTGACTGACAGACTGTCCTTCATCTTCTTGGGAATCCATTTCCCTTTCCCAGCTCTGTCCTTCCCTTGCTCTTGCCAGACTGAATTCTTCTATAGAAAGACTGCTTCTCATTAACATGAGCTCTTTTACTTAGAAGAAGCCTGATACAAATTGGAGAGTTTTAATGCTGAAATGATGCAACAGCCCACCTAGGGGACTTTAAAGGAGCCAACTACTAATGATGCATTAAAACATGATCCTCAGGCTGGAACTTCTTTCAGCTTTGGAGCAATATCAAGACACTGGAAATCACTCCTACCATTTTGTTTGTATGTCTTGATTTTCCAGTTCTGTTATGAACACAGATAGCAGTAGCTGGATTTCAAAAAGGAGGCCTGTATACTGCCAAGACAGATGATTTTGTGAAGCCCTCATCTTTCTATTTACAGGAGATGCCCAGAAAAGCAGTGAAATAAATAAGCATTTTTAACATTCAGCAACCTGCAGGAGAGACTCTCTGGGTGCATGGGAAGTCTGGGTTGTCTCAACCTTGAGTACACTTTCTGTTAGAAGTGAGTTGCACAAGCTCAGATTTCCTCAGAAAACAGCAGTTTGTTACTGTGGGCTGTAATAAGTTGCTACAGCTCTGAGAAATGTTCCAGATAAGCAAAATCCTCAGAATGCAATAAAGCATCTTAGCTTTCAGCAAATGTGACAGTGCTGACCCTGCTACATCTGTGAGTCAGGTTTGCAGGCACCTAGTCCCCCTGGGTGGGGTTCCTTCACCTTCACTTCACTCTCCAAAAGTTAAACACGAAAATCTTCTCTAATCATCTTATGCTCAGTGTATGGGAAGTTGGAAGCAATTTCACCCCAATTTCCTCTTCCCATAGACTTAATAAAAAAGATTCAATGTTGACTAGGTCAGACATTCAGGTACCCTCCATCACACACCCAGAAAAGTCTCCGTCACACATTCTTGAGATTAAACCTTGAAGTTGGAGTCAGGGCCATCATAACTCTTTTCTGATTATGATGCTTGTGTTCAATCTGCTCAACTCAAGTGCTTTCACACAGGGTCATCAGTTTGAGTAAATGGAGGTGCAGATCATCACACCTGCCTTTGCACTCAGAGTGCTTAATGCTTTTGAGAGTTCAATTCAAATGGGACGTTTAGATTACAAAAGAACAAAGGTTTTCAGTGATCCCTTCTTGTCTCCTCCTGGAGTAGCTGTGCTGCAATGTGATGAGTACAACTGAAGAAAAAGAATCAAATTTTATGCAGAACTAGATTTCCATGATCCACAACTGGGCAGTGACAAGGCAAATAACCACAGGGTGAATCTAAAGATTCAGCATTGAAGATGCTTTTCAACACCAGTGGAGGTCTTTCTATTACAAGATCTGACTGGTGCAAAACATTTTGCTAATGAAATCTCATCTTCTTCTTTTACTGGTAAGTCCTGATTTTTAAACACACAGCAGAAGACTGGAGACGTGCTGTGAATTTAGGTATTCAGAAATACATCCTAGAAAATCCTAGGATATACACTTTTGTGAGCACTGTTTGTACTGACAAAAATTGGATGGACATCTAATATATTTGTTATGTCAGATTTCTGAGCCACGTGCTAGATATGCTACATGAGGTAAGAAAAATAATCAAAGGGGGACTAATTTTGCAACCAGAAGGAATAAATCTCATGAACCTGTAGGAATTTTTCCTCTGGTCAGCGCAGTGGACTCTTCTCCCAGTTTCATAGAAAGGGCTCTTATCCAAGTAGAATATCTGTTAAAAAATGAGGTGACCTCAGATTTTAATAACATGAAAGTAATTTTGGAACTATGAGACACAGAGGAGCAACAGTCATAAGCTGCAGTAGTCAGATCAACAAACACATTTGTTGCTCGGTTGAACATAGGCATGCAAATGAAAAGAAAAAGTCTTGTGTTTTTGAAGGATTAATTAAGTGGCATGATTTAGTTACAATGAGTAGAAAATAAGCATGCAGTTTAACAGGCCTCTGTCCTTCCCAAAACCAGCAACCTTCTCATCAAATATTGACTGAAGAAATCTTCCTTACAGTCTTCTTCAACTGAATTTTATAGTCCAATTTCATCTGTGTCTCACAACCCCTTCCCAGTATACTTTCTTCTGGTTTTAATTAAGGCAATGTCCAAAGATCACCTGTCGGTTTTGTGGACTTGCTTTTTCTGGACTTTACAGTGTGGATAGGACACAGAGAGCTGGACAGAGGCCATGGGAAGTAAAAAGGTGGGAAGAGTTTACATGAAGAACTTAGGCTGGAAACTAAAAAAGTATCTTGCTAACAGAAGAAAACATGGTAAAGCATTGCCTGTATGCACTGAGGTTAGAAACATCAGGCAAAACCTACCTCCTTGTTTTCAATGTCACCATCAAGAGAATAAATTCTGTTAACTGTAGACATTAAGGAACTGAAAAACTATCATGTGTTGTTGAGCTCAGCCATCTTTACTTACATAAATGAGAACAATTCCTTCAACCAAAAGAATTACTAAGTTAAATGGTACGGCCCGTTCCAAGTAGCCAGATGAGATCATCTGCCTGGCCCTTCTGACCTTAAAAATTACAAAACATGCCCTACCTTCTAGGTACAACTGCTAGGATCACTGTTTCTGAAATTCAACCCATTTATCACATTTCAGAAGTGCGGCAGCTACTCTGACAATATAGTCTTTAGTGTCTTTAGGCCAAATATCACTTTTGTTATAACCCCACTGAAAGTGTAGGGAGAGAATACATCCCTGACATTTCCACCTGGCCTTTTACCCCCAACTCATGTCAGGATGTTTCAGGCTATAGCACAGTTTCCTGCTTTATTATCTTGTAAAATGTCTGAAACATCCAGACCACTGCTAAGGTTAATATTAGTTATACATGTTTAGTGGAACACAAATTTTCACATGGAAATTTTTGGATAATGTTTGTCTTCGCTGAATCCAAAGATCAAAAAATTGTTAAACATGGAGGGGGAGGAAGCACCAGAAAACGTCCAAGACTGACAGCTGTGCATGCTGGCAATGACTTTGCAGAGCACTTAAGCACATGCTCAACTCAGTGCACAGGTATGTCTTCATTGACTTTGCAAGGACAAGTATGCCAGGTATGCAACATCTTATGAGGCAAACCTCTTCAGGCAGCAGTTGTCAAAACACTTCCCTGTTATAATTCAGTTTCTGACATTCTCATGACTCTAAATGTTAATCCAAGCAGTTTAGTATCTGTTGAGTCAGGACGCCGCTTGTAACCCACTTGGGGCATGACCTCTAGTCCCAGAAGAACTATCCTAGAGCCCTGCAAGCACACAGTGAGTTTCTGTGGTAATTATATGTCAGAATGTGACCACTACACAAGCAAAGAAACCTACCTTCTCTCATTACTGAGGCTGGCTTGGGCACCAGTCCAGTTCTGCCAAGTCCTTTATCTTCCCATGTAGTTAGTAATCAGTTTGTTTCTACCTCACCCATATTTACTCTGGTAGCTGTGCACCATCTCAATAAGGCAAGCAGCTCATTTTGTATCCCCCTTCCTAATTGGAGCCTTTAGGCATCAGATCTGTTTGCACAAGACACTGTAGAATAGCTCAAAGAATTCAGGTTCTAGTTGATTCTTGTAATAGAGAACCTTGATATCATCTGCTGCATCTAAGATGAATTGGTTGCTGTAGCCCAACCTTACAAATGAGTTTGAGGTACCATTTTATATCACTGGGGCAGAGCATTTCCATGCACCTGAAGTATCCACTGTAACTCCAGTTTCAAGTTAGTATTAACTAAGATGTTAGGTAATTTTCACCTTTTTTCATCTTTTGTTTCTTGTTTTATGAATCCTATCTTCGTGGAAAAGAAAGTCTTCTTGAGTGTCTCTCAGCCTGTCATTGTGTTCTTACAGCTTCTGCTCTTCTTCCCTGTATTGGGAATGCTTATGCCTGCTGTAAGCAAGGGAACTAATAATCAGGCAACCCACACTAGGAGGCTAATAGCAGGAAATAAGCTCGAAGGAAAATATAATCTTAAATGACCATTTAACTGTCAGATAGTGGCAGAAGGAGACTGCTGGAACCAATAAAGTGCACTCTGCTGCAGCAGAGAAAGGTGCTCAAAAATTATCTGTCCACTAAGGAAATGTTTACCCTGCATTCATGAAACCAGCAGTTAGAAAGAGAAACCTTGATGCTTTCAAACACATACCATCTCCTATTTTTACCCTCATTTTTCATGTAAACAAGTGTTTCCTTAAAAAAAAACAAAAACCAGCACTGTGGGATTCATCAGCTTAAGTGCCTTCAAGCTGTGCAGCCCTCGAGGCTCTATCTGGGCTTTGCGGCGAGACAGACTTCTCAAACGCAACTCAATCCCATCCTAAATGCAGTGAGTTTTGTCACCTGATACTTTTTGCTTCCCCTTTAATTGAACGTTGTCTTGTTCTTTTATAGCTCAAGAGGGTAAACAGCACCACCACCCCAACCCCCCCCGTGAGTTTCTGTGGTAATTATATGTCAGAATGTGACCACTACACAAGCAAAGAAACCTACCTTCTCTCATTACTGAGGCTGGCTTGGGCACCAGTCCAGTTCTGCCAAGTCCTTTATCTTCCCATGTAGTTAGTAATCAGTTTGTTTCTACCTCACCCATATTTACTCTGGTAGCTGTGCACCATCTCAATAAGGCAAGCAGCTCATTTTGTATCCCCCTTCCTAATTGGAGCCTTTAGGCATCAGATCTGTTTGCACAAGACACTGTAGAATAGCTCAAAGAATTCAGGTTCTAGTTGATTCTTGTAATAGAGAACCTTGATATCATCTGCTGCATCTAAGATGAATTGGTTGCTGTAGCCCAACCTTACAAATGAGTTTGAGGTACCATTTTATATCACTGGGGCAGAGCATTTCCATGCACCTGAAGTATCCACTGTAACTCCAGTTTCAAGTTAGTATTAACTAAGATGTTAGGTAATTTTCACCTTTTTTCATCTTTTGTTTCTTGTTTTATGAATCCTATCTTCGTGGAAAAGAAAGTCTTCTTGAGTGTCTCTCAGCCTGTCATTGTGTTCTTACAGCTTCTGCTCTTCTTCCCTGTATTGGGAATGCTTATGCCTGCTGTAAGCAAGGGAACTAATAATCAGGCAACCCACACTAGGAGGCTAATAGCAGGAAATAAGCTCGAAGGAAAATATAATCTTAAATGACCATTTAACTGTCAGATAGTGGCAGAAGGAGACTGCTGGAACCAATAAAGTGCACTCTGCTGCAGCAGAGAAAGGTGCTCAAAAATTATCTGTCCACTAAGGAAATGTTTACCCTGCATTCATGAAACCAGCAGTTAGAAAGAGAAACCTTGATGCTTTCAAACACATACCATCTCCTATTTTTACCCTCATTTTTCATGTAAACAAGTGTTTCCTTAAAAAAAAACAAAAACCAGCACTGTGGGATTCATCAGCTTAAGTGCCTTCAAGCTGTGCAGCCCTCGAGGCTCTATCTGGGCTTTGCGGCGAGACAGACTTCTCAAACGCAACTCAATCCCATCCTAAATGCAGTGAGTTTTGTCACCTGATACTTTTTGCTTCCCCTTTAATTGAACGTTGTCTTGTTCTTTTATAGCTCAAGAGGGTAAATAGCACCACCACCCCACCCCACCCCCCCCCAACTTTCTCCATTCCATTCATTAATTTGTATAGCTCTTAGTCATCTGCTCTCTAACAAAGTAGTCCTATTCTTTTCAGTTTCTTCCTGAGGGAAGTCTGTCTGTGCCTAATTATCTGTGTTGCCTGTTCTCAACCCCTCTGTATATCTGTTGTCTTCTTTGTAGGGGCAAACTGCAGCTGGGTAGTCCTGATTGTAGGGCTGACAATTCACACTGACAATTCACACTATGCTGACTAGTTGTGCAAGATATTCAAGTTAGGGGAAGAGAAACTCCACATATCTTGTGTAACTACCCAAACCATGTAAATTACTACTGCATATGCAACTAGGATTGCTCTGCTTCCTGCAGACAAAAAAAAAAAAAAAAAGAGTATGGGAACTTCTTGGTAGGTTTTTGTGTGTGTGCAGTCTGCTTCGAACCAAGAAGATGCATATGCAACTAGGATTGCTCTGCTTCCTGCAGACAAAAAAAAAAAAAAAAGGAGTATGGGAACTTCTTGGTAGGTTTTTGTGTGTGTGCAGTCTGCTTCGAAGCCAAGAAGATCCGAGGCTGTGGGAAGAAGACGGGGTGACCCACAGGAAATTTAAACACAGCCTGAGACAGAGTGCCTTGCCCTCAAAGCTGCCTGCTTCTCTTGTTTCAGTGTTGCGGTTGTCACCTCACAGTCCCCATGAATTAGACCTCCTACTGTAGCCTCTCCGTCCCCACAACCCCCTGCCTCTAAACCTTGACACCAGAGCATGTTCTACCACCCTCAGCAACCAGCCCTAGAAAAGCCTTGCTCCTTTATTCTGCCAGACACCCCTCTCTACTTGAACATCCACTCTCAGTCCATCCCAATGACTTAGGCATCCCACCCTGAACTTCCCTCTCCTCCATTCCCTGATCTGGCCACCCTCAAAGACAGTGGAGAGCTCCAACAGGTTGCACATCCAGAGGAGGAGGATGCTGCCCTCTGACAGACTTTGCTCTGGGGAGGGCAGTAACTGGGCTGACAGGGCTGGTTACCAAAACTGAGCAGGGGCCTAACCTGTTCCTCAGAAACAGTTTTCAGTCCTTGCTCTGAAAGACACGATTAAGACACCAGCCACACTTCTCAAAAATCTCCCTCAATGATACCTGAAAATAGATGAAAAGGACATGTCCAATGAAAAGCAAGAGTTATTGAAGCCCCGAAAACTTGGCTTAATTCCCTGCTCTTTTTCTCTTTCTTTCTTAAAGCAGCTGTGAGTTATTGTCTGACTGGAAGGCAAACATGATGCTCTGTCCTGCTGCTGAGACCAAACCCAGGCAGAAATCACAAGCTTTTTGCAAAAGATCATCAGCCCATGAGTGACTTGCAGGGAAAAATTGTGAGTGATTTTCAGCAGCAAGGCAGTCTTGGGTGTTGATTATTGACACCCACCACGAGAAGGCCACGGGAGGGGAAGGCTTTCCTGTGAACCAGTAACAGGCTGGTATGTCCCACATAAGCTGGTTAAATAACATGGTATTGACTCTGCCCCTTGGCTGGGAATCTTAGGTAAGAGTGAATTGTGAAATCCCCAACCCAATATTACCCTCTGACATTTGCTTTTGAAGAAGTTACCACAGAAACCTCAAAAGCAGGTTTCAGTGAGACACAGTAGGGCTTTGGTCCTGCACGGGCCCTATGTGAGAAAGTGTATTTTTTCCCTCCAAAAGCCCCAGTGCTCTATGGGGGTCCCTGTTTCAAAGGCAGAACTGTCTTCTTCTTATGGAAATCCCTGTGGGACAGAGTGAGATCACAGACCACTGTGGGGTTTCACGGGGCAAGGTGCGAAGTCACTCTGAGAAAAGAGCTGGTTGAATATATGTAAGAACCATTGAGCATGTTTACAAACCCCAACCCAGATCTGGGTATCTGGCTAATGAATAGGAATGGCAGCAGATGGCTGCAGGGGTTCCCATCTTCACCTCCGGGCCCTGCCCCGGCTTTGAGACAGCTCAGCTGCTAGTGTGGCAGTAATTGAACCACTGCAAATTACAGCTTGGTGTATTAAGGAGACCCAAAGCCAGTTCTTTCTGTTAATATTACTGGTCTGTGAACAGTGCTGGTTCAACAGCTGCCTCCCAAAGAGCATGAATGAAAACTTCCTAGAGAGAGGTGGGGCAGACAGCCGGGGGCAGGAATCGCTGCAGCCATCTCCGGGTAAGTCATCACTGCTCGTGAATCAGAGGCTCCACAAAATGGATCTGAGGAGAGATGTAAAATATTACACATTGCTCTAATAACTCTGGGTTTTTTTGAGCCTCATGATGTATGGCATTCCTTCATGGCACAGACTAAACCCATGACTGCATACTTTCTAAGAAGCTTAGGAAATGATTGTATAAAATTAGTATTAACTAGTTTCGCTATTATTAAATGGAAAATTAAAGCTTTCAACACTAAGCTATTCAAGGTGATTGCTACACGAATGTTCTGTAATGCCCTCATCAACAATAACCACTGTTAAGACTGATCCTTAAAAGCTGGGGAAAAATGCATAATCTGTTGTATTATAATCCACTTTCCTAGAGCAGCCATGAATTTAAAAATCTATTAAGAATGGCATGTGCAGGAAGCAATTTCCTGTGAGATCACAGAATGGTTCAGCCATAAATAGAGCAAACCCTATCAGTTAAGTTGCAAAGGATAATCAGATCTATCCTGCCCCAGATTCATAACATCAATTTATCTGTTGGGCTTACTTTGCTTCACTGTCCATCTTACAATTTGTGGTTCCAATGTACCAGGATACTTAAGGAAACCAAAACCCATGAAGGATGTTTCCTTTGCACCACATTTTGGCCATCTTAAAAATCAGGCATCTTATTCTCCCTTTTGTCTTATTTTTTGTGGCATCAGCATTTACAGACTTTTGATCCATTGAATTACTTTTAGCCAGGCAAACAACCACAAATTCCTACTCCTGGGCCTGATAAGAAAAAGAAAAGGAAAAAGCTAATAATATTGCCACCACTGCCAGGGAAAATGAGGAACAGCAGCTGCTGCTGTGTCATAGCCTCAAGGAGTTTTGCCCATGCAAAAGGAGAAAAAGGGGGTAAAAGTACCCTGCAATGAGACAGCAAGCTGCCAGCCAGACCACAGAGCTTTATCTGAATAGAGTACAGTGGAGAGGGTCATCTTGCATCAGACCTGCAAGGTCAGTAAATAAATAGTTTCTCTGTTTTGCAGATGAGAAAGTGGGGACTAAATTATTCAAGGCCATTCAGTGGGTCAGTGGTAGGACCAGGACTGTGTTCCTCACAGTCTCTGAGCTATATGCATTGTTTTCTAGAATTCTGAAGGCTAAATACAGCACTCAAAACAAAATTATAGGTCAAGACATCAAGAGCAAAGCAGTGCAGATTTTCTGTTCTAATAGGTCTTTGATTGTCTTCTTTGCTAGTACCCACAAGAAAGGACTAGGGGGATAAAGTAGTAGAGGGAAGTCTAAGTTGCCCTCTAAGGTTCAGATTCTTGTAATTATTTGGGTGGGGAAAAAAAATTTATTTGATAACCCTATGTCCACTCACTGAGAAAGGAGGCAGCATGTTCTCAAAGGCAAGGCAGTCTGCCAGGGACCCAGGCAAGGTTTCAATGGGTAAAGCTCTATGTTCTGCAGAAACTAATTGCATATGAGAAGTTTTCAATGACCTGTGTGCTCTCAGGATTGCCAGTCAGGAGTAGTTTCTGGATTGAAGTTCCCAAACTGGCCTCTTCTTGTTAAAACCAAAAACCAACAGTAGTTTTTTGATTCAGATTTCTGAGATTTCTGAGTCAAGAGGAATGGGATGGCCTTGAATTTACTCCCATGTGCCAGAGTAATGCTGCACCAGTGTATGTGCAATATTCACCTTTTAGACAACACCAAGAAGATCTTTCCAAGTGTATTTGATAGGAGGCTGGTCCTAACTGTCTTCCAAAGATGCTGTGTAGTCAAATATATCTCGGAATGGCAAATCTGAGGATCCTCTGAAGTGTCACCATCAGCAGAGGCTGTCACTCAGCCTGTGGGCACTTCTGCCTATGTTCTCCTGCAGAAATCCAGGCATCAGGACTTTTCCTGATCACCTCAGCACAGTCTTTCCTTCTTTCCCCTACTCAGCGAGAAACATTTTCCCTGAATATCCTGGCCTAGATTTTGCCATCAAATGTCTTGGTGCCAGCTTACTGTTGATGGAACATGGTCTGTTCTTTCATAAAAAGAGCTTTAAATAAATCTCCTATGTGAAAACACAGGGCTCAGCAAGCACGAAAAATCGGATTTTCAAGAGCCCTTGCTGTTGTTTTCATTAAAATTAGCAACAAAATTCCCATTAAACTTGAGGACAACACTGCAGCCAGTGCTAAACTACTTTAAAAATCCTGTCTGTATTGACTAAACCTACAGTCTTACCAAAAAAAAAATTAGTCCCATGCAAGAAGCTCAAAAGAACTAGACTATGAAAAATCCATAAATTAGCTCATAGGCTAATCAGCTCTTCAAAGTCATTCTTATTTGATTCCTTGGAAATGAAAAACAGCCAGAAGAAAAAGCACCTTCAAGCTCATGAAAATGTTCTCTCTATAGCTACATGAAAAACATCTGAGGATTTAAGCAAATGATGAGTGCTAAGTAATAACCTCTTCAAAGTGTATCCTGTGTGTTCATGTCCTTGACTGCGATAGTCAGAGGAATAATAAATTTATATTATAAAATTCACCCATTCGAGTGGTTCGTTCTTGAAGCTAATCCTCTGCATGGAGGTCAAATTTGAGCCACTGTAAAAGTGATAACAAGGTGCTGTGGTTGGTACGAAACCCTGTCAATGTTCTTAAAATTTATCGTGGAATTGTAGAATGATAGAATGCCAGGTTGGAAGGGATCTCAATTGTCTGGTCCAGCCTTTCTAGGTAGGAACATGGTTTACATTACATGACCTTGTCAAGCTGAGTCTTAAAAGTGTCCAGGGCTGGGGAATCCACCACTTCTCTGGGAAGATTATTCCAATGTCCGACTTTCTCATATTGAAAAATTTTCTGCTGGTGTCCAGTCAGGATCTCCCCAGAGTAACTTGTACCCACTACCCCTCTTCTTTTCCATGTGACCCCTTGTAAAATGGGAGTCTCCAGCTTCTTGGTCGATGCTTTGCTTTTGCTTTTCATAGACTTCTTTTTTTTTTTCCTGTTCCAACTAAGGAGGCAGCATGTTCTCAAAGGCAAGGCAGTCTGCCAGGGACCCAGGCAAGGTTTCAATGGGTAAAGCTCTATGTTCTGCAGAAACTAATTGCATATGAGAAGTTTTCAATGACCTGTGTGCTCTCAGGATTGCCAGTCAGGAGTAGTTTCTGGATTGAAGTTCCCAAACTGGCCTCTTCTTGTTAAAACCAAAAACCAACAGTAGTTTTTTGATTCAGATTTCTGAGATTTCTGAGTCAAGAGGAATGGGATGGCCTTGAATTTACTCCCATGTGCCAGAGTAATGCTGCACCAGTGTATGTGCAATATTCACCTTTTAGACAACACCAAGAAGATCTTTCCAAGTGTATTTGATAGGAGGCTGGTCCTAACTGTCTTCCAAAGATGCTGTGTAGTCAAATATATCTCGGAATGGCAAATCTGAGGATCCTCTGAAGTGTCACCATCAGCAGAGGCTGTCACTCAGCCTGTGGGCACTTCTGCCTATGTTCTCCTGCAGAAATCCAGGCATCAGGACTTTTCCTGATCACCTCAGCACAGTCTTTCCTTCTTTCCCCTACTCAGCGAGAAACATTTTCCCTGAATATCCTGGCCTAGATTTTGCCATCAAATGTCTTGGTGCCAGCTTACTGTTGATGGAACATGGTCTGTTCTTTCATAAAAAGAGCTTTAAATAAATCTCCTATGTGAAAACACAGGGCTCAGCAAGCACGAAAAATCGGATTTTCAAGAGCCCTTGCTGTTGTTTTCATTAAAATTAGCAACAAAATTCCCATTAAACTTGAGGACAACACTGCAGCCAGTGCTAAACTACTTTAAAAATCCTGTCTGTATTGACTAAACCTACAGTCTTACCAAAAAAAAAATTAGTCCCATGCAAGAAGCTCAAAAGAACTAGACTATGAAAAATCCATAAATTAGCTCATAGGCTAATCAGCTCTTCAAAGTCATTCTTATTTGATTCCTTGGAAATGAAAAACAGCCAGAAGAAAAAGCACCTTCAAGCTCATGAAAATGTTCTCTCTATAGCTACATGAAAAACATCTGAGGATTTAAGCAAATGATGAGTGCTAAGTAATAACCTCTTCAAAGTGTATCCTGTGTGTTCATGTCCTTGACTGCGATAGTCAGAGGAATAATAAATTTATATTATAAAATTCACCCATTCGAGTGGTTCGTTCTTGAAGCTAATCCTCTGCATGGAGGTCAAATTTGAGCCACTGTAAAAGTGATAACAAGGTGCTGTGGTTGGTACGAAACCCTGTCAATGTTCTTAAAATTTATCGTGGAATTGTAGAATGATAGAATGCCAGGTTGGAAGGGATCTCAATTGTCTGGTCCAGCCTTTCTAGGTAGGAACATGGTTTACATTACATGACCTTGTCAAGCTGAGTCTTAAAAGTGTCCAGGGCTGGGGAATCCACCACTTCTCTGGGAAGATTATTCCAATGTCCGACTTTCTCATATTGAAAAATTTTCTGCTGGTGTCCAGTCAGGATCTCCCCAGAGTAACTTGTACCCACTACCCCTCTTCTTTTCCATGTGACCCCTTGTAAAATGGGAGTCTCCAGCTTCTTGGTCGATGCTTTGCTTTTGCTTTTCATAGACTTCTTTTTTTTTTTCCTGTTCCAACTATAAAACTGAGAGGATTAGAGCAATTTGGAGGACTGGAGTTTTAGTCTGTCAGATTTAATCTACTATAAATCCCTACTTTCCCAGTGAGATACCTGGTCAGTGACCACTGTGAAGTCAGCTGGTGGGAGTGATTTGGGGTAGTTTCTTGGGAGACCACAGTCTCACAGAATTTTAAAAGCTCATAATATGATTGATTTTCCACTATAGACATACTGGGATTAACACACTCTGGTTTAAATCTGTATTTTCCTTCATATTTCCTCATCTTACAGAAGAGATGCCATAACATCTAATCTCAAGCACACTGCACAGAAGGTTTCTATTTTGGTTTAGATTGTTTTACATGACAGGCAGAAACTGGGCCCATCTAAAAAAAGGAACCCACCTTCTATTATTTCGCTAATTGCTTCTTTTCTCAGACTTCCTGGTGGTTAAAGAACCTGAAGGTTTTACTGGAGTATGAGCTCTTTGCACTCAATCAGCAAAAAACATGTTTTAAACATATTTAATTTTTCATATTTTCAGCTCTGTCTCGTGTAAAAAAACACCAGCCTATATTCCTTCATCCCACCAAGGTTGAGGTATTCCTAAATAAACCTTCCTCTGTAAAAGAATCTGTAAGTGGTCACCTCCTGACAACCCTAACTAAAACCTGATCCAAGAACTGGACCACCTTTTATCTTAGAGGTCTTTTCCAACCATGACTTTTTCTGTCTCTCTGTGTATCTGACATTACATCAAGACATTTTGAAATTACTTCTTCAGCAAATGTATCATGTTACTTATCTCTTGTCAGACAAAAGAGAGCATTACTGCCCACTTAGATGCTCCTATGTCTGCCCAGAAAGTCTAACAGCAGCAAAATGTCCCAGCTTCCCTCCAGCAGCTGCAGCTCCCGAGTGTTCCTGGCATGAAAGGTCAAACCCTATAGCAGAAAGCTCAATGTCACTTGCTCTCAGAAGGGTAATTTATTGCCCACATCACAGAGTTGCTTTCACAGTGTGTTTCCCAGGGAAGTTCTCTCTTTAGGACTCCTAATGCCTTTGGTCAGTCAGCTTGGAGGTTCCAGTGGGTAATTAAATAGAACTACAGCACGAGCTCCCCCCCACAGGTAAAATTAACCTCCCTGGTCACCTTTGCCATCTCTCAAGAGTGTTTTAGGAATGTGGAGTCACATGTACTTTTCTATTTTACGGGAAAACAACGGCAAGACACCTGGTGCTCCTCTGGGTGCTCACAAAGAAGAAAACCAGCGAGTCTAATCTGTGCGTCAGGAATTCGATTCTTATTCCAGTCCCTGTTGTTAAAGGCTTGAGGAAGCCTGGCCACGGCCCTGGTCCGTCCCTCCGTCCCGCAGGCAGCAGCCCCGCTCCGGCAGCGCCCATCACCGCAGCCCGGGGCTCCCGGGG
>NW_009951948.1:1649275-1650016 GCF_000747805.2 Chaetura pelagica | reverse complement strand
GCCGGCTGGGACAGCCGCGTGGGAGGTGGGTGTTGGGGTCTCCTCGGGTAGAGAAACAGGCGGAGGTCAGTGTCCCACGTCCCAGCTGAGCGCCCTAACCGCAGGGATGTCTGGTTGCAGCTTTTAGGGGGGAAGCTCTGATTCTGTGTGTGTGCTCTGGGGTGACACTTGGCTCAGGCTCTAGGTGACAATTACGAGCAGGAGGGATTGTGGATCCTGCAGGGCTGGGGGCGTTCATTCCTCTCCTCAAAGCAACAAGCAGGACCGAAGCAGACATGCCTAGAAGCAGAGACTCACAGAAATTTGTGGTGAAAACCTGATGCCTGCTGACTGTATGTACTTCCTGATCTGTTGGAAATTAGTAGATGAGTTTGTTTAATGTCTAAGCTCTCTTTTCTCTAGAGTTAAGACTTCAACTGTGTGCTGGGAGCCCAATACCAACATCTGGGAGAGTCACATTCTAGTCCCTGCTCCAAATAAATCACTCATGATGTAAAACAGAAGCCCACCATCCAGGAACATTCATATTGACTCACAGTGTCCCAGCTCACACTGAGCTGCACAGATACCTCAGTGCTCTCCTGCCATCCAAAAGCAGATCTGAGCCCTGGCCTCCCAGCTTGCTATAACTGCTCCCCAGCACTAGACCTCTCCAAATCTGAGGGGTTTGGTTTCATTTGCTGTTTTCAGAGTAGAACTGGACCATCATAGCCAGACAGCTGGATGTACATCCACCTTGTG
>NW_009951948.1:1635457-1649226 GCF_000747805.2 Chaetura pelagica | reverse complement strand
AGATAAAAATGCAGAAATAAATGAAGCAACAGAGACATTCCTGCCAGAAATGGCACTGCCCAGAAACAAGCAATTAAAGAAGGGTCTTGAGGGCCTAAGTGGGCAATTAGACATTTAAATCTTCCTTTCAAGCCTATCTCTATCATTCTAGACCTTGATGACCCTAGGTGTGCTTCTACTTATAGGAGCTCAGCACCTCTCTGAGCTCCCCATGTTTGTTTAGCAGAGGCAATATTGATGTTGTCTCCATATATCATCCTTCCAAGCAATGGAGCTTACTACAAATGAGGTCATTAGAAACAGGTGAATAAACTATTGCATCCATTAAATGCACGGATATAAATGCATGTAGTCAGGCAGGACAATTAGGCTCAAGGCATCATTATATTCTGTACTTCAGACACAAACATAAGTGCTGGATCCTGCTTGGAAAAGGCAACAAGATTAAATGGAAAGTTGTTATTGGGTTGAGGGGTACTATTCCTTAACATATTACACAATCATCTTATTTCCTGGAGCATTATAATTAACATTACAGTCTTGCCCACAGAGGTAAATACCTCCAACCAGAGCTTCATCACTAGAGCAGCAATGATAAAGTAACTTGTTCTATACTCCCTGTGGGCCTTAAGGGCATTTTTTCTTAAGCATTAGACCTGTGTTTCCTGTCAAAATCCAGTGAATTTGGAGCAGCAACACTAGGACCAGCGGAGTGTTCAGAAATGTCCAACAACATATTCAGAGCTGCTTCTATACCTCTTAAAGTGACACGGGTATAAGATAGGAGGGAGAGGAAAATAGCAAAAGCACAGTGTCTTCTCCCTATTCCTTTTTGATGTCTCCTCAGCTCCTGCTCAGCCATGGCAAATAAGCTCTAGAGGTACAACTCTAACAGAGGGGCAGAACAACAAGGTAACATCTGGGCGAAAAGTTTCTTGCGCCCTGGGATGGTAAGGAGCAGGCTGTGTTTTGAAAGCAGACTCTTTGACACAGGGTCTTGCATTTCATCTTGCTGTCGCGTTGCGTTGCCACACCACATGGCACTGTGTGACATAACCGACAAACCCTGTCGTAACCTGCCTTCCTACGTGTGTCATGGGAAGGAGACCTGCTGCCTGATGCTTGTAAGGGCACTTACAAGGAAAAAAACAATCCTGCTACTTCCCCACACCCAGGAGTGTACCAAAAGTAAAGCTGAACACGAAGAACTGCTCTCTTTCTGCCTGTCTGTAATCAGCTCCAGGCACTCATCACTTGTCCCCCAGAACATTTCAGAAATTCCCGAGTACATAGTGATATCAAGCCACTGAAATGGAGTAACATCCCATGAAGAAAGAGGCTGCCTGTTGAAACCTACTATTTCACATTCAAGTAGGAGGTGGTATGATAGAGCACACCACAGCAGAGTCCTGACAGGGCACATCAATGAGGACAAATGAACTTTTCAGTCCTGACTCAAGGCATTTCATTGTTGTCTTCAACTGACATTTGCTCCACTAACCCTCTTCTTGGCTTTCCATCTTCACAGTAGTGAAATCATTTGGGAAGTGATACCAAGTAACTACTCAGAATCTGAAAATTTTCCCCCTTTTTTTTTTTTTTGGTTGTTTGCTATATTCCCCAGGAATTACCAGTTGCTTCACTTTGTGGATGTCCCCACAGATGACATTTAAACAAGCTCTCTTCTGATTTATCTTGTCCCCAGGGGATTTCTAACCTATGTGGACTATGTCTGTGGAAAATGAAATACATTGTCATGCCACAAATTAAGTACATTAAACTAAATTACAGTCTCTTGTGCTCTTTCTCAATTTGTGAACTTCTAACCATGTGTCATTGTCCTTGACGTCTTCAATACCACAGGCTCACCTTAAATTCAGAGAAATAAATTCTGTCACACAGTTCAATAAGCAGCGTTTTAGAAAACCTCTTTTTATATTGACCATGCAGGTCATTCACCTCTGGGTACCAGCTCAGCAAATTTACAAGATGCTCCCTTGCACCTTGGTATAGAGGTGGATTTCATCCAGCAAGAAAAATTGGCTCCCCCAGCAAACAGAATCTGAGCCATGAAGGCAAAGAGTCAAGCTGTTTCTCTTCTCATCATCCCTCAAAGCATTTTTTTGTCAACAAGAGATATTAGGGAGAAAGCACCACTGTGTGCAATGTGATGTACAGATCCCCTTGCTGTGCAGCTGTCCCACCAAAGGCACCATGGTGCACAGGCAGTAGCATCTAGTCTGTAACAATCATTGCAGAAGAATGAAATATTAATATATTTAAGTGTTTATAGGTTGAGGTGAAAAATAGAGAGTACGGGTCAAACTCTCCTATCCAACCTGCATTGCAATGCACTGGGCTCCACCTCCCAAGGTTCTGTGTGTTCTCTAGTGTTTGCAGCCTTGTACCTCTGCTTTCTTACTGGATGTCCTGCTGGTGGGCTGCCTGGGTCATACAAAGCCAGCAAATCCCTGGGTGCTTTCATCAGGTGGATCAAGGCAGGCATTTCACCTCCAGCAGGAGCTGCCCAGCATTACATCAGTGTAAGTGGTATGGGGAGGAGAGCAGCTCACCCTCTGTACACACAGCAGCCACCCAGGCAAATGGCTGCGGGCAGTGTGATGAGTGAGAGCTGGGAGGTGCAGCTGTCTTGATGAGAGACACAGATCGGGTTGCAGTACGGGTCACTGTTCGCATATTTACAGGGAGAAAGGACAGTGGTAAGTGTTTCCAGGAAGAGATGGACGTGAGCTCAGCCCCAGCTATATGACCAGGCACTTCAGGAGCCCCAGAACGCTGCAGCCGTGGGCAGGGAGTGGAGGAAAGACATGCTGAGGGCTAAGGCTTCAGCCTTAGGGCCAAGGGCTGGATGACAGCAGTGGGACTCCAAAACCAGTATCCTTCTCAGCTTTGGGACTGCAAGGTGGGCCAACTGTGGACCACAGAAGTGAGGCAAGGGTGGGGATGAGAGGGGACACTTGCCCCACAAAACTAACAGGCCCCTGCACTGGTGGCATGTGTGGGATGGTGACAGAGCCACCGGTGCCAAGCAGCCACCTGCCCTCAGGAGCTGTACTGGGAGTGGGACGGGCATCTACAGAGAAAGAAATCTCCAGCTCCTGGCAAGTGGCCTGCCCTCCTCATGCTGCCATCTCCTCGGATCTCCTCAGAGAAAAGGGCTGAGTGCCTTGGCTGGTGCCCAGGCAGGACAACAAAGGGCAAGTGCAGGTGATTCAGCCACCCTGCCAGATGGGTCTCCCTCCCCAACAGCAGCATCCCCCCCCGCAGCAGCATCCTGCTTGCCTTGGGCATGGGCATCAGTGGCCTCCTCTTCACAGTGACCCCCTGCCACCATTTTTAAGGCCTTAATCCCAGCAAAACCAGCCCAGCTCCAGTGTAAAACAGTTCCAGCTGCCAAGACTCTCTCAAGGCGCAGAAGTGCCCAGCCCCTCTCAGCCACTGCCTGACTGCCTTGCACAGCCCCACTGTCCTCCCCAGACTGTGGCTCTGATGGACTGTTTTGGAGGAGGAAAGGGAGCCAATTTCTTTTAATTAAATAATAAGTCTTTGGGTCCCACAGTTTTGTGCTTGTGTAGCTCCTACTGTAAATACCCAGTCCCTACAGGACCCAGACTGATATAATTAGTATTAGGTAAGATAATAAAGAGTAGATAACCAGGGACTCAGGATGAATACACTCTGAATGAAGATGCACATTACAGTTCAGGTCTATTTATCATTCCTTGTATCTTCACCATTTTTAGCATTTTGAGGATTCGTTAGAGCAGCATTTTCAACAAACTTGTTCACTGGGTATTTGAGAAACTCATCTCTGAAGGCACCGAAACAACATTTGATCTTTTCTATCCTATATCTCAGCAGTCTTTATGTAGTGCATTGCCCAGATTTCACAGAGCAAACGACAGAGGAAAGAGTTAGAGAAGAGGTTTACTACCTCCCTTTTCATGGAATTGAAAATCTTGATGTTTCTTCAATCTTAGAGAAACGAAAATGATTCAAGCAAATCTGCAGATGGTCAGAGAGGAACGGAAAGCTCACAGCTGGAGAAATTTTATTGAATGTACATATCAGATCAGACAATACATGAATATGTGTCAATGCCCAGATATACCCAGAGCCCCAGTTGTCTAGCCCAGAAGCCCTGTTTTACTCACTACACATCCAATTCTTTGAGACTTGTACAGTTACATACTATGGAAAGCAGTTTGCTGATGACACTAGACTGGGAGAAGTGGCTAACACACCAGAAGGCTGTGCTGCCATTCAGTGAGACCTAGACAGGCTGGAGAGTTGGGCAGGGAGAAACTTGATGAAATTCAACAAGGAAAAGTGTAGAATCTTGCATCTGGGAAAGAACAACCCCATGGACCAGTACAGGTTGGGGGCTGACCTGCTGGAGGGCAGTGTAGGAGAAAGGAACCTGGGGGTCCCGGTAGACACGAGGATGACCATGAGCCAGCAATGTGCCCTTGTGGCCAAGAAGGCCAATGGCATCCTGGGGTGCATTAGAAAGGGTGTGGTTAGTAGGTCAAGGGAGGTTCTCCTCCCCCTCTATTCTTCCTCGGTGAGGCCACATCTGGAATATTGTGTCCAGTTCTGGGCCCCTCAGTCCAAGAAGGACAGGGAACTGCTTGAAGGAGTCCAGGGCAGAGCCACAAAGATGATGAAGGGAGTGGAACATCTCCCTGATGAGGAAAGGCTGAGGGAGCTGGGTCTCTAGCTTGGAGAAGAGGAGACTGAGGAGTGACCTCATCAATGTTTACAAATATGTTAAGGACAAGTTTCAGGAAGACAGAGCCAGGCTTTTTTCAGTGATGTCTAGTGACAGGACAAGGGGCAATGGGTGCCAGTTGGAGCATAGGAGGTTCCACATAAACATCAGAAAAAACTTATTTCCTGTGAGAGTGACAGAGCCCTGGAACAGGCTGCCCAGAGAGGCTGTGGAGTCTCCTTCACTGGAGACATTCAAAACCCACCTGGACATGTTCCTGTGTGATGTGCTCTGGGTGATCCTGCTCTGGCAGGGGGGTTGGACTAAGTGGTCTTTTGAGGTCACTTTCAACCCCTAAGATTCTGTGATTCTGTAATACATGTATATCTTTATTGCATTGTAGTTATCATATTTCTACCTCATACACAGATAAAAAATATTTTGTGTCCCCAGTGGCTATGTATGTACTTCTTAAAAACAGAATATTTTGCAAGATTGCTATACAGTGTTTCCACAAATAGATGTATTGTTAGTAATAATATATCCTAAGACTATTTACATTCAGGTATC
The DNA here is from genome assembly GCF_000747805.2 of Chaetura pelagica. Taxonomy (NCBI): domain Eukaryota; kingdom Metazoa; phylum Chordata; class Aves; order Apodiformes; family Apodidae; genus Chaetura; species Chaetura pelagica. Next base: position 1,643,924 of record NW_009951948.1, on the reverse strand, counting down.
TTTTGCTTCTGGCTGGGGAAGCACACTTGCAGTGACTTCACAACTTCTTAAACTCTATAAATACAGGCACTCATCTTCTGTAGGAAAAAAAATCTGTCATGATTTATGGGTAACTCTCTCTGTTAATCCTAATAATAGGGTTAGGAGAAGCAATTTGCAAACTGCTTTAACCCTTAGATTTAGGGATCTCCAGAGTGTGTCCTTCTGCTGCTCTTCAGCACAAAGGCAAAGGGCAGTGAAAGAGGAGCAGCACACCTGGCCATCCAAAGCCAGAACTGTCAGATGAAAAACAGGAAACTGATCCGGTTTAAGAGCAACAGCAAACTTTAAATATGCATCTCAGTGGAAACACGTTCTCGGTTTGCAATGTTCTGAGCATACACCCATATGCTTCTCAAATGCCTGGAGGAGGACAGAGGCATTGTAAAACTGACTCCAAGCAATCTCACCTTCTGAGCTATGGCCTGGCAGCCATATAAATGGAGCAAGAATGACATTCCTTCATCCTTCACCACTGAGTCACTGATTCCCACCTTTTAGCTGGAGAATGGACTCACAGTCTCTTCTGACCCTGTATTTTATGATTCCCTGACCCCATTAATGCCTGTACAACTCTTAGAGTAATATAGAAGGGACGAAGCATAACCTTTGTGTGAAAGTGTCTCTCACCCATCTCTGTACCTGTCTGTCCCAGCTACTGTCACTTCTGCTTCCCAGTCCCCTCCAGTTACTAGCCTGACACCTCCTCCCTGATGCAGGAGTTGGAGTCCCTGGCTGCAGCCTGTCTCCGTAGTGCACTGCAGTCATCAAATTGCCATGATGCATCCTGGCAGTGCAGACAGCACGGAGACACCAGCACAGCCAGTAAGGGCAATGAAATGCGGCCACGGGGCCGAGAGGCTGAGACTGGAAGCACAGGAAGCCTTCTCCATGAGGCATTTGAGATACTCACGCAGCCACACTGGTTAATATTGCCTCTCCCAGAATGAAGGATGCCATCTCAATGTCAGAGTGAATGAACAAGCACATCAGGGTAAAACTCCCAGTTCGCTCAGATTGAAAGAAGGAAAAAAGGAATGCAGAGCAGAGGGAAGAAAGGGCTAATAGCAATTAAGATTCTAGAGGAACTTACCACAGCCTGTCATGTAGTAAAGAGGGGAGCCTTTTCTCCCCATTTTCCTTTTTTGATTCGTTCTAGAGAAAGAGCCTAGGCTAATAATTCTACAGATGGACACTCAACAATGAGCCAATTCAGTTCAGGAAGAGGGTCCCATTACAGACAGCAGGACATGCAGATGGAAGAGAGTTCAAATGCCCCCGCAAGAACATTGGACAAACAGCATGTGGAGTGCAGAAGCTGCCTCATTTAGGGGCCTTTAAGGGTCACAGCTGGCCTTGAAAGCAAGGGAAAGACACTTAAATAAGGTACAGACAAAGGAAGGAAAGGAGTAGTACAGCAGGTGAGGTTTTGGGCATGTTTTTGGCTCTAGTCTCCTGGCAGAGGCATTTTTAATGATCTGTGGGAGTGAGGTATTTTGCAGGAAGTCCAAGGAGGCTACAGGAATTGGTAATTGCTTGCAGTAGATGCTTTTCAATGAGTGCTGTGGTTTCACTGCACCTCTGTAGATCAGGCCCCATCATGTTTGTGAGTGACACCAGCACACTGTGGTGTGCAGTGGTTATTATTAGTACCCATGCACTGTGAATGCACAAGCTTTAATGGCTCAGGCTCAACCTTTGGGAAGAAGCAGCCCATGTTTAGCTGTGCACATTTGCAATGATTCATGAGATTGTCTGCAATCACTGTAAAAATAGTACTTACGCAACTCGGGAGCTACTACTGAAATCCTGACATTATTGGGTCTTCCCCTCTTAGTCACACTCATTTCAATTAATTTCCATGCTGCCAAGAGAAGTTCATACAGAAAAAAGCATAAACCTGAAAGAGGAACTGGAGGAGTTAGGAAATGCAACAAAAGGGGATGATCCTTTCTTTGCAATTGTGATGAGGAAAGATTGCAGCTGTTTATTCCTCCTGTAGAAGTGAAATGTGCAAATTCAACAAAAAAAAGGAGACAAATCCGGTGAGACCATTTTTTGTTTTTTGGTATTTTGCAGAGCTGATATTTTTCCTTACTTTTAAACTGAGAAGCTAAGGCATGGCTGGAAGGTATGAGGGAATATAAGAGTTTTGCACCCATTTTCTACCAGTGCTGTCCAATCCTTCCTCCATCTCTCTCTGGGTCCAGCTCTGCACTTTCTGCCCCATTCGCAGCCCAGCACTTGTCATCTCAGCAGCAAAATGATGAGGACAACTGGAAGGATGGCTTAGAGCACACATAAGCACATGGGGTTCAGCTCTTTCACACATAAACAACCTACCAGACCTCATCTGCTGTCCTCCTTGCTCCCACACCTTGGGGGGTTTCCTGGCCCAGGCCCTACACTTTCACCACACAAACACAAATGCAGACAGAGATGAGACCTGGGGGTCTGGAGAGGAGCAAGGGCTTCTTTCAGTGTTCACAGCTACTCTTCAAAATTTTCAGAGTAGAACATGTAAGGTCAAATGGTGAACCTACTTCCTGTATGGGCAAAGAAACGACAAATACTGCTAGATCTATTGAACCCATGGGTGTTGTTTGGCACAGGAGTTGCTCCCTAATATGAGGAGCACACAGGGTAGCCCATAGGCCCAGGTCATCAGGACAGGGCACCTTTCTCCAAGCTGCTCTGTGGATTCCTGTTCATTCCATATAACACGGACATGTGCTCCATATTCATGGAGTTACACTGGTGTGAAAGTTCAGTTTCAGCACTGCAGGCTGGACTGGATTTGTTCCTGGTTTCTTTTCAAGTTATCTGAAATCCAGCTGAAATTGGTACAGGTCTGTGCATCAGGCACACTGAAAAACAAGGCTCTTGGACTGCACTCTCTCAAAATGCTCATTCGCTGGGACTTGGGTGGAGTATCATTTGTGTGTGCAGGAGCACTAGATGAAGGCCTTCAGAAAGTTCTTACCATAAAGTTTGTACAGAGAGAAAAACCCAAATGACAAACTGCCTTATGGAAATCAAGTCTGACAGTGCTGCTCAGCTTCACACTCACAACAACGCAGGCATGGAGAAAGGAACTGGAAAACAAGATGATGTACCTTGGCAACTTGTAAAATAATGTGTGGTACATAAGCCAAATTTGGGTGCCTTATCATAAAAGGTGACATCTACTTGATACTTACTGCAGTCCTGCTGAGGCTGCCAGATCATTTCTTTGCTTTCTCATTCTGGGATTCTTCCTTATTCTTCAACCTGGCACAGAAATGAGATTTCAAAGATCAAGGTGCTCAACACAAGCAGAAGCAACATAGCTTCCCAATAGGTTAAATGCAACTTATACCTCACTAGGCCAGCAGTTTGCCTCTTCAGGTAAAGAATGCAAAGACACCCATAGGTTTTGTGGAAAAACAAGAACATAGCAATCAAGCACATATACCTAACACACTGGAAGTCCTTTTACCTGTAACCCTAAGATAGAGAAACCGGTCAGGCCTTCAGCTGTTATAAAAAGGAGCACACAAGCAGAGAGAAGCAGTCAGGGCAGAGCAGTGAGTTGAAATGCAAACACTGAAAAGAGATTCTTAGGGCTGTCACGTCAGGCTGGGCACCTTTTACACATGCAGTGTTTCAGAACAATTTACAAGATTAAAGCACAGTCCCTCAGAGTGTGTGATCAGGCAGCAGTGTAAAAAGCATAGCCCATGGATCTCAGGAACATGTCTGAAACAATCATAGAATCACAGAATCACAGAATGGTTAGAGTTGCAAGGGACCTTAAAAATCATCTATTTTCAACTCCCCTGCATGGGCAGGGACACCTCCCACCAGATCAAGTTACACAGAGCCCCATCCAACCTGGCCTTGAATGCTTCCAGAGATGGAGCTTCTACAACTTCTCTGGGCAGCCTGTTCCAGTGTCTCACTACCCTCACACTGAAGAATTTCCTCCCGATCTCTAACCTAAATCTCTCCTCTTTCAGGTTAAAACCATTACCCCTTGTCCTCTCACTACAAACCCTTCTAAATGAGCAATGGCAGAGAATATTCAGGTGTGAAAGAGAAGGACATTGGGGAAAAAAGGTCTTTTCAAGTGTTTCTTATCCTTTCTAGCAATGTGATGAAACATGATGTTACTTAAGGACATTGGTGTAATCTAGCTCCAAAGGTGCATTTGCTTACTCTCCACAGAACAGAGACAAGAGATGTAGCAGGTCAACATTCTTCTTACTCAGCTCTCTGTGTCTCCTGATGCTGAAACAGAGAGATGTCCTTCAGAGGGCTGTCCCCAGTACCCATTTAATTTGGTCTCTAATGCAAACAGAGGTGGTGATTTGCATATAGACAACTTTTTACTGGAAAACTGCCCTTTCTTCTAGAGTAGAGAGTAGCCTTCAGTTCATAATTAATGATCCATGTCTTTCTTCTGTAGTCAGTCAGCACTCAATGTGATGATGCTGTACAGGCACAACCATTCAGAGGTCATGTTTTTCCATCTCACAACTCGACCTCTTCAAACAAGCACTCTCATCTGAACAAATCTTAAAAAAAATATATGAAAAGCCTCAGGATTGCAGAATAAAAAAGAGAAGACCGAGAAAACAGGAAGGATGAGAAGGAGGGATACAGATTAAGAAATATCTGAACAGCTTAATGTGAAAATACTCCCACATGTGAGACAAAGTGACAGAAAGTATAAATCTTGCTTGTGCACCACTGGATTCTCAGTGTAACAGCCTGGCTGAACTCTCTTTTCCAGGATACAATAATGGACACTAAGTTCATGGCAATCAAAAAGGCCAAGAGTATCCAGAAGTAATCAAAACCTGAAGTAGCTGAAGTACAAGATACTGAGTTTTTTCTGCACAGCCGAAAGCTTAGATATGAAGCAGGCATTCAATGAGGCATCCATTGTCCTATATGCAGGGAGTCCTCTGAGTACTGAGTGCTTCATTTCCATTCTGCTCCCATGAAAGGGTTCCACTGATTCAACACTCCAAAGCAAGCCTGGGATTTCCATGCGGTTTGGGTCCTTGTTGCATGATCTTCTTTCTTCAAATCTTGTCAGAAAGTTTCATATTCCTCTCATCTGACTGTCTGCCATCTTCCCATCCTTCAGATTTTCCTCTGCTCAGGGGAACCAAAAACTGTGTTTTCCCACCAACCATATTAGCTTTCCTGTAAAGCTGGAGCAATCACTCTCCCCAAGCAACACAGGCATGGGGAGCTCAGGGCAGTGGGAAAGAGAGCTGAGGTGTTAATGGCACAGCAGTGATCTGGACCACTGGGAAACACAGTACTGGAGGGCCCTAATGAAATACATTGGCACCAGTATAAACCATTGTCTCTCTGATTACAAAATGGCTGTGTTGAAATGACTACCAGGCCCTGCTAAAACACCAAGCTCTTATATGCCACTTGTCAGTCATCATTTTCAAAGCACTTTCAGGGGGTGAGAAATGATTTATGCAAGGTCACTGAATAGAAGCAAAATTAAACCCCTCTGTGCCTGAATCATCTGCCAGCATCCTAACCATTGAGATCCTCCAGGAAACCCTGGCTTCTTTGTCCTGTTTGCCATCCACAGGGCAGGGTATAGCAGCAGCAGCAGCTGGGATCCACTTAGGCAGAGTTATCAGGACAATTTTATGTGGTGCAGTTATGAAGCACTACATGTGCTTTTCTTATGCAGTAAAGTGATGCAAATCACAGCCATTTTTTTTCTCTGGAATCTATGGGACAGAGGTGCTCAAGAACACCATACTAATATCACATTTATGCTTAAAGTCATCAACGTAGGTAAAGAATAATTTGTGAGGTAGAAGAAAAACTGCAGACTCTACAGTTCTGTGTGGTTAATGATTTTTCCATGACATTTCAGTTTTGCACCTCATCTTTTATTTAAACTACCTATTTAGAGCCACAGGGCTTTGTACAAAGCACATGTCTGGATCTATTTTCTTACAGCATTTCAAGATGAAAGTGAGAGTTTTTGGTAAGGAAGCCAAAGGGAGAGACACTTAATGTTTCTGTTAAGTAGTTTTACAGAACTAAGCAGGAAGTCTGCAGAGCAAGGCAGAAAGGAGGCTGGGGGATAAGACTCCAGTCTTAGGCTTGCCAAGTAGCATCAAGTTAGCCAATTCATCACTCAGCTTCTGGTACTTTGCTGGGAAAATGGCTACTTCAGCTCTCTGTGCTGTCAATGGAAAGAGGCAATGATGCTGAATTACCACTTAAACTCTGGGGCTATGGAAAACTCAGGATAATGTTTCTGTCAGCTCTAGGGGCGCTGGCTGCTAAAATTGGGTGGCCTAGGCTCATTTCTTCTGTGCCCAAAGTGACCCCTCTCATGTCCCTCCATCTGTTTGACAGAAGAACTTGAAACCATAAAATAGCTCTTGAGACACCAAAAAGTGTTCTCTTAGAGGAATACACTGAAGAATCGACCTGGACAGGATTTTTAAAAAAAAAATTTAAAAAAAATAGCTAAACTTTGAATCAATCTGCACATTTTTGAGAGGTGTGAAACACTGGAAAGCTGTCTTCAATCTGCAGAATATTTGCACATCACATCAATTAGCAAGAGCCAGAAGCCCAGGCTGAGGACATCTCTTTGAACATCTCATTGGGAAATAGCTTGACCTGACATCCTAGCACGCTCACTCCCACTGCAGAGCCAGCACTGAAGTGCTGTGTGTCACTCCCTCAGATTGCTGGAGCCATAAACTCATCCCTTCAGTCTTCTGGGAACTGTTTCGCCATTTAAAAATGTAAATAATAGTAGCTAAAAAACTAACCTATAAAAAGCTTTGAAGTTTGCTTACAAACAAAATACCTTCATAAACTCTCCCAATCGTGTTTGTGCTAAAATATTGACTTTTCAGAGAGGTAAATATTTCCCCATTGCTCATTGCATACGAGCTTGTTCCTGCTGTTTATTCACATGCCAAGGCCAGTAAGCACTGCTGCAGTGTATATAATCCCAGTGGAGAGGCTGCAGTGCAGTTCCCAGTGTGTTTCCCAGGAAGTTAGCCCCTGGCAATGCATTCATTAACCTCGGGGAGAGCCAGGTTTTATTTGCCTGCCTGCAGTGCTGCTCTGTGCTTTCAAGCACGCTCCAAAGGCTGTTGCAGTCTCCAGAAATACCTCTTTTGCAAGCAGAATGCTGATCTCTCCATTGTCCTGATGCTGGATACCAGTGCCTTGCACATGCCCCTCAACAAAGTTTGACTTGTTTGTTTTTCTGGGGCAACAATCAATTGCAGGTGATATTTGCAGCTGAGTCACTTCTAGCAAGGGCAAAAGGTAATGCCTGTTTGTGCCAGTGCAAGGTATATCCCTTCTTGAGGCTGTGCCATTTGACTACGGAGGGTGAAAATTTTGCCCATGCTCCTCTCCCTTACATCTCATTCAGGTTTTATTTTGTACATTTTATTTGCAGAACAAGGCAATTCAGTAGTCTTTTTGTTTTTTCCCCTTCATTCCTGTGACTACATCTCAGACTCTGGACAAGTTGAAGCACAGTGCAGCTGTCATCGCAGAGGAGTAACCTCTCGTATCCGCTCTAGGAGAAAAGAAAGTATATCCCTGGAAACATGAAAATAAACCAACCTACTGTATTGCCCTGACAAAGTCACCTCTATATCCTCCAACTCACCTGATTAATTTCCAGCCTCCCAATCATTCTTCCTCTTAGCTGAGCCAGGAAAAGAAGGGCAACCATGGCACTGAACTCAGGCCATCCCCAGGAGTGGAGAAGATGGACCAAACCTGGCCTTCTGCAAGGGAAATCGAATACTATGCAGAGTATGGGGCCTGAGGTAACAGCCTCATTGCAAGAATGAGGAAAAGCCCCTGCAGCAGATAAGCTCACACATCTGGCTGAGCAAGACAGGGAAGAAAGCTGCACAGCCACATCCCTGCTAACTTCACATGATGGGAGACCCATGCCCACTGTGTACAACGTTAGCTGCGTGGAGGCACGGATACAACTTCCTTGGCTAAACCCTTCCTCTTTCCTCTCCTGCCCTCAGCCCTTCTGCAGCTGGAGGAAGGGGATGGAATAACTCAAAGAAATGACAGGACCTAACTAAAGGTATATTGTAGGGCACTGGTGGAAGAATGAGTTGAATCAGCCTTCTGGATCCCAGGGCAATGTTCTACACACAGGAAGGTTTTCTTGTCACACTTTTTTATCGTTTTATATTCTTTTTGCCTTTTCTCCCTTGCCCATGCTCTCTCTAATCCCCATCCTCACCATTTCTCCAGATGCCTTATCTCCCCTCACAATCCCAGCAGAAGTTTCTGTTAGTTCTCTTTGCCTAGACCAGATAGAGAATTTTAGGAAAAGTGAGACTATAGTGGACTGGACTCAAAAGTCTAATGCAGACACCTGCCCAACCCTGCCTGCATT
>NW_009951948.1:1613190-1635442 GCF_000747805.2 Chaetura pelagica | reverse complement strand
TCAGAAGAATGAATTCAGAGGTAGGTCCTGTCCAGATGCAGTGGCAGATGTGTAGAATAGACGGATGGGCTGAAAATAAGAGGATCCATACCCTAATTCTCTTTTTTTTTTTTTAGATCTATTCAGGAAATTAATCTAATCCTGAGAGGAGGGAGCAGGACAAAAAGACCTTCACTGATGAGCTGGATGAGGGGGCATCATCAGGAGTTGATCCTAATCCTTTGCTTGACCCTGGTGAATCATCTGCAGTGTTGTGTTCAGTGAGAGGTGTTGTGACCACATTGAAGTGAATCCAAAGGAAGGTCATGAGGTTGATTATGGGTTGAAGCATCCATGATGAGATAGATGAGAAAAGAGATGAGAAAACTGAGACTGCAGAAGGCTCAGGAGCATCTTATCCATGTGAATACCGATTGGGGAGTTGGAGAGATGAAGCCAAACTCTTCTCAGTGGAACCCACAAGAGGATATGGGCACAAACTGAAATGCAGCAAATTTTATTACATTAAAAAAATAATAATAATTGTAATATGAAGGTGGTCTAACACTGGAGCAGGTTGCACAGTGACACTGTGGAGTCTAAATCCCTGGAGATACTCAAAATCTGACTGGATGTGGTACTGAGCCACCATCTCTAGTTGCCCCCACTTGGAGCAGAGGGTTGGGCTAGGCTGTCTGTAGACCCCTTTCCTGAGCCAGGATGTGATGCTGTGATGCTGTGATGCTGGGATACCTAAAACATGCTGACATCCCAGGGAAACTGAAGGGGATCTCCAAAGTTTATCCTTCTTGTTTCAAAACAAGATCCTTTAAAAACAATTAACTGTACTTATGTAAATACTGTAATGTTTGCCTACATTGTCCTTCAAGCTCTACAACTGATTCTAGTGTTTCATTATATTTGATCATTAGGGTTCTTTTCCTGTGGCTAACCTGAATCTTTTCCAATGAAACCAAAGACATTCTTATAGTGCACTATACGTTTTAAAAAGAATAAATGCACTTTTTGCATTTGGAGTAAGCTGTTGTGTTCCCCTTCTGTTTTCTCTAAGCTTTTCACAATTTCTTCAGTCTCAGCATGACAAAGTAGCTGCTTTCAGATATTTCCCCCTTCTGGGCTCTTCCCAGTTGACCCACATCTTCACTAAAGTGCCCCAGACTCAACAGATCACCCCAGCCAAGGCCTCGCCAATGATAAGCAGAGCAGAAGGATGACTTCATCGCATTCCTCTTACCAGAACCAAACACAATGTCTGCCTTTTTTGCAATCTCATGACACAGCTAATTCATGTTCAGCATGTGATCTACTATAACTCTAGAGTCTTCTCAAAAAAGAACTGCCAGCTAAACAATTGTTCCCTGTCCCAAATTGCTCTAGTAACATTATTGCTGCTCACATGTAGTATTTGGCACCTGCACCACTGAACTCTTCCTTTTCCCATCCATTTCTGTGACATGTCCTGAACATTTTGAATTCTGACCATGGCTTTTAGCACACATGCAGCTTTGTCATCACCCAAGTTGTTGAACAGGGTGACTCAGGGCAGACCCTGACAGAAACTTTGGCTACAGTTTTCCATATTGATGGTGATTAACTCATAGTTAAATTAATAGTGTGTTTTCCAGGCACAAGCCATTTTTCTATCCACTATATAATTATTTATTCTAAAGCATATTTGCCTCTCATGTGGGACTACATCAAGACAAAATCAAGATGCAAGATAAGGGTCTTGTATCTTCTCCCCATCCCTTTCAGCCTACTATGAAAAGTCAGATCTTTTTTACATTACTTGGTTTTAACAAATTGATTGTTGCTCATCTTCTGGGCTTGCAAACAATTTGTTTGATGATTTTTCAGAGTTTTTCAGGGCTTGGAAAGTAGTCATCTTTCCAGATTTTCCCTCTCTTCTCCTTTGTTCCCTATTTTCAACATATAACCAATCTTAGTACTGCTCAAGGGACACCTACTTCACAGAAGGGTTGAGAGGGAAATGATGCAGGAAAACGTGGCAGAGCTTCAAACTGGAACCTCAGCACTGTCCAGGCCTGTCAGCCTCTTGTCCCAGCTCCAAGTCTCCAATCCGTGAGTTGGCTGTCCAGTCTGGCATAAGACAGAGGACATTGACCTACTAGTATGGGCAAGTTTGAATAACACCTTAAAAATGCACACCTTTAAATGTCAACACTTGGAGAATAATGCCTGACTAGCAGAAATTGATGGTTCCTGTGCCAAAGACTGGAAATAGCAGGAAGTTTAATATGCAGCTATCTTAGACTTCCAATACTAGAGAGTAATTGGATTCAGAATAATATATCTATGTTCTGGCATTTGGTTATGAATCTTTTCCTGATTACTGCTCTACTTTATGGCTTTCTTGAGATAAACTGGTACACCAAATCATGGGTCTCATTTGTCAGGTGTAGTTTTGAAAGGAAATTGATCATGCTTTTGCAGAACACGTGTACTTCCAGGCTAGACTACCTTGAGCAGTCAAACCAAATCAAACTCCTCCAGGCTTTCTGCTCTGAAGGATCTAATCAGTTGCAGAAAAAGGGCAAAATCTCCCAGTAAACCTTTCCCCTCTCTTACCTTTCCCCTGACTGGCAGGTTTTTCCCTCCAGTATTACACTTGCTGGCTTCCTGTCAGGCTTTATTTTCCAGCAGCCTGCCTGTCACCAGCCCTGTTTTCTCAGAGATAACATTTCTCTACGTCAATGTTCACTATCTATCTGTGTCACATTTAGCTTTAATCCTTTCTTAGACTTTTGTGCGAAGCCTTTGCAGTCAGTACCTGTTGCAATGGGGGTCTTGTAACATTTGCTTGCAAACTTAGTTAGGCAACCTGATTGTGTTTGATGGAAGTATCTTGAGTAAACAACTTGTTATGTACACAGCCACTTGCTCAAGAGGTTGAACGTTGCATTACTCATTTACACATGGGATGTTTTGAAAATAAAACCCAAAACACTGCCTTCTTATCAGATAGTGTTTAACTCATTCATGTTTGCAAAGGATGATTCCGAAATTTACTTTCAATAGTTCCTTTCCTCTTATGACTGTTTATAAAAGGTGACCCAGCTATAACTACCTCAGGGAAATAGCCATAATTAATCAAAGCACAATTGAGGTACTTACATCCCACCTATCTGAAATCTCCATCTAGTTTCAATTGAGCAAGGTTTTCCTTTCCACTTCCTAGGCTAAGTTGTTGCTCTGGAACGTTAAATATTTGCCACAGATCACTCCAAATCTGTCTGTACTTCAGCAGGTTTTTTTTTATATTTGTGACATTTTCAAGAGGTTCTGAAATCCTACAAGGAGGAGAAAAAGTCTCTATATAGAGAATAAGATTTTTTGCATGATCGAGCTAGTTGATTATTGGACTAGATGATCATAGTAAATCCTTTCCAACTGAAATATATATTCTATTCTATGAACACTCAAAATTTGACACTAAAAACCATGATTCCAAATAAAAGGAGTCAAAAGCCTGACTGGAGTCTCTGCAGCCACAAGCAGGGTCATAAATGTCACACTAATTCTGTGTAATCCAGGATTTATCTTAGTCCTGAGGTTGTGCTGAATGACCAGCACAGCAGGAAAGAGTATGAAGTATGCAGTCCCCAGGCAAACAGGCTGACCAAGACAGAACATGCTATATCACATCAAGTTCATTTGGAATCTTTCCTACTATTAGTCTAATGTTAATTAAAGAGCAGTAGGTAATGCAATGAGCTGAAGGAATATGAAAAAGACATATTCTACTAAAAGAAAAAAATTCTATTGTAATCCTCAAAGAAAAAAAAAAAAGGTGTTTGTTTTTTTTTTATAGTACTAATTAACATTATTTAAATAATCAGTATAAATCACCTGCTACTATGAATCCAGTGCTATGGACCAGGTCTTAAGCAGCCAGAGTTCATGATGCTCCAATATCCCCAGGCTTCCATTTTCAACCATTCCTATTTTTCTCTTCTCCTGGAGTCTGAAGGATTCCACTTTCTAGCTTGACAATTTTCTTTGAAAAATGTTGAGTAGCCAATTTTCTTTACTCTCACATCCATCTGGCCAGTCACAATCAGCCATGGATTTCAGAAACTGCAATAAAGATAAAACAAACAAAAAATGCCAACCCAAACCACCATGGAAATACCGAAGTCAACTACTCTTGAATTTTGCCAGCCTCACAGCCCCTTGGGGCCAGGTTTTCAAGTGTTTACTATGAAAAATTATTGCTTTTTTTAAGTTTCTTTGCCTTTTTTTTTTTTTTTTTTTTTTTAAGGTGCATATTGAGTGCAGAACACCCACCCTCTTAAATACCTGGCATACATAATTAATCCAAGCAACTGTCCAACCCTAAGGACCTGTTTACACACACTGAAATTATTGGTCACAACCGAAGGCTACATCTGTACCTCTACTGATAAAATAAATGTGCTTGGGACCATTCCTGGCCCTGCGACCAACTGGCATGGAACAACATCTCCATACAGTTAAATCCCCTTGCTCATGAAAACAAGGCAGCCATATCCAACCTGCCCATTGAGAAATGAATAGCCCATGTTGACTCCCAAACAATGGTGCCTGGGAATTGTTTGGAACCCTGCTAGTTACCAGCAGCCAGCACTGCACTTTGGAATATTTTAACTATTCAATAGCAGGGATGATTGCGTATTAAGGTCCAGGAATGTGTGCTGCTTAATATACTAACATGGACATAGTCTGAGAGTCACCTACAACCTAGAAACTTGTTAGGTGGTAATTATCTTTTTTTTATTCAGAACAAAAATAAATGTCCCACTGTAAAAACAGTGAAGGCTGTCTATGCCTCTCTATGGACTTCATTCTATTTTGGCTCAGCTGCTAGAAAATATAAATTTATAGTGCATATTGTTAATATTTATGCTGCAGTGCTGCCAAGGAAAGCCAGTCAAGGACAGGGACTTTTGCATGAGCTGCAAACGCAAAACAAGATGTGTCTACTTCAAAGGTTTTGGGAGATAAGAGTTCTAGCAAATCCAGGATATATTATCAACATTTATGGAACTGACTGCATTGCCTGTTGCAGATAGATGGGAGTTTCCTCTGTCCATGCTAATCCCAGGGTTGGACGTGTGGGAAGAACAGTGTTGAGAGATTAATTTGAGCTGGCCAGGAGCCAGGTCAAGTCCAGATGTAGTCTAGACAAATCAGGCTGTAGCTGCCAAGAGCCAGGGCTTGGGAGCTCTTAGGCAGCACCGTGTAAATACAGCCTGGCTTCTCCGACCTGCAGCTAACCAGACCCTGGCTGTGCCCTGTGGCTGTGCCAGCTGGGTCGCAGCTACCTCAGGCAGCCCCAGGTTGAACCCTGCTTCATGGCACAGATGGACTCTTCCTCCACACTGACCTCCTGCTGCAGTATCTGGCCACAGAGGTCTGGACACGTCCACGTTGGAGCAACTGGGTCAGTGTGAGACTACCTGCCCTGCAGCCAGAGCTCAGCCCAGGCTGCACAACTCACCTCTGGAACTCCCCCAGCTATTTCTGTGCTGTGGGCAGCACCACAGGACTGACCACAGCATGAAGACCTGTGTCGCTTCTGGGAAGAGCCCCTGGTTAATGCATGTGGCTGAGGCAGTGAGTGACAAATTTGCATCTGCACAAACCTACATTGATCTTGAAGCTTGGGCATAAATGAGGTTGAATTGTGCCTCACCCATGAATGCATGAAAATGATATTTTGCCCTAAGCATTAGATTTATTTTTATATTGAAATATACGTACTTTGTTTTTTAAAAAGGGAGGTTCTTTGCCCTTTTTCATACCCTTTGAAAACCACTGGGGTTTTTATTATTATTTTTTCCTCTATGATGACCAAAAAAAGCCACACCCAACTACCTGGAAAAATTACTCAGCCTGGTCATAGCAGAAAGAGAGCATCCTGTGTTCAGAATCTCAGTTTTAGCTGCTGCTGGCCTATTCCCAGCCTCTCATGGGGCTGATGACACCCTTCATATCAATCAATGGATTCCATTGATGTTTTCCTCCCACAGAACTTCTGATCTCATGGCTCAGCTGTGAAGCCCACATTCATGTGAGCCCCTCCTACAGCTGCAATGCTGGGGCTGGTGTCAACTCCAGGGCAGCTCTTCCTACAGCCTCCTCAGGACCCACCCCTTCCTGCTCCTTCTTCACCAGGAAAAGCCCTTTTGCCTTTACTCCTCAATTGAGCTCAGAACTGAGTCTTTTGATGTCCTCCTCTACTGCTGAGGAGCCCCAGATGAGGGCTGCCAGCTCTGCCCACCAATGTGGCTGTGTTTCATTTTGGGGGCTTTGCAACAAACGCTGCAGCTGTTGAGTTTTGTGTTCTCAGTAAGACCATCTGATAAAACCTAGGCTTGCAGCACCTCAAATGGACATCTCTGGAGTTTGCTCATTATTCCCCCTAATCCCAGTGCTTCTGAAGTAGCTCAAAGTAATTAGCGTTATTTACAAACATGGCAGATGTCTTAGCATGCAGCATACTGGGATGTCTGTGCACCAGATGGAGATGGAGATGTTGCTGCTCCAGAACTCTCCCAGGAATCCTGTGTTCTTGAAACTTGTCTTAAGCTGTGCCTAGAGGGAAAACATTGGATGAATGTTCTCCACCAGGAACCAGCACTAAGAGACACACATTGACTGTGTTTAAACTTAGTTTCAAGTACAGTAACATGCCAGGGGCTGTAGGGCACTGCTTCCAGGAAAGGGTGATTCCAACCCAAACAGGCACCTGGGGAGAGGTAGAAGGATTGTCCATCAGTTTGTGAAGGATAGGATGTGAGCACTCCTCAAACAGTGACTGAGCTGAGCTGAGCCCCAAGGTGGTGAAGAGGGGCTTAATTCAACCAAGAGTTACCAGCTCATCCACTGAAAAAGATTTCTAGTCATTTCTGGAGGAGATGGGCAAATGCTGCCAGGACTTTTCAGTGGATGTGCAGGGGCAGGAAGGCTCTGAAACTACCCCATTCCACAGGGAAGGCAGATGGTCTTTTCAGGATACCCCAGGCATATAAGTGCCATGGAAGGATGTCAGCCCTTGCACCTCTGTATCCAGAGAGGCAGGGTACACTGGCTTTATCCAAGGGAACTTCTTCAGCTTCATCCTGCTGTGAGCAAGTAAGGAAGTGGGGTCTCCACCCCTACCCTTTAGAAATGAGTCCTGGCTATTTTTTGTCACTGTGCATCAGTTCTTTTGTCTGTTTCTCGTGTCACGCTGGCTGGCACTGTGGGCAATTTTGAGATAACCAGGAACAATAAGGCTTTCCTCACCCAAGAGTGTGGTGACTGAACAAATGGGGGTATTGGGACACCTCAGCAAGTGCCCTGCTCCCCAGAAGCTGCCATGAAGGCCTCCTCGCCCAGACACCCCACATCCATGGAGGTGTCTCTACTGACCAGGGGAAGAGTCTCATGATGCTGCAGCTGTGCCCAAGCCCTGAGGGTCCCCAGCAGGCTCTCCCTGCCCCCTTCTTCTGGTTATTACTTTGACTGTGCTCTCAGTCATTTGCTGATGGATCTGGGTGGGTGCATGTCAGGATGTCCAGAAGAAGTTGTTCTTTGCCACTATAACGAGATGGCCGGGAGTTCAGTCCTGTCCTGGGAGCTCAGGAGGCAGTGGCAGGGTGTTCCACCTGCATACCTGGGTTTTGTTGCAGTCGTACAGCTGAAAGGGCTAGAGTTTCTTCTGATTTTCCAGGGTGATTGGCTGTAATTACAGCATTGAGAGTGCTGTTACTGATAAAAACAAATGCCAGGACATACTGTTACAGGGCTGCAGCCAGGCAGGGCTTCCCAGCTGCAGTCCAAGCTCAGCACCTCAGCTGCCGTGCAGACAAGTGCTGAGTTTCAGCTCCCCTGTCCCTGGGTAGCCCTGCACCCAGAGGGGAATTCTATCCACATCTTCACCCTGCTGCTCCTGCCACTGCCCCCAAGGCCACGACAGGGTAACTACCCCAACCTCAGGAGGACCTGCCTGCCTCAGGGGTAGGTAATGACCTCTGCTCAGAGGGCAAGTACAGGAGCCCAACTCTGGACCCTGCCTTTCCTGGAGCATCCCCAGTATGATGCTTTCTGTCTTGTGTTTTGGTCATTAATCATGGTCTATTTTTTTCACGATAGGCCCAAAAGGGTCCAGCTGTTGTTTTTTCCCTCTCTGTGGGAGGTTGATCCTAGGGGAGATGTGATAGCTGGCAGCTCTCCCACATCAAGCAGAGGCACTTCAGAGGAAATAAAATTAATCTTGCTAGTTTCCAACAGATAATAAAATATTTGCAAACCAGTTATGTTACCTCATCTCCCTCTTCTATTTTTTTTTTTTTTTTTATATAAAGACAATTTCATCTTCACCTTCAGAACAGCTACTGCTTCTCTCCCTGCTGTGCACCAGCCTGGCAGGGACCAGTGCTCAAAGGGAAGGTGCAGGGCAGCACTGCCAAAAGCACCACATCCCCGAGGGGGTTTTCATTTCTACTTTAACCTTCCCAGGACAGAACAAGGCTCTAATTGCAGCCTTGCAGCCAGACCCCAGCATTAAACCCGGTATCAGCTGCTGCTGAAGGGGTACTGGCAAACTTGGAGACACCAGCTTTTTGCCATTCCAACTATAGAAACAAATATTAATGCACATAGTGAAGTTTACTTTACCTAGCTTCTTCCTAGAACTGTGTTTAACAGTCACATTTCCTGTGAACAGTCAAGTTGTCAGGAGAGACAGCAAAGCAAATGCACTGATAAATTTGGAGCAAACACTAGATGAGCACATCACATACAAGAACTTTTTTCTTTAATCTTCTATCAAACATTTAGTAGTGGAGGAAGGGTTTTCTCTTTTTAATGAGGTCCTGCTCCAGTTATTTGCTGGTGGAAGTTGATGTATGTGCAGGGAAGGAGCAAACAGTCAGTGCTGGCCAGTGGAAGAATTTCTTTTGGACTCTGCTGATGCCAATGCCTGCTCCCTCCATGGAAAAGATGCAACATGTGTCAGATAAGTGAGTAATCCTGGGTCAGGCCCAAAGCTCTCTTCCCAGCTCTGATACAGATTTGCTTGGTGGTCTTGGTGGGTTTGTCAGGCCAGAAATTTGATATTGCCTGCTGAAACTGTCCCTTCAGAACATGTCTGGTTTCTCAGCATTCACCGGTTCTCACAGCTTCCTGAAGTAGCAGCCCATCTCTGCTGCCTCTTTGCTTTTCTACCTGGATAATGGAGGTAATTTGTCAAATGTATCCTAGTGCTGAGCAAACAGACAAGGCCTCTCCAAGACAAATGTGCAACAATAGGCTCTCTAACCCTTTACTCTAGGATTCAGATGTACCCAGACCAAAACTACAGGAAGAGTGAGCTCCATGTGGCTGACTTTATCCCCTCAAACATCCCTGGCCTGCTGCTATTTCTCCATTAATAGCTAAATTTTTACCTCTGTCACTCAGCCAACTTTTAATCCAGGTAATATGTGCTCTATTCATCCTGCATAATGCAATCTCATTAATTAAACTGTCACGTGGTGGGGAAAGCCAAAAATACTGTCAACGTGATCTTCAATCTTGTCTGAACAAAAAACCAACAGGCTTCTTTGACAAGACTTACCTTCCACAAAACCCTGCAGATTAGCATTGGTTTTATTTTTAGCCTCTAATGCCTTGTTGGAGACCTGAATTAACTTTTGGTGATTGTGTCAAGGGATGCTGCCCTGCTAACCAGCCTATTGCTCATTGCAGTATCTCTTTTACACCTCTTAAGTCCCAGAGCTACCCTGGCAGTCTCCCATGTCTTTGGAATTTCCCCAGATTTGTAAATATAAAACTTCACCGAGCACTTTAGCTGGCCCCTTTAAGACACAAAGATAGCCAGGCCAGATGATGCAAAAAATGTTTAATTTTAGCAGATGCTGCTTCACATCCTCCTCTGTTCCAGATGGTAAATGCAGCCCTCAATCTGCAACATCATACAGGACAAATATCCCGCTCCTTTCCAAACAAGAGCAGAAATAGCTATTGAACTTTTCTGTCTCTTTTCTCTCTTTTTTCTTTTTTCTTTTTTTTTCCCACCCCTGCAGATTAGCATTGTTTTTATTTTTAGCCTCTAATGCCTTGTTGGAGACCTGAATTAACTTTTGGTGATTGTGTCAAGGGATGCTGCCCTGCTAACCAGCCTATTGCTCATTGCAGTATCTCTTTTACACCTCTTAAGTCCCAGAGCTACCCTGGCAGTCTCCCATGTCTTTGGAATTTCCCCAGATTTGTAAATATAAAACTTCACCGAGCACTTTAGCTGGCCCCTTTAAGACACAAAGATAGCCAGGCCAGATGATGCAAAAAATGTTTAATTTTAGCAGATGCTGCTTCACATCCTCCTCTGTTCCAGATGGTAAATGCAGCCCTCAATCTGCAACATCATACAGGACAAATATCCCGCTCCTTTCCAAACAAGAGCAGAAATAGCTATTGAACTTTTCTGTCTCTTTTCTCTCTTTTTTCTTTTTTTTTTCCCACCACTGTTTATGATTTTACCATCTACATTTAGCATTTAGCAATTGATCTATACTGCCATCGGGATGGGTTTGGAAGAGGAGACAGCATTGTTCCTGGCATGACTGTTTTCTGCATGTCTTTCACTCCACTGGCTGTTGATAGTCTATTAATCCTTTGGTTTCCTTTTATCAATTGCTTACATTGTTTTAACTTGTAATTTATAATCACCATAACTCTATTTCCTGAGGGGTTTGCCTGTTTTGTACATTCTTTCTTAATGTTATATTCCTCTTTCTACATCTGTTTTTAAACAGGCTGTTTCTTACCCCACTTGACTATTTTCCATCTCCATATTATGGAATTTTGTACATCCAGTAGAATATTCTTGGAAAACAGCCAATTTTAACACTTCTCATTTTACATACATTTTCTCAGTCAACTATGCCAGCAAATTCTTTAAATACGGGCACACAGACACATAAACACAGCACAACTTTGAAAACTCAGACACAAGTGGACCACAAAAAAAATGGTCATGTTAGTAATAATTTGTATGAAGTGGTAACACCAAAGAACAGACTTGGCAAAGGGTTGTAATGACACCGACATGAGGCAGTGCTTTAACCCACCCTTGATATGGTGAGCAGGCCTTCAGTCATGTCATTACTAAAATAGTCAGTGATCTGTGTCTCCAGGATGGTGCTCTGTGCTGCTCCACAGAGGTCTCAGTTCCATCAGTCACAGTGAAGTAATGTGATGTACCAGCCAGTGTCTCCAAGAAGTGACAAAATTTGTCAGTGTGTGCTTGGGCTTCTGACAATGATACATGTTCTTCAGGTCTGCTGACTTCAGCAAGGGCACTAGCATCACTTGGATTTTATCCTGAAGAGGCTACAGCTTGAAATCTGACCACAAGGTCACAAGGGCTTAATTTGCCCCATGGCTACTAATGTTTCATTGGCAGAAACTCAATCTTCGATGCAATCTCTTGCAGTCCTACCAGGCCACACACTTGTCTATGGCTTAAATGTTGTTCCACCACCACCATAAGCTTTGCTAAATCCTCCACCTCCAAGATACCATCTTTATGGACAAGCCTAGATGTCTGAAGCATCAAAGCCATTGATGAAGGGGATATTGTCCAGCACCACAGCTGTGGAGATCCTCCTCCCCACACAGGACAGCAATAACCTCCACTTGGGGTTTTGGGTTAGACTTTGTGTGTATTTCTGAATATAGAAACTTATGGGTGTTTATGTTCACAGATGTGTGCACACTGCATGCATGCACTGATAATTAGTGCTCTAATCTACTTGCATGAGATAAATCTGTTTTGATTATGATCTGTGGTACAAAAACAACTTAAAATTTTTAGATTGATTGATTAGCCCTTCCATTTCTGTCAGAAGGAGGCTCTATTTTGAGCTAGCAAACGCTGTCTCAAGTTTAAAAAGTTAACCTCTATTTTTTTAAACTCTGGGGAACTGCTGATGGCTGGATGAAGTGATTCAGCTAACAGTGAATTAAAATCCTGGTGGGGTTTCATCCTCTGTGAGCTGTGAAGAGGTGACTGGAGGACTGAACGCCATGTTCTTTTGCACAGTGAGGTGGTCTTTCCATAGCCACCCATCAGTATCTCATTTCCAGTTTTATTAAACAGAACTTCACTCCATAAATCACATCTCCTTACTTGCAGTACCAGAAGGAAGACATTTCCTGCTGGTTCTGGGCACAAATGCTTTTAGAGCTGTGCAGGCTTTTAGAGCTTGGCAGCTGTACAGAGCCCAGTCCTGTTACAAAAGCACAGAGGTCCTGGGTTTCCCAGGACGTTGTAAAGTCTGACTCTGCACCTCTGCAAGTGATCTCGACAGAAAGCATGAATCACTCTGTTCCGTAGATTCAAATCAAGAAAGCACGAGTTAATACGAGTATGAGAGTAGGACAGCAGACAAGCTTCTGCGACGTGCCTCAGCTGTGCACTTGCCTCTGTCCAGAACATCTATGTACAGTTTGGGGTTGAGTTTCTGTATGCTTTTCCAGTTGAACATTTACCTGTCCTTAACAGCCGTGTGACAGTAGCTGCCGCATTCCCCAGTACAGTGTCCCAAACAGCCCCCTCAATAGTACAGCAAACAGTTGCTTTGTCTTTTGTCTTTATTAGTCCCACAGGAGACAATATTGCCTTTGCTTTTCACCCTGTGCTCTTGCTGGTACAACTGTCTTCCTGCCAGAGCACGTATTAGTTCCTGAGCTCAGGGTGCATACAATGTGTTTTGTTATGTGTTGACACAGACACACACACACTGGTTTACCCTAATGACGTGGGTCTCTCTGAAAACTGAGAGCTAAATTCCAGGCAGCCATGGGGGCTACTCAGGATCCAAAATGTTACAGAATGTTTCTCTACAGGTCAGAACCGATTTCAGAGGGGCAGGGAGGCCAGAGCAGGGGTAGGGGAGAAAAGAAGGAAAAAATAAAAATAATATTGTTTACAGACCTAAACGGTCCTCGGGCATTAGTGGTCATGATCAAGCTTCCCCTTTCCAGAGGATGGACTTCGCCTAATTGAGCTGCCCATCCTGAGATCATGAGGGTATCTGAGCTGCTCTCAGGTCCTGCTCCAAATCCCCGGGTCACTCAGCACGGGCCCTGCTCTCTGCGAGCTTCGGTTTCGTCATTCCACACATCTCCTGGCAGAAGCAGGCATGGGCCAGCAATTCTTGGCAGCCACTTCTGGAATCACATTAGTACTGTACTATAGGAGCTACTGCCACTGAGATGTCCTCATCTTCATCCATCCCCGCCAAAGGGCACTGCTGCCCTCCCTCCAGGAGGGGTTGCAGTGGTCACCAGCGCAGCAGGTACAGAAAGTGAAGCCTGTCATCCGGAGGGGATAGAACATCTGCTTCAGCCAGGAAGCCTGGCCATCCACAAAGCAGCTTAAAAGGTTATCCTAGGTAAAAGAAAGCAAACAAAGCAAACTGTGGGCTCGTTTCCGTGGATACTTGCCTGGAAGTGGAGGCATCCTTTAGAAGTCTTCATAGCCTCAGTGCCACAGATTGTTATGAATCACTTGGGACAAATATATCCTCAAAGCAACAATGACTTTTTAGTCCATTGTAAGTAGCTCATGTGTTGATGTTTTAGAGAATAACATTGCTTAATGTGTTTATACTTTCTGAATGACACAACAACCTCTCTTTATAAGGTAACCAGCTCTTGTGGAAAGACCCATATGGCAGGTATAGCATCCACGGCACTATTATCCAGAGCATCCTGTCGTCATTCGCACCAAGATTTTTTGGGGGTGTTTGGACATATATTTCTCTCCATGTTGCTTTTTATTTTTTACTCCAGCAGATACATGCATGGCATCCATTCATAGCCCATTCCAATTTTGCTTGCCGCAGGGGCAACACTTTTTTTCAGAACCTCCAAAAAAATTCGGTATACTCACTTATGTGTGTTTATGTAGCCTTTCATCAAAGACTATAGAAGGAGGCCATGTGGTCTTGTGGCTAGATCAAAGCTAGAAAGCTCCTGAGATCTAATCTGGGCTGAGCCAATGACTCACTGGGTGGTTTGAGCAAGTCACATGATCTCAGTTTGCTTAAGTCTATCCAGCTGAAAAAAAGCAGGCAAGAAATACATACTGAATCCAATCTGAGCTTTGCAGCACAGATGTATTTACAGGAAAGAATCTAAATTGATACACCACACACACAGGCTAGAGGTAATACTTCATAATGAAGATGCCAGACTCTCAGTAATGAGTATTGACTTTGGACCCGTCGCTCTTCCTCTGCATTTGCAGTTCTCAAACAACCTCAACATATGCAGGATTACCTGAACAAAAGGCTGTATATATGCATGAATCCTCTGGATCTCACTCTACAGTCACTCTCTTAACTCTATTCTTTAACCCACCTCCAATAGTGGGTACCATGTGTTGTCTGCCTTGCTGGCAAAGGAGTGTATCCAGCTCTTTTTCCCATTATTTTATTACCATTTTACCAGAGTCTCTCAGGAAGCAGCATGTGAGTGCACAAGCAATTACCAATATGCTTGCATGCAATGGCATTTTTGCTTTGCACAGGCCTGCAGCCCATAATGCTGCTCTCAGACTACCTCCAAGTGGGAAAAGCCCAGCTCAGCAGCTGCCTGATCCCAATCTCCAGTTAGTATTTATCCAACAACTCCTCCTGGAGAGCTTCTCCACTGGCACATAATTTCCCTCACGTGTTTTCCCCTTGCACCTGTTTTGAGGCTGAGAACATTAGGAAGGCAATCCTGATCCTAATCTATATTGTAATCCCTTCAGCTGGGCATGGGTTGGAGTGAGCGGGTGGGGAAAAGTAAAAGGCTATAAGTAAAAGGTTCTTACATGAATCTGAGATTTTTACTACTGCTGAAACCCTCCCATTCTCTGCTCATGCTTGCAAGCCAAGAGAGTGAGTTGAAGGGTGCTTCCCGGCTTTCATTAGGCTGGGTGCAACTTTGTAGTCCTCCAAACACATGCCTCATTGCCCCCTTTTCTCCCCTCCCTGGTCTGAGCAAGCCCAGAGGCTGAGGCTCAGTCACTCAGTGAGGCAAGGGGCAGCAAAATGGCCAGTGGCCTGGCATCACCCAAACAGGTATAAAACACAACCAGCAGCCTGGGCAACCCTGGCATCAGTAGTAAAATTCCCACCCTCGACTGCACTGGTCCTGGATCTCCCCTCCACATCCACACTTTCTTCCACTGTACCACAGCTCCCAGTCTCACCCTCGTCCTCTCCTGTGCCCCCCAGCAGCCCAGGGCCCAGCCACATGAGGGGCAAATTGCTTCATGGGCCAAAGGCTGCTCAGGCAAATGCACAACCCACGACCCAGCCTGATGGGCCCCTCAGTTCCCACTCAAAGAACTGATCAGTTCCCAAGTGTTGCTTGTGCTATCACACCAACAAAGTGCAGCACTTCCAGCACCAAAACATCTCTGAGCACTGACAAAGGTTGTCCTTCTGCCTCTTAAACCTCCATGGGCTAGTTTTTCTGCCAAAATTGCCATTTCCCCTTATTTTCACAGTCCTTTGCAAGTGAAGTCACAACTGAAGAGTGCAGAGGAATGGCTCAGAGCTGGAAGTGTTAAAAAACTGGAGCCAAACTTTGAAGGTGATTGAGGGAGGCAAGAAGAATTTCAGACCCTCAGTCTGAATCTCAAAAGCTATTTTTAAGCACTAAGAAACTACCCAGATTCATCCGCAGTAGAAGGGAAGGGAGTTTCAAACCAAAAATAATCAAAGCACTTAAATACATATTAAAACCCGCTTCTGGTTAACACCCTGCAACTGGGAATTTTGTTCTAAGCCCAGAACAAATTATGTATGTATTTGCACCGGGGGAAATAAAACCAGTTTTCCCTGAAAATACACTTGGTTTTGCTGAACAGGTACAATGGGGCTGCAAGTGTCTTCTCAGTGCTGGGCTCTTCCTCCCATCACAGCAGCTGCCACTGCAGTTGGAGACTTGTCCCTGGCAGCTGCTGCCAGGGTTACAAGTCAGGATCTGAGGTGAAACAAAATGTCAGCAGCCTCCAGTGGTGTTGGTAACCCTTGTGCTCTATTGAGTATATGAACAAGTAATGGCATAGTAAACTCCGAGATGCAGTGGAGTAATTAAAACAATGAAATCTTTAAGATTGAGAAGCTGCCTTTCTGTTGTGGGTGGAAGGTAAGGAAAAAAAACAACGAAAGAGCTTTTTATCTGCATCAGCTTTTTGAAAGATATTCCTGAAAACAGCCTGGGAAGTGCAACCCTTCCCTTGCACAGAAACAAGAAGGGACAAAGAGGGTATGAGACCCAAAAGTAAAGCTCACCCCTCTCCTGATTCTTCCCATCTTCCTATCCCACCCCTCTGGCTCCCCAAAGCCTCCCCATGAAACTTTCAACACTGAGACTCATTGGACTTGAGCAATGAGCAGTCCTTGCATTTTGCACGTGGCTGAATTTCACTCTAGTGAGTAAAAGAAAAACCCGACAGTTTGAATTTGGTAAAAGGAACTACCCTGTGTGTGTGTCCAAATGGGAAGAGTCACAACTTCTGCCCCGGGCGGGTACAGCTCTGGCCTGGACAGGGAGCCTAGAGCTGCACTCTACTTTGCACAAAGTGCTGACTCCAACAAATACCATAATAGTGGAAGTAACTTTAACAAAACACTGCTGGCTAGCACAGCACTTCGCAACCCCAGCCGCTTTTTTGTTGCCTTTTTTTTTTTTTTTTAAGCTGTTTTGAAAGTTAATTGTTGAGCCTCACAAAAAAAAAAAAAAATACTTTGGAGTTGGGCAACTACTTATGCCAAGGTTAAATTGGGTCAAATCCTGAAATCCTGACTTGAGGCCAGACTCTACAGTTCCCATTGATTTACACAGGAATGTTGCATGCTCTGGAGAATTTCTCCCTGGGTTGCTCCTCAGGCTTTGTTGGGTGAACACTGAGTTAGGATCTCTAGGTTTGACCCAGTACACAGCAAGCAGGACAGCAAGCCAATGGGCTGCTGGCCAGGCCAAGCCTGACTTTGGTCCTGATTACAGTGGTTGCACTATAATTTATGACAGAGCAAAACTCCAGAGCATATCCTGAACATAGTTGCATTATAGTTCATGTCAGAGCAAAACTCCTGGATATGCCCTTATGATCCAGCTGAGAATTTTCTGCATGTGGGATCTGTAGGACCAAGTACTCCAAGCAGGGAAACTGGCTCATCCCTGAAGAAGACATTGAGGGGCTGCCAGGCTTTAATTGCATCTCTCTGCTTTCTCAGAGGCATCTGGTTCGAGTGAAGCTTTTCAAACTTGCGCTGACGGGGTAGGACAGAGAAGGGCTCACAGCAGACAGCTCAGGGACATGCTGGTCATTCCCATCCCCACTTGTCTTTGCCTGTGAAACTCCCTGACATTTTTTGTCACTTTGCTAGCAGAGGAGGAGCAACTGGGATATGAGATGGCTCCAGTGGGATCATGCTGTGTGTCCTTGTCACCAGAAACATCCTCGGCTGGCCCATAAAGGAAAACTCCAGCTCCCTTAGGCTGCCCAGCATAGCAAGCAGATATGAGATGTTCTAGTGTCTTCAGAGCATGTATTTTCTATACGAACTCTGAGTGATTTATTTCTCCTCACTTTGAACTGCTGCAGCAGCCTGGATCTTGGCTTCATCATTAGCTGCATATTTTTTTTTGCTTTGGCTGATTGCTTCCCAACTTAACTCCTCTCTATTAGGTCATAGCTGAATAATTTCTCCCTTTGCTTTTGAGGGCTACACACATCCTTCAGTGGCTGCAAACATACCTGAGGAAAGTGCATTATCCAGCACATTGGTACATAATCCTGTTGGGCATTTGATGTGACAGTCACTGGAAGAATCTCCGTGCTGAACTGTGCTTTGTCTATGTTTGGCATGTGGTGAGATGAAATAATCCTGTCTGTTACAAAGTCACTCCTGCTAGTTGTTTCCAAATGAATCAATAACCCTTTTAAAGCCACAGCTGCGAGACCGTGATCCGTCTGCCACTGGCTTTTGAACTGCCCACAGTCATACTCAGCATTTGTTACTCCATGCAAGTCATCCCATTGACTCTGAGAAGCACTGAGGATGTTCAGGCCTTGGTGTTTCAGAGCCAAACCATGGACACGCTTCCACTCACCCGGTGCTGGGAGTCCACTGGAGCTGGAATGCCTGGCAAAATGAGTCATCCTGACTTTTGCTTGAGACAGGCAACAGCTTCCTAGAGAAAATGAGCCTAATTTCTGGAAGAATCTCTCCAAGTTTGTAGTGGAAAATTTCCAGAAATCATTAAATGCAATCATTTGTAGAGGTCAAAAGATCTGGACACCTGTTTCCTAGCAAGGTGGTGGGGGGCTGGTTGGGCCATTGCTCAGCTGTCCCAGTGCCCCAGCAAGATTAGCACCTGGACCAAGAGCAGCTGACAGATGCTGAAGATAGCAAGACTGAGGTCAAGCCAGTGGGAAGAAAAATCAAAGACTGCATTGCTTTTCCAGAGGCTTCTGGCCAGCACAGAATCATAGAATGGTTTGGGTTGGAAGAGACCTTAAAGATCATCTAGCTCCAATCTCCCTGCATTGGCAGGGAAACATCCCACTAAATCGGGTTGCTCAAAGCCCTATCCAACCTGGCCTTGAACACTTCCAGGAATGGGCCATCCACAGCTTCCCTGGGCAGCCTGTGCCAGTATCTTACCACCCTCACACTAAAGAATTCTTCCTAATATCTAATCTAAATCTACATGGTTTCAGTTTAAAACCATCACTCCTTGTCCTGTCACTACCCTCCCTGATAAAGACTGCCACCTCATCTTTCCTGTAAGGCCCTCTGTAACTACTGGAAAGCTGTTGAAAGGTCTCCCTGGAGCCTTCTCTTCCCCAACTCTCCCAGCCTGTCCTCATACTGGAGGTGCTCTGGCCCTCTGATCATCTTCATGACCCTCCTCTGGACCCAACAGGTCCATGGCCTTCTTATGCTGAGGGCCCCAGAGGTGAGCACAGTACACAAGGTGGGGTCTCATAAGTGAAGGGTAGAGGGGGATGGACGTGAAACCCTGTGAACCCTGAAGGGTTTGGGCTGAACCTCTGACAAGGCAGCGGGAGACCAGCTCAGCTCCAAACGCCTGTCCTTCCCCGCTCCACAGGTGCAGGGATCTCCCCGAGGGAGGCTGTCAGCAGCCATCAGCAATCTCCCCATCAGCGCTCAGCCCTGCGCTCGGGCTGCCGCTGGGTGAGGCTCTTCCTCTCGGGCTCTGACTCATGCCCACATGCGTGAGCAGGATGTGCATCACAGGCCAGCCTGGCTCCAGGCTCAGCCCAGCACCAGCAGCCCTGCCTGGGTCCGACAGCCAAAGCCCTGCCAGCCACCCCCAGCCCTGCCCAGCACCAGGGACTGAAGCTCGATGTGACTCCAGCATCCTCCCTCCAACCAGGAAATACATCCCAGGATGGACCATCTCCTGGCTGCGGTTATTAAAGGCAGTGCTGCCTCCCACAAACATGGTTTGCTTGATGAGCCCACAGGCAAGGGAGGTCCCTCATGGCTGGAGTCGAGGTCCCATCCTGACATCTTGAAAGCCCTTTCCCTGCAAAACCACCCTTGCCCCGTGCTAGAGAGAGATTTTTTTTAGGGCTTTTGCTGTGGTTGGCATATGCACATGAAGCACCTGGGCCACAGCATGGCATGACATGCTGCTCACCCTCCAGCTGAGCCACAAATCCTGCTTTTCCCCACGCACTGGAGAAAAAGAAGAAGAGGAGATTGAGAAAAATGTTACCAAGTCAGGAAATCATCCTGGAGGAGGGGGAGTAGTTCCTCTAATCTCACATATGGGGAAAGAAAACTATTTGCTGACTTTGTCTTATTTTTTAATGTATTGTTTTGCCAGCTGCTCAGATAAAAGGACAAAACTCTGCCTGCTGTAACAAGACAGCCAGTCAAGCATACTCTTGCAGCACAGAGCATCTGGCTGGACACTGATGCTGAGCATGGAACAGTCCAAAGGGTTCACAGGACACATCCTTTCAAATCCCTCTTTGCAGCAGAGAGACTGGACACTTGCTCGTTCTTCCTCACATGAAAGTTTGCAATTTCCTGAAGATCATTAACTTCAGCAGACAGGGCTCTTACATATTAAGGATCACAAGACTCATGAAAAAATATCTCATGGGTTTGCTGATTAAGCCTTTCTGCCCACTGGGCTGGAGTCCCCATCGCCCCAGGTGCTGGAGCTGCTGCTCTGTGCTGAGTGTGGCTGCTCTGCATCACCTCTGGTCCCCATGGGCAGCACAAAGTCCCTCCAAAACTGAGCCAGTCAGTCCTCTTCAGTGGCTCCAGTCCACTCCTTGTGTTTTGCAGCGTGTCCATTTTCCAACTAGGTCATCTAACTGAGCAGCAACAAGTTCTGCTCTGGAATTTGCTGCCATAGGATTTTGAGACCCTAAAGCCAGAGAGGGTCAAAGGCAGCCAAGCAGCTGCTCAGTAGAAAGGTCCTGGGAGGATGGTTTAACACCAAGGTGCTCATTGGTGGGCCAGAGCACCCCTGTGCTGCAGAGGCCTCAACGTAGGAGTTCAATGGGCACCTGCCATATTCCCATGCACACCTGTAGGCATCTGCTGGTGCTTCTCCTGGGGACTGGGTGCACCTGTTGGCCCAACAGCATCCTGCCTTTCCCCAGATCCAGGTGGCTTGGGCACAAGCACGGGGGCAGGGAGGAGCAGGCTTCACCACCGTGACTATCAGTCAACAATTTTACAGCAGTACTAGGGTGAGTTTTACCCTTTGCCTGTAGTTTGAGGGCTGTCGCCCCCCTGTTTCTGCTAGCTGATCTTTGTGAGCCTTACTCTGCTGCTTTTACTCACTGGGAGAAACACACCAGGAGTCCCATGACCCATTTGCAGAGCCACTGTCACTGGGCATGAGCCTGTTGCCCCCAGTGATGTGGATGCTTTGCCCTGGGTTGCTAGCATAGCACAGAAAACTCACAGTATTTGAACCTCAGTAAGACCACGAATCTGACAAGTCGAGACTTGACAAGGATGTTATCACAAAGCCCAGCAATTGGCTTTACAGTCAATTACATTTATGGTTTCTGTGATTCACCTAAATGCTTATGGCTTTGTCACTACCTGAAAGAAAAAAAGAAAAAGAAAAAAGAAAAAATAAATAAAATAAAATAAAATAAAAATAAATAGCCCTGTAATGACCAATTCTCTGGTGCAAGACACTGGGTGACATAGGAGAAACTGAGCAACTACCTTGGGTGGTTGGGAAGAGTCATTTTCTGTGGTGACTGGAGCTATATTTGATTTCTTAGGCAATGTCAGCTTTTGCATGCTACATTCTTTGGCTACTGGCCAGCACGATGTGTAATACTTTAGCCACACTGTTGTTACTTAATCCTTTCCTAATCTGCAATTTGCGCAAGAGGAGTAAAATCTAAGCAAAGCCACTGAGAACATCTCCACTAATAATTTATCAAACTCGACTTTTGTTGCTGGCAGGAGACGGCAGTTGGTGGAGGTGAATGCTTTCCCACAACAGCACCTGATGATAAACACAGGGCAGCTGATTCATGCCACACTTATTTTCTGTCACCCACCCTTCGTGTCACCCTGATATTTCTTCGAATGATAAGCGTGTGCGTGTGTGTGTGTGTGTGTGCGTGTGTGCGTGTGTGCGTGTGTGCGGCGCTCACAACACACCGCCGAGGTCCCGGTTTCATCTCTTTCTGCAAATTACACATTAATTAGCCATTAATAACAGTGGGAGTGGCGGCCAGAAACCCCCCCCCGCCGTGATGAGACCGTGCCCTGGGTGAGCAAGTGCCTGATTATTCATTCACCTGCGTTTCAGCGCCTGAGCTGCCTCCCCAGCCCTGCCGGCCCCTGGAGAGGAAAGCACACGGGTGCTCTCACCAGCCCTAATC
Source organism: Chaetura pelagica (assembly GCF_000747805.2). Taxonomy (NCBI): domain Eukaryota; kingdom Metazoa; phylum Chordata; class Aves; order Apodiformes; family Apodidae; genus Chaetura; species Chaetura pelagica. The sequence continues at coordinate 1,613,487 of NW_009951948.1, read as the reverse complement.
CTGCCGTAAAGAAAAGCGTTACCTCTTGCTCTATGAATTTTATTTATTTTGGTCCTCTGGGCAGTGCTTGCTGTTGTTAGAAACATGATTGCTTCATACAGTTATGTTAATGTTTGCATTTGACAGAATGTAATTGATACTTCTGCTGCTCCGGCTTCAAAGCCAAATTAGGAAATGAAGTGCTGCACATTAGCTTGTTTAGCTGGTTAAATACAGTAAATAAATATATACAGGGCAATGAAAACTAATGAGTTTTCTTTAAGGCATTTTCTAAATAACTGGCTTCATAAAAAATAT
>NW_009951948.1:1611703-1613177 GCF_000747805.2 Chaetura pelagica | reverse complement strand
TCCTGCTGTTTTGCTGAAAAAAAAAATAATCCTGACTGAAATCTGAACTCTGGATTTCACTTGGAGAGGATTTTGCAAGTTATGGAGGAACCATGGTAAGAACTGTTGCAAATTTCATGGCACTTCTACCAACAGTACTTCTGAGAGATGTTGCATTTAACAAAGCCATTTTTTTTGCAAGGGATTCATTCAGACTGTGGTTATGTGTCAAGTTATTCTTCTCACTGTTCACTAAGAAAATATTCTATTTGTAAGAAGCATTTGCATCAGGTATTTCTTTGTGCTGCTGAATCTGTGCAGTGCCATGATGCCAAATGTTGGGATTTTTCCCTGCCAGAATGCAACAAAAAATAAATACCTGCTTTTTTTGTAAAGAGATAATCTGACGAGATTTGCTTGGCAGAATGCGCCCAGTGCTGACTGAGCAAGATGTGCTTTTCAGGTTCTCTCTCAGACCTACCCTCAGTTCATTGAAGCAGAGCTAGAGAAGAGTGTTGCCCCAGCTTTGCCACCCAGCCAAGGGCAAGGAATCTTCATCATGTATGTATTTATTTAAAAAAAATAATAAATAAATTTTTTTCTCCCTTTCCTTATTTTATAAGAAATACATTGACACAGAAGTGCTTTTGACTGACTTGAAGGTGTTGTCCTAAAACCTTTTCAGCATAGATAGAACTGAACTTCTACCAATCCTTCTTAATTAACAGCAAATAACCTCTGCAGTATCACCTGCTTGGCAAAGAGATGTTGACCTTAAACCCGAGCTTGCTGAGCTGGTTGTTTTACCTGGCTCTGTAAGAGGAAGCTGGTTCATAAATTCTGCTGTGCTACTTTAAAAGAAAATTATTGAACTGATGCCTAAAATACAACCAAAGGATCAAGAGTTGATAAATATATATATATAGGATGTGAGGTCTCTCCTGACTGGGAGATGATTTGATGTAGGCTTAGGATGGGGCCCAGGATGTTGTGAAAAACTTCAACTTTTTTGTGTGTTTTCAGCAGCTGAGGGGGACTGAAAGTTCTCAGCACTTCTCAGAGAGGCCAAAACATCTTGCAACTTCAGGATGAAGGTACAAGCCAGCTCTGAGAAATACATGAGATGCAGACAGTCTTCATCCAAAAGGTTTGTGTAAAAATAGACAAATTATGACTCTCTCAAAAAGAAATGTACGCATTGCATAAATCAAAGTTCTCACACCCACCATCAAAGTTTAATCACTTAATATGCTGGTTCTTTCAACATGCTCTGAAACTTTGTATACAACAATACAAACGATGGGGTTACGAAGCAATAGCAATTTATTCTGCTGTACAAACGGATGTTGCATTATAATCCCTAAAGCAACACAGAGGCTGTTTGCAGATGTTACTACAGTTTTGCGTTTATTATAATTGCACTACAGTGTGGCACATGTGAAATAAAGCCATGGGATGACCTACACGTTCAAGGTGACTTAACTGCAAGGGGGGG
>NW_009951948.1:1604414-1611536 GCF_000747805.2 Chaetura pelagica | reverse complement strand
GGGGGGGGGGAATGGGGGAAGGTGTTTTGAAAGTTTTCTAGGTTTCACCAAAGCACAAACCTCCAGTTGTTTTAAAAGGATGCATCAGGGCTTCTATGCAAGCCTGAAAGCATGGTAGGGCAGGGGCTAATTTAATCAGCCAGGCTACGTGGCACATGTATTTTTACAAGTCTTGCAAGAATAACATCAGTAACTTGAGATATTTTGGTGTCTGACATACACTCAGCAAGTGCTAAGAAAATATGCTTACTGCACAGATTGCTGGTTTCTCAGAGTGGGAGTCAAGATGCCTAATTAAAGTCAGTGCACTTTGCTTTATCATTGACCAGGTCCCTATTTCCTCCTTTTCTCTTACCACTCCCTTTCTGAAAGCAGAGCCTTTTTAGAAGTTGCTCTTGCTCAAAGAGCTGCCTGGAAGCAGTTGTTCTGGTGAACAGATTTCAAGCAAAAGGACAAAGTTAAACATGAGGCAAAGTATAAATAAAAATCAAGACTCTCTTCCTCCTCCTCTCTACTTGTGAGTGATGATCTCACCTCTCTGGGTGGATTACAAGGGTGGCTTGATCTCTTTCAGGAAAGCACATTCTCCAACCTTGATGCTGCTGCTATTTATACTCCTCTCTTCTCACCACAAAGAAAAGCAGTTCTAATAATCTTTCCCTTCGTTTTTAAGGGGAGGTCCAGGTGGTCTCTGCCCTGCCTCCTGGCAGCAGGATGAAGCCCCTGCCCACTGGCTCTGGCTCCCTGTTGAAGCCGGTGCTCCCAACCAGGGCCTCTTCTTCTGGCTGCTCATTTTTAGACACCTGAGATGTGATTTTCCACTGGCATGAGCATCTCATGGCCACACACACAGGTGCAGGGTGACAGCCTCGAGGCGCCACAGCATTTTCTGCTCACTGCGTGCAGATGGAAATGAGTGCCTGTGCTGAAAGATAATAGGGTTCCCAAAGTTCAGAGGTGGGGCTCTAACTCCCCTCCCCCCCTTGTTCATCACATTAATAGGATACCTCAATTCGTATAGCACTTCCCACCCCTCAAGAGGCAGAAGCCATCCTCTGTCCCCACTTACTTCCATGGGCTTTCAACCCCAGGCAGAGCTGGAGGAGTCAGGGCTCAGAGCCTGGGGGCTCAGGCACAACAGGGCACATACCTCAGAGGAGCTGATCTTTGAGATCAACCCCCATTTTTTCAAATTAAGCCAAACACACTCGAGCTGTGTTCCCCTCAAGACACTGCAAGAAATGGGGACAAACATTATGAAACCAAGTTTATTAAACTTTCTACAAGTCAGACTTTATCATCCAGGTTTCCACATACATATACATATTTACAAGTTGGACATAGTGTTTTTAGCTTTTCTGGCAGAGTTTTCTACCAATATATACAAATTGTACTGTTTCTCATAGAAGGGTTAAACTGTATCACAGATACAAATGTCAAGCAATCATGAGAGGTTTAGTGCAACGGAGAGCTGTAGCGCCCTGCTCTTAATGCTCATGATTCTGTCAAGTTAGTATTGCCAACAATAATTCACATTAAATTGCTCTTTGACACCTCTTATTAGGACAAAGTACAACAAAACAAGAAAACAAAACCCCAAACAGTAAGGTATGTACAAAGTACACAGTCCATGAGGTATACATGGTATTCTCGCAACGGGTGGTGGGACTGCAGCCTGCTGGGGGTTAACCCTTAAAATTACTTCACTCAACTCTGCCGTGCTGGGGACATGGGTTACCCAGCCCCCGGCCATCTCAGCAGCTGCGCCCTTGCCAGAGGCAAAGGGACATCTCTTTGCATAAGCCACTGGACACAAATGTGAAACAAAGCGGAAATTTTAGGCAGGACTAAGCTTTACTTACCCCCAACCCAGGAAGCTAATGATTTAGATATATTCATTATCCACGCACATTGGAAAGACTATGACTAATCATGCAAAAAAAAAAAAAAAAAAAATGTAGCCGGAGGCAAACAACATACCTGAATAATCAACTAAGGGCGTATGGAGATTTTACTCTTAAGACTAACTTTTTTGGGGGGGCAGAGGGGCAAAGAGGAGAGGGGATGTGATGGTTTTAAGAGTTGAGCTTGTAGGAAAACATGACTGTGTTTACACGTACTGTACAAGATACCCCTTGTTGTGTCCCAGGGGAAGGCGCCCCAGCCGATAGTGTTACGGTTTGGTAAACGGATCTGTTTTGGCACTCGGAGCTAAAGAGACCTGCTACTTGACAAGCTCACTGAGGGCATGAAGTTATATAGGCTACACCATGGTAATGTGAGGATTAAGTCTATTTAAAATGCTTTCCTGGTCAGCGAGTGGAATTGGAGGGGATCCGACTAGGAGGTCCATTAGTTTCTGCTTCAGAAAGAGCCACAGCAGTGATTTGTCTTACGGGTGGATGTGGGAGCTTCATGCCTCTGGAAGCAAGATGGGCTGAAGGAGAAGCAGCGAGCAGGTGGCCGTGGCAGGTGGAGACCTCCTTCCCTCCTTAAAGTGCACTCACAGTCAGAAAGCTACTTTGCAAGCTGGCTGGTGTGTCACGCTGAGTCGATTCCCCTTTTTACCCATTTCTGTCAGATTTTCTCAGTTAGAGGCAGAACTCGTGCCCCCCACCTCCTGCACATCGTGGCCAGGGCTCTGCACCCCTGTAGCCACCACAGGAAAGGAGATGGAGCTGCCTTTCTGTCTCACACCTCAGCAGTCGAAAGACCCTGCAGCCAAGATGTGGCCAGTTCCACCAGTGGAGGATGTGGGAGACAGGAGAAAAGCCAGGTGGCTCTCACAAAGCTGCACGGGTCCTGCAGGGCTGGCAGGATGGACCTGCAGAAGAAGAGGATGGAGCTCTGAGCACATTCAGCGGGTAGAGATGGACAGGGTTGGCGTTTTAAAGAAGGTCACTTTTCTGACCATACTGGCACTTTTAGATGCTGTTGTGAGTTTGCAAACGTGGAAGAAGGAAACTCTACGAAGATGTCGGAGGTGAGAGCCGCCAAGGTTAGAGAGATTTTGGGGTTAGCAGAAGAAGGAACTTATATCGTCACTGTCTCCATGGTATTCTGGAACGATTTGATCCGAAGTGCCTGTCTCCTGGTCTGTATATCCAGGCTCCAAGACTGCCTCAAACCAAGGGTGAAGCAAGATCTCTGGAGCAGTGAGTCTTTCGGAGGGCTCCCGCCGCAGGAGGCTGCGGATGAGGCATCGGGCTTTGGGGGAGACGTGGTCAGGAATACAGAACTGTCCCCGCCGGATCTTGGAAAACAGAGTGCTAGGGTCCGAGTCATGGAAAGGATAGCGTCCCACTAGCAGGGTATAGAGCATCACTCCCAAACTCCACACATCAGCTGATTTTCCAGAGTAAGTCCCCGTTGTGTTTAGGATCTCAGGGCTGACATAGGCCGGGCAGCCGTGCTTGTCTGAGAGCGCATCGTCTTCGCCTTTGATGATGTGTGTGTCTTCCAGGCTCTCCAGCCGCAGCTGAGTCCTAGGGAGGGCGGGAGAGGAAGCCACAGGTTAGAAATAGCAACACCCAGACACAAGTGAGCTCAGTGGGCCCCCTGCCACAGCAATCCCTGCTTTTCTTGCTTCAGCTTAAGGAAAAGGAGAGAAAATGCTTTTCAACTTGCAGTGAAGAGGTTGCCTGGACACCGCGCAGTGGAGTGGAGGTGTGTTGCGGGTGTTGGGGGGGGGGGGGGGAAGGGGGGTGTGCTCAGAAAAGCCTGCCTATTTTATTTATGGGAGATTTTAACAAGACAGAGAACTCTGAAGGAGCAGCAGCAAGTCATCTTCTGCCTCTGCAGGTTGCTCTGTGACTGCTGGGGGTTAATCAGCTGCACTGCACCGCACATGCTGCCCTTTGTGGTTTGCAAATCCCGCAGCTGGACTCTCCTTGCTCAAAGCTTGAGCCACAAAGTCCAGCTCCCTTCCATGCTTGTGGGAATCGCTGCCTCTCCCGAGTTTTCTATTTTCTTTTTTTAATTTATTTTTAAATTTTTACTCTCTCTGCCTTTCTGCAGGGTACCACAGCACTTGGCACCTCCCCAGCTGAGACGGGTTCCCCCTGATCTCCTGTTTCGGGGGGAAGAGGAGCTTCACATCAGCGAGGAAGGCACGGGCTGGCCCTGGCAGGGCTGAGCTCTGCCTGCAGCCCGCTGGGGTGTCGCTGCAGCCTGTCCCCGGCGTGACCTCGCAAATACCCATTGGTTCTGCAAACGGAAAATATGACTCAACACGAACCGTGGGCCCGGGATTGGCTGCGGGAGCCCTGAAACTGCACCTGTGCCGGAGAGCCCCGAGTCCGCCTGCCATTGCTTAACCCTCTTCTTGCCAAATGGGATGCACATGACACTGGCCTGTGCAACGCGTTATTTCCAAATGAGCGAGGCTGTGTGCAATGTAACATTTCAACAAATGTTTCATCTTCTTATGGGCGGGAAAAGCTGCAATAGTTTCCTTCAAAGGAATTACTTTCTTTGCATGTCAACACGAAGTTGTTGCTGTTTAAGAGGGGCAGTGCTCGTTAATTTTCTTATCATGTTTTATAAACGATATCCTGAAGAAGCACGCGCACCTGGTTGGGGGGGGGGGGGAGAAGGGGGGTGTGCTCAGAAAAGCCTGCCTATTTTATTTATGGGAGATTTTAACAAGACAGAGAACTCTGAAGGAGCAGCAGCAAGTCATCTTCTGCCTCTGCAGGTTGCTCTGTGACTGCTGGGGGTTAATCAGCTGCACTGCACCGCACATGCTGCCCTTTGTGGTTTGCAAATCCCGCAGCTGGACTCTCCTTGCTCAAAGCTTGAGCCACAAAGTCCAGCTCCCTTCCATGCTTGTGGGAATCGCTGCCTCTCCCGAGTTTTCTATTTTCTTTTTTTAATTTTATTTTTAAATTTTCACTCTCTCTGCCTTTCTGCAGGGTACCACAGCACTTGGCACCTCCCCAGCTGAGACGGGTTCCCCCTGATCTCCTGTTTCGGGGGGAAGAGGAGCTTCACATCAGCGAGGAAGGCACGGGCTGGCCCTGGCAGGGCTGAGCTCTGCCTGCAGCCCGCTGGGGTGTCGCTGCAGCCTGTCCCCGGCGTGACCTCGCAAATACCCATTGGTTCTGCAAACGGAAAATATGACTCAACACGAACCGTGGGCCCGGGATTGGCTGCGGGAGCCCTGAAACTGCACCTGTGCCGGAGAGCCCCGAGTCCGCCTGCCATTGCTTAACCCTCTTCTTGCCAAATGGGATGCACATGACACTGGCCTGTGCAACGCGTTATTTCCAAATGAGCGAGGCTGTGTGCAATGTAACATTTCAACAAATGTTTCATCTTCTTATGGGCGGGAAAAGCTGCAATAGTTTCCTTCAAAGGAATTACTTTCTTTGCATGTCAACACGAAGTTGTTGCTGTTTAAGAGGGGCAGTGCTCGTTAATTTTCTTATCATGTTTTATAAACGATATCCTGAAGAAGCACCAGCCCAGTTAAGAAAACACAAGCAACAAAACACTTTTTCTTCTGCCTCAGTAGTATCAACTCCTGTTTCATCAGATTAAGCACAACTCCATTATTTCTACTTGTCTTTTTAACTTTCCACAGGAGAAGCAGCTAATAAAAGTCAGTTTTGGTGATTAAAAATTTATTTCTGGCTCTGCCACGTGTGATGAGGCACTAAAGGAGCAGCAAACACTCCAGGGAAATACTGAATTATTTCCCTAATCTAAATTTAACAACTAGATTCTAGATCTCCTTCCTCTATACCTAGACTTTAGGCTAAGTTTCACCAGGCTGCTTTTCTTCAGTGCAGCATTCCCAAAGCAATATGTAACTGTGTCCCACCTTCCCTCCTGCACATGCCCACGTCCACGGGCACAGAGGGCAAGGAGTGGTAAAGGGGGAGGGATAAAAGCCTTGAAGGGCACAGATGGTCTTTTGTTAGCAGCATAGCCCTGATCAGTAGGGGATTTCGGAAGGAGACCCCTCTCCCGAGCACGGCTCTGCCACCAGACAGCTCTCTCAAGCACAAGCAGGGTCCAGAGCTCCAGCTCCTCACATCTCCTGCTCCCCCAGCCAGGCTGCTCCCCAGCCCTGGCTCAGCCTCCCTCCGCTCCCTCTCTCTGCCTTTTATTCATTTTACACTGAATGAGCAGCACACATGACATCTTCTGGTGCTCAGGAGCATCAGAACTATTGTCCCTTTGTTTACCAGCAGGTTTCACTGAACTTCTGCTGAATGAGAGGAAACTCCCGGAGAGCTTCCTCCCTTTCATCAGTCAAGATCTAACTAAGAGTAAGTGCAGACCAGTTAGATCCATGACCTACTACATACATGTGATGGGGACCTACTCAGATTGCTCACAAGTAATGCCCGGCTGACACAGCCTTTTCCAGTCCCTGGGATGCTTTTGCCTCTCTGGATGTGGCATTCCTCCCTCCCCACTCACCCCAGGGCTGGCTGGTGACAACCACTTACCTTTCTTCATTAGAGAAGACAAATTTCCTGAGCTTGAGGTCACCAAGTACGATGGCCGACTGGTGGCAGTGAGCCACAGCAGAGACGATCTGCTTGAACAGCCAGGCAGCCTCCTCTTCCCTCAGCCTCTTGCAGCTCCTCACGTAGGAGTGCATGTCCCCAAAGTCCTTTTCAAAGAACACATAGGCCTTGGTGTCCCCGAGGATGACTTCGACAACCCCGGTGATGTTCCTGTGCGACGGCAGCTGAATGTAAGGCCGGATCTTGTCCTGGTAGTGTTTGAGGGGGAACACCTGTAAGGAGGAAATTCAACCAAAATTCATTCTCAAGGGCGCTGAAAGCAGTTGCTCGCGTAGCAACTCTCCCCAAACAATGACGAGGGAGCTGGAGGGGAGCCAGGGCTCGGCGGGAGCACCGTTCAAAGCGGTTACCGAGACCCTTCCTGTTCATTTTAGATGGAAAAGCCGAGCGAGGGGAAGAATAAAAGAAAATAAAAAATAAATAAATAAATAAAAAATTCCCACCCCTTTTTCAAGATAAAACTCTCCAAAGCCTTTTTGAGGTGATGCTCCGAGCTCCCCCGGAGTTCCAGCTGACTTCCAGCGCAGGTAAATCCCCACCGGCGCAGCGGGAGGATGTTTTTTCCAAGGCTCTCCCCGCGCCG
>NW_009951948.1:1567011-1602814 GCF_000747805.2 Chaetura pelagica | reverse complement strand
CGGGTCTATCCGGCAGCAGCGTGTGCCGCCGGGAAACGGTGTCAGGAATTTCAGATGCCTCCGTAGCGCTTTCGAGACAGCATCGCCTTGTGCGATGTGTAAATACGTGAAGTTAAGCCGGGCTAATTGTGGAGAGAAAGCGAGCCCAGCTCCATTCCCAGGAGCTTTGGCTTTATACATTTACCCTGAGCTTCTCCCCAGCTCCAATTCTCGCTTTTCGCTAATTAACCGCCGCTCACTCCAGGCTTTGCATCCCGAAGCTGTTGGGTATTTACCGCTTGTTCACGAGCGTGGGCTGAACGTGCACCCCCGTTGCACTGGGTGTTTCCCGTGTTAAAACTCCCTGCTCTCCGTAAAAGGAATAGCACGGAGAGCACGAAGCAGCCGGAGGGACCCGTGGGGAGCAGGCAGGGGAGCCCAGCAGCCACCACCGGGCTCAGAACGGGGAGTTTAAAGGAATAGTAGGTAGATTGGCAGGCAGGACTGCAAGTAAACGGAAGAAAAACGAGAGAAAACCAGACAACAAATCATCCCTGGGTAAAAAAAAAACTCAGACAGCTGTAGTTTTGACAAGTGTGCTTCGGAAGGGAACTCTCCAGCTTTTCTGTTTACATATATGCAAATTTTTCTGTAATTCGGCGCTGAGGCTTCCCTAGTAACACAGGGAGCCTGCGTTCCGTTGTTCTGCAGGCTCAGTTCTTACCCGTTTTGGCTTCCCCAGCTCTGCCCTGCTGCAGCAGAGGACAGGGTCTCTGAGGCCTGTGGTGGTGCCACCCGTGCAGGTGCTGCTCAGGTTCCTGCCAGAGAACTGCTCAGCAAACCCGTGCTGCCTTCAGCTACCTCGGGTGTATTTTAAGAAACAAATGAAGCTCTTGTGCGGGGTGATGATTCACAGCATAGCAGACCCATTAATACATTTAAACACAAAATGCATATGCCATAAAGGGATATCCCAGGGCCTGCATTTTCCTTTTTTTTTTTTCCTTATCCCCTCCCCCAGAAATACAATTCCATGAATGTCTGTGGATTGTTCCGGACCAACCCCCCGCAGCCCTGCAAACGGGCTGTTTGACTTCATTCCTCTCACGGGCAAAACACGCTGGAGGATCCATCAGGCCTTTGTTTTACTTTTCCCTTCCTGGAAGTTTCATGACGGGGATGCTGCTGCCGGGTGAATTTAGGTGAACCCAGCATGTGTGGGGCTGCTTCCTACGACTGAGGTGATGAGGGGGGGGGTTGGAGAGGAGGGGTGGTGCCAGTGATTTCGGGAACAGAGGAAGGGTGTAGACACATCATCAAATTAGTAATGGACCGAACGGGGAGTTTAAAGGAATAGTAGGTAGATTGGCAGGCAGGACTGCAAGTAAACGGAAGAAAAACGAGAGAAAACCAGACAACAAATCATCCCTGGGTAAAAAAAAAACTCAGACAGCTGTAGTTTTGACAAGTGTGCTTCGGAAGGGAACTCTCCAGCTTTTCTGTTTACATATATGCAAATTTTTCTGTAATTCGGCGCTGAGGCTTCCCTAGTAACACAGGGAGCCTGCGTTCCGTTGTTCTGCAGGCTCAGTTCTTACCCGTTTTGGCTTCCCCAGCTCTGCCCTGCTGCAGCAGAGGACAGGGTCTCTGAGGCCTGTGGTGGTGCCACCCGTGCAGGTGCTGCTCAGGTTCCTGCCAGAGAACTGCTCAGCAAACCCGTGCTGCCTTCAGCTACCTCGGGTGTATTTTAAGAAACAAATGAAGCTCTTGTGCGGGGTGATGATTCACAGCATAGCAGACCCATTAATACATTTAAACACAAAATGCATATGCCATAAAGGGATATCCCAGGGCCTGCATTTTCCTTTTTTTTTTTTCCTTATCCCCTCCCCCAGAAATACAATTCCATGAATGTCTGTGGATTGTTCCGGACCAACCCCCCGCAGCCCTGCAAACGGGCTGTTTGACTTCATTCCTCTCACGGGCAAAACACGCTGGAGGATCCATCAGGCCTTTGTTTTACTTTTCCCTTCCTGGAAGTTTCATGACGGGGATGCTGCTGCCGGGTGAATTTAGGTGAACCCAGCATGTGTGGGGCTGCTTCCTACGACTGAGGTGATGAGGGGGGGGGTTGGAGAGGAGGGGTGGTGCCAGTGATTTCGGGAACAGAGGAAGGGTGTAGACACATCATCAAATTAGTAATGGACCTACATAAACATAGTCCTGGGTATTATTGGTGTGTAACAGTCTCTGGTAGTGCTCTCAGGACAAGAGAGTGCACCTGGGGTAAGTAAGAGCCTTGTGTCCGTGCCCTCCTGAAGATCCCCTCCCAGCTCCTGTGCTAACTCGTTGTCCCCATTGAGAAGGCCCACACTGCAAATCTATTAGCACACATTGTCAGAAGCCTTATCCTTCACCTTCTAAGCCTCACATCCATTTAAAGCCTCTTAGAAGTCCACAGCTCGTCACCTCATGCCACCAGGACCAGCACAGGTGCTTGGTTCAGGCTACTGACAGTCAAATGGGGATGGCAACCCTTGGTTCTTAAGAAGGGCACCCCCTCCCTGCCCCCATCGTCCTGTCCCCCTAAAAAGCATGTGGAGTGTGAGGGGAGAGCAGAGCAGAGAGGTACACACAGCACTGCATCCCAGTCCTACCACGGGCTCCTGGTGCCTGGGCAGCCTCTTCTCATGAGAATTCTCCCAATTTCATTCTCCGTGGGGGTGTCCCTGCTAACCAGAGCACAGAAACTGGGTGTGCAGTGCCCAGAGACCAGGAAAAAGATAACTCCTAGGCAATTCATCCCACAAGTGCAGGTGTGTACCCTCTCCCTGCTGACTTCATAGACCAAACTTCAGTTATCTACGTGTGGCTGAAATGAACCCAAGCTTAAATCTTCCAAGTATCAGGTCTTTGCAAAATGGAGACAAATCTGCACAGCAGGAAACTTTCATTGCTTCTTTAAAATGCCTGGCATGGTTTCAGGTACTCAAAGCATTAATGTCATGAATAAATATGCAGTAGCAATTATTAACAAAATCATGAATGCTCACTACATTATTCTCAGTCTTATACTTTGGGAATGGATCATCACATCCAAACTCCATTCCCACCAGATTAATTCCAACAGGCAGAGTAGAGAAGTGATTCCCACTCTGTGTTTTCTGTTTTTTGTTTGGTTTTCATTTTGTTTATTTGTTTGTTTTTATTTTGGCTGATGCACAAAATGCAGAATAAAAGAAAAAATAAAAGGGATGCCAGGGATAATGTCTGACTATCTGCACAGCACGGAGCTTCTCAGAAGGTTGAAATTTGTCCTCCTTACCCATCTCCACCACTCCTTGCATGCAAACCTGGCTTGGTTATGAACCAGTGCAGAAAACAGGAGGAACTTGAGGGAGAGGCTTGTGAAGAACAGAGTAACTATTGCAGCACTTCAGTATTAAAAGATTTTTGCAGAATATGGGACTACCACACTTGCCATAATGGTTTCTTGTTCATTGTTCACCACAGGTTTTTAAGCACCCAGGCATATCTCCTGCATTAGCCTCCTCGAGAAACCAAAAGCCATTTGGGATCTTCTTTCTATTCCCTGTGCAAGCCTTCACCATTCCATCTCCCCCTCCACCAGAAGAGATTTTTTGGGAGTTGCCAGCTTAACATGCATGAGATGAGTACTAGCACGGTACTCTCAGCTGTACCTGCAGTTAATTTGAGTCTGAATGGCTTTACAGCCTTTCCAAAAGAAGCAAGGCAGTGTTAGGCATCTTCGATGGATAGCACTGTAAATCACTGTGGAACACAGATCAGTGCAGAATTACAGTCACAGACCTAACTTTAGGATAAAATATTGAACCTGTGGATGAGTCTTCCCACCCAAGTGCCAGAAAAATGAACCACTGTGAGCCAGCAGACTACAAGGAAGCAAGGACCCAGCCTTGGATGCTCCCAGTACCAGTGAGGTGGGGCAAGGGTGACCTTTGGGAGTACAAATCAGTAGTTCTTGTGTTTGGCAAAGGACAACAGTGTGCACCTTACAAAGGCTAAGGAAGTCTGAGGAGCTCCCAAAGGATATTACAAAACCATCACAAAGGGTAGATTGTGCTGCACGACTGCTTGCTGCCTCCACTCTTCCTGGAGTCCTGGCTGCTACGTGAGGAGCTGGGACTAGAGCAGAGATGAGATCCTGTGGGATGTGTATCACATACCTGGCATGTACCAGCAAAGGGAAGGGTCTTGCCCAGCCCAGTCCAGATTTGCCAGAACTTTGGCAAGCTTACATTCATACATTTCATACATTTTTTCTAATTTTTTTTTTAAAAGACAAGCAGTGCTATTACATCTGCCAGATGAAGAACTCAGAATTTCTGGTGGTCAGGCATCAACATTCTCTTTTTCTAGCATGTTATTTTATTTAAGGGGATTTTTGTTGTGTGGCATTCAAGCCTGTCTCACCCTCAGCCAGTCCCTACACTCACCTGATCAGCTGCTTTTTCTTAGATGCTCACAAAATTATCTCAACTGCTCCAGTTCTCTGACCCTTTATCTTTGTAACTGGAGCAGCCAGAGGCAATGAGAATTGTGTAACCATCTCCCCACTTTCCAAGTGCTTGGGACAGGTCTGGTAACTTTGATAATATATCTCATGGGATACACAGAGTAAATCTCTATTAGATTATGCCATTTATAAATAAACTGGCTGCTTACTATGGGAAGAAATTAAAAAGTCATTATTTTAGTTGTTGGATGAGAGAGGCATGACACACAAATACTTCAGCTAACATTAAACTATCAGGCAAATGATGAAAAATAATTCTTTTACAAGTTATCTGATGCCGTGTAATGAAACTTACAACTGCTAGACTGAAAGCCAGCAATGTAAAAACAGCAGGTTGTCCATAATCTACTATGGTACAGAATCACTCTACACAGACAGGGCTGAAAGAGTAGATGTGTGGCCAGGTGATAAAGAACTTCAAGAGTAATGTGTTTTATAGCAGGAATGGCATCTGTGATAAACCCACAACCATCCTTAGACACTGGAACTCGGCATCAGATTCACTGTTAAAATATAAAACACATGATGAGCATGCAGTGACATCAAAAGAAGTGCAATGTAATGGTGTTCAGATGTCTCCCCTCAAGCTTGCAGAGAAGCTGCTCTGAGGGTTGCTTTTTCTAGGAGCCCTAAATAATTCCCTTCTGATAAAACAGTTGTTATCAAATCCAAGGAGTCTCATGAGCAGCACCTCCTGACTTTGTTCCTTTGCAAACTGAAGGGCATGAAGGCTTCTTCTGTTGCTTGAAAGATGTGTGAAGGTTCAGGTTTTAAACCTCAAGTCCTGTTTTTACTTCAGAAGTTGATTGCACAAGCGGGCAGTGAATGAGTGTCTCTCCATTTCCCTTGCGGTCAGAGAAGATCCTATTCATACTGAGTTTACAAGCAAACACTTCCTTTGGTGAGCTTCCCATGCAATTCAATTCATGTGCCTGCTTTCAAGCTCGGTCTTTGGGTCTGGGCTAACATCAGAAGAAGTGAATGAGGCAGGCTCTCTCCTCAGCCCACCGCAGCATTTTCTGCAGCATTTGGAAATGATGAAGCGCGCAGTGTTTGCTGCACATTGCTGCTCTCCTGTTCAGTCTCTGAGATTGCTCAGGCACCAAGAGGCTACACACACAGATGGGTATCTGCTGTGCGACGTAATGCAGCCCGGAATTGTTCTTGCTTAACAAGCAATCTAATGTTTTTACTTCTTATAGTTACTGGCTGGCAGCCTAGAATCTGCTGGCACCTACACATAGGATTCTTCTCTGAGCACTGCTGTGACCATGTCATGTGTATTAACTGTAGGTATTTTATTTATGGAAGATCTGGAATTTGCAGTCACTACTAGTCTGTACTTGTAGTGAGAAGCTCTCAGCTTAAGGCTTTGGCTGGAGTAAGAGAAACGAAGACCTGCCTTTGGGATATTCCAACATTTTCCACTCCAGGAAGCCCCTTTCCTAGGTGCATCTTCTCCACTCTAGAACAGAGCACTACCCATTTTAGAAGTGTTCACTTAACGGACCACAGAGTACCTCAGAATCTACACATGGGATATTTTTAGGGAAGGTGGAGATTAACATTCACTTCAAATGACAGTGAAATTTAGTCAAGTTGCACAAGGAATTCTGAGCTAGTTTTGGCCAAAGTACTAGAGTTATTGAGAAAAACACCATGAGGTACTTGTGACCACAGACAGGTAAGACCTCTGTCATCAGCCACTCATGAGGAAACATGAGTTTATCCAAGAGGACATTGTCTAAAATAAGGCAGTGTGTTGGCCTTGGCTGTTGAGTCATCGGTATCACTTCCTGCAAGACCCTGCTTTTGCTCCGGGTATTTCTCATGGGAGCACTGACTTACCCTAGTCTTGATGATTCTTCTAGAATGAATAAGATCACAGCTTCAGAGCAGTAATGACGAATATGTCCCTGATTCAGAGGGATGTGCGCTCCTTTTAGCACAAGTGTGCTAAATCTTCCATGAGATGCCTGCCTGATTAGTTCTTATCTTTACACATCATGGCTCCACTGATTTGAAAACTTCAGAGTCTCTAGTTGTCAGCTGCAGAATTCAGGGGCAGAATCTGTTCAAGTGAGAGAGATGTGTTAATGGCTTGTGCCTCGGGGTACCACGGAAAGCTGTTGCATAGGGATCTCTCTTGCCTTTTCTTTATTTTAATGTTTGATTAGATGTTTCTTTAATCACTCCAAATACTATGTGGAACTTCTGTTCTCTGGCAGAGACAGATTCTCACCAGGTTTCAGTGACAGACCCTTCTCTGCCACATTGAAGTTTGCTGAATTAGTAAAGCACCCCTTATAGAAAAGTTTAAAAAAAAAGAAACACCTCACCTCTGAGCTTCTTTCCTTAAATATTGTTGCAAAATTTCTGACGTCAAACAATGGGACACAAATTACCCTGAGAACAGTTAACATATGCCTGTTTACATATGATAACTTATAGCCAAAACAGATTAAGGTTTGAAGGTTTAACTGCTGCTGAGTTTCCACTTCTGTGAATCATACAGATCAGCTTATTCATCACAGACACTTATTTTTATTATTTAACTCTTTCAAGCTTCTTCTACCCAGAGCAGAGTTTATGGTGGACATAGGACACATGGGAACAGGGAGGTCACAACTGCACAGCAAAGCCCAAATTTTGCAAATGAAAGAGCAAAGAGCTGTCAGTAAGTCCAGCCAGCCCAGTGAATCAGTAGCAGTTCATAACTTCCACCAGGTCAGCTGAGAGGCACAGAAGCTTTCCCCAGTTGCCAAGACTAGTCTGTCCTTCCACCTAGTAAAGTATCAGCTGCAATTCACATTGATGACCAAGCCTGAAAGATTTCAATTTCAGAAGGAAAATTACTTATAGGAACCAACAAGAGAGAACCAGCTATGAAAAATCAACAGAATGGCTCAAAGTCAAGGTTCAGAGAAGAAAAATTCACTCATCATACTAGTACTCCTTGGATGTTATTATGTAGTTTAAACTCAGAAACACCAAACATTCTGGGGAGAACTGCACTGATTTCACTAAAGACAGGCAGTTTTCTCCAGCAGTTGAATCTATGCAGTGCACCACTGATTTTGATGACATTCATTCAAGTCCTCTCATCAGCAACCCTAATGGAAGTGCATGAAGTATTTGTCTTTTTCTGGATAATATATGGCTGTGACCATACTTGTATCTCTGATGAAAAAAGAAACCTACCTCTGTTTAAACACATATGCCTCTTTACCTCATAGGTGATTGTTATTAACGCTAAGCAGGTGAGTGCTGCCAAAAATCAGTCCATTTCTTTCAGCTACAGCCTGAGAAGGATTCCAGAATTTAGGCTGCTCCTGCACCTGCTGCTCAGGCTCTCTGATTCACTGATGCTGCCTAGCTCAGTCTAGCAAAGGGAGGAAGGAACATCATGTGTTTTGAGGTAGGAATATGAACACTCAAAAATGCCTTTCCTCTTACAAGTAGCAATAAATGAGTGTTTGACTATTTGTTCTCTTCTCATATAAAGTGTTGCTTCAGATTTATTTATTTTTTTCACTCCCAGCTGCATCATCTTAAACTGGCAGTTGACATTATTACCTGTGGATTAGCTAACACAGATTGAGCCCAGCTTCCGCGAGGGTCATCAGCACTGCTACGGGTCAAGCCTCCCTCTTTAACGTATGACAACAAGGTGTAACCAAGACAGCAATCTTCCTTATAGCATTACTCATTGGAACATGAGGGTAATGACCGTGTCAGGAGCCGTAGCTATCTAAGGGTATACTGGTATAAACACCACACGTAGCAAACCAAACCTGCTGCCACCAGTTTGTTGGTACAAATTAATCTGGGTATCATCCAGCATTTATAATGTTTTGTGTTAGTGGAAGGCACATTCAAGCATCCAGACTCCTACACCAACTAAATTTGAGGTGTGACACTGGCCACATAAAACGTACGTACATCTTTGCATCTGAAAACCTGGGAGACTCATTCCCACTTGGGACAGAATTAGATACATGAGGACAACGTTAATGCACCTCTGTCAGAAACTGAAGAGATTGTTGAGCTAATTCAAGTTTCTCAGAACTGATGCTGGAGTAACTACAAAGTTAAAGACGAAACAAAAAGCTACTTTTGTTTCAGCTCAGGACATTTCCCTCCCCCATCCCCCCCCCCCTTTTTTTTTTTTTTTGACAAATGCTATAGTTAACATCCACCCATGTGGTATTTAACTGAAAACCAGTGACTTGTCTTAAAATCAGAGATTTGAGACCTGAGAGGTTTCAAAAGGAACCTGTTTTTTTACACCTAAAAATGCAAACAAGTACACACTGCTCAACCATCCTCCCAGTCTCTTTCAGCTATTTCAGCTGGTCTTCCACAGACAGCACTACTCATGGATCACTGCTCAGTTTTGAAAATATGGACCTTTGGGGTCAGACCACATTATGAAAATTATCCAGCTAATCCCCATGAACACAAAAGCTCAGTGCAAATAATAATGGTTCAGTTCCTTTTTTTTTTTTTTTTTAGCTGTGAATTCAGCTTGCAGATTAATATTCTTCAATTTCAAAATGCCAATTCCAGTTTGAAGTGGTTTGCATTCTTAAGTGCAATTGGGGTTAATAATGGTCTGTGAAAGGAAAGCTGTTAGCAAACAGTAACCCAGAGTGAAAAGCTGAGCATTTGGGTATCTTGGCTATATTTTACACTAAATGTCAGGTTGTACATTCAGAAAAATGACCTATGAAAATACCATCCAACTCGCTAAGGAACTCAAAGCTCAAAGAACCCTGTATTTTCTGCTTCACATATGCCAAGAGATAATTGCTATCTGACCACCAAGGCAGCTTCTTTTACCCATGGCTATTTCTAACTCATATATAGAATCACAGAATTGTCAAGGTTGGAAAAGACCTTCAAGATCATTAAGTCCAACCACCCACCCTACAACCCCTAACCACCCCCTAAAACACCTTATGGAACACCATGTCTGCCTCTTTTTTTAACATCTCCAAGGGTGGTGCCTCCACCATCTCCCTGGGCAGCCTGTTCCAATGCCTCACCACTCTTCTGTGAAGAATTTTTTACTGCTAGATGTGTTGAGATCAACTTAGGTAATAAATATGAGTATCACAAAGTTTTTATGTCCTTCTTTGGATTTGTGCCCAAATGCATAGATACCTGAAAGTTATATAAATGAGATTAACTGCTTTTCTGTTCAAGGCATATGGTTACAATGTATTTGTATCACCTACAAATTAGTTATTGGAAAAAACGTGAACATAATTGTAGTCTCCTAACATACAGTATTAAGGTAAACCCTGCTGGGACTTCCAAATGCCAAAAGCCTGAAGTAAAAGCTTCTGAATCTCAAAAGAAAAGTTAAGTTAGGGCAGAGTGTTCAGTAATTATAAGAACAAGGCCAAGATCTTCAAAGGTGAGTGGTAATTTTGTATGTCTACACATAAGGTACAGATGCGCAGCCCTTCCTGAAATTAAGCTCTATTTAAGTTTCTTGAAGTTGGTATTAAAATACTAACGTGCTCCCAAGCAGGGCATATGACTTGGGGAAACCCTTGGTCAGATTGTCCTACCTGCAGAATTCCCAGCAGTTACAGAGACAATAACAGAACTACCTGCAGTACTGAGCAGAGCACCCACTTCTCCACGCCAGCAGAATCTGCATCTCTAGTATACAGAAAAAATGAGCACACTGACAAGGGAGGTTAAATGCTGCAAAACATGTTTTATTTATCAAATGCAAGCTTTTAGAATTTCAGGAAAGCTAAAAAAACAACAAACAAGTTAAACTGGAATTCCTCATAGTTGGCAGTTTAAAAAATGCTTTCAGTTATAGCTGAGACCTTCAACTCTGCCTATAAATGAAACACTTTAAATAACAATCAGTTACACAACCTACTTACAATCAGCAGCTTATCTCACAAGACCTCTAACAACAAATTTTCGTTGTAGCAGCAGCGTATCCAGCTGACTTCTCCAGTGTTGTCCAGCTTTGTTTTTTCTGACTGTCAATCGCCCTTTTAAGTGCTTCATCTGGCACTAGATCTGATTCTTTTATATTAGCATGGCTACAGCCAATTTTAGGGCATCTGTTAAAAAGAAAAGAGAGACTCCATTAAATATGAAGAATTGTATTTGTCATATATAGGCCTTTACACAACATCTGCTGGCTAATTGTATTTATCTGGGATTCGCTTTCTGTCAGTTCCTTGTTAGTGCTTTTCCTCTTCACCAGCTCTCTGTGGGGAAAAATAAATCCATTTATCTAAACTGGTGAGAATTAACAGCTGAAGAAAGGGAGGAACACAGCAAGAGACAGAGCCTTTTACCTGTAGATCACTCTCTTGCTTCGTGTACACAAGCTGCCTGTGTCAGTAATGATATTAGCATTGCTTAGACATCTTTCTGTGTTGCTTTCTCTTTGCAGTCCTCTACAAACTGCACGTAACTACCTCTTACGTCAGTAATCTGCACTGCAGAAGTACAATCTTTACTGATAGATAACTAAGAAAATTATTTTGTAGGAAAACAGATACAAGAAAATGAGACTTGCAAAAGCCTGACTGGTGAATCAGTGGACTATCTAGTTGGTGTAAAATTTTTCCTGGTCTCTTCTGAACTGAGAAAGCACAGAAAGGAGAAATGGGGTCAAATTACTAGCTTCTAAATTATCATCAAATGCAAAATGTCTTACAACTACTTGAAACATCCAGATAAAGACAGCAGGGTGAAAGATATTCATGGACCAGGGATCATTTTCCTTTGGCAGTGGCCCAAACACACACAGATGGTACCTGTAGTGAGAAGTAACACTTTTCCTTAAATTCTTCCTTAATTAGGAGTAATTTTTGTCTAAGGACCTGAACTTATTTTCACTCAGTACTCACAGCTTTTACTCCAGATTACTGTGTTTGTCATGGACAAGTCACTTAATTGTTCTGTGCCTCAGTTTTCCCATTTATCACCTTACAAGAGCAATTGCTTGCCAGATTAATGACTAACAAGCGCTCAGAAATCTCCCCATGTTTCCTGTAAGCATAAAATATGAGTGTGTCCTTCCAGGCAGTGGAAAATAGTGAGCAAACTGAGACATGTATGCGCTGCCTGGAGGAGCCTGCAGTGAGTCTATCAGCACAAAGCTGGTGTGCACGTCAGCTGAAGAGCTCACAATCAGCCAGCACCCTGCCAAGAGCACCGAAGGGATGCCATGGATTCCCAGCACGTGTGAGGAAACAGCCACTTCTGTCACCTCAGAGGGAGCAACAGCTTTGATTTCAGAGTCAGGATAGAGAGGATCCCCCTTACCACAGCTCTGCTCTGTGGAGGTACCTGCTCCCACTTGAGCGCTGCTGGCAGGCGCGCGGTCAAGTAGTGACACCACAAGAAGGGGGTACTCAAAGGCGGAACTTGCTGCATCAACTGGCCTTTCTTCCCACCACAGCAGACTGTGGTTTTTCAAAACTGACTGCATTTTCATGAGAAAGGTTAATTTTGCAGCAGATCAGAGAGACTGGGCAGAGAAAACCAGTCTTAGCTACAGAGAAGCCAAGTTATTCCTGTTATTCCTGTGCTAGTGCATTTCTGGCATACTGGAACAACTACTGTAAAAATGGTTAGGTTGCAAGCTGAAAGCTCAAAATTAAGAACTGCCAGGATTCAAACTGCACAAATAACTTCAGTTTGGGTGTGAGGTAGTTTTTGAAGCTGTGTTCTACAGCTTACATGCTTTCTTACTCTATATTTTCTCTAAGTCTTTAATTTCTTAAAAGGTAAAATAAAAAGTCAATCATGTGGCCCTATTAGTTTTTCAGCAGTGCTGAAACTTTTTATTCATCACAACAACAGTCTCTACTAACATGACATTTCCCTGATGGATTTTAAACACAGAGAATTATTTATATATGAACAGCCTAAATTCAGTTCTGTATTGCATAAGGTATCTTTGTCATGGTTTTGGACTGTTGAGCACACACTTGCTAGCCTGTCCCTACCCTCCAAAATGCTCAACTTTCTTCTCTCCAACTTGTGAGCTCTTTCACAACTCCTGGTGACTTTTCCAGCTAAGTTCCTGTCCATCTATGTTGCTGGTTTTGGTGTTATCCCCAGTACATTGCAACTAGTCCACTTTTTCTCCCTACACCTCATAACACAGGCAAGGTGCTTCTGTCTTGTTCTTCAAGCTGTCTAGACACTAAGGTGGTTGGACATCCCAGTTGATGCTTGATTTCACAGCAGAGCTTTCTTGCAGCTGGGAAGGGCTGTGGAAGACAAAGTTCCTCTCCACCTTTGTATCCTCATGGTGGAGTATGTAGAGTCTAACAGAAATGCAAGAGCAACAGATGGAGGAAGTAAGCTGTCTGTGGCATTATCTTTGGGGAAATTAGGTTGCTAGTCTCTGACAGAGCTTCCTGAGCATGTGCAAAGTGAACATTTATGAAAAAGTCCACAACTGGTAAGTTTCCATGAGGTCATCAACCCCAAAGCGGCTCTAGCACATATGGTGTGAAAACAAATGTGAAACTAATGAAGAAATTATATGCCCCCTAAATTTGCTTTAAAAAGTGTTTGAGCTCTTTTTTCATATCTTTTTTTTCTCCCTTAAATCAAAACCATGCTAAATTTGAAACATATTGGGGAGAATTTCAGGTTTAAAAATCCAGCTGTTGAATCTTTTTATTAAAAAAACGTCCTCTGTGAAAAGTTCTGTCTGATCACTCTTAAAGCCTGTACTACCTAAAGAGTTGTGTTTTAGTATTTCTCACTTTAGCACTCATTAAAGTATTTTAATATTTCTCAGTTGTATTGGAATATAACTGTAAAAAAGGGTGCACAGAGGAGATGTTTGTTGTTTTTTTTTCATTAACTTCAGGGCTTGCTTAAATAAGCAGTGGGAACAAAATGAGCAACTCCATTTTATGAAGCTGTTGTTGTTCGTGGCTATAGGGAATCTCTTTGCTTCTGTTGTGGAGGTACCACAAGTAGCTGTAATTTCCTCACACACTTCCTGAATATTTCCTTGCACACTGTTTTCATTTAAAAGAAAAGCTCCTTCACATGTACAGTACTAACGAGGAGCCTGTGACTTGGGCAGCCACTGAGGTATTACTTCCTGCAGCCTTGCCAATCCAAATACATTTCCTAGAACAAGTGGAGTAAAATTCCACTTACACAGCAAAGCAAATAGCTTTTCCACACATTCCTGTTCACTTACCGGACTTCCTTCTTTTGCTGCTTTCGAGTCTGGATGATTTTTAGAATGGCATCTTCTTCGTAAGTATGTCCACAGACTTTGTTTCTAACTGGCTTCTTCATTTCCATCTGTAATCAGTAAGGTGTGATGTAAAGGAACTGATAATGCCCATGAAAAGGCTTCTCATGAAATTCTATGTAAAACAGCAGGAAGTGTGTTTGCCATTCATACACAGCATTCCATTCAAATTACAGGGTCAGCTCCTGCATGGTAAACTACATTCCTACTTACATGGGGTTTTTTTCCCAAGCAATGTTGCTCTTCTCTGATAATACCTGCAATTTATAATGCCTGTTTTTTAACAAGTATTGCAGATTTGTAATAAACAATCCAGTGAAGAATATGAAATAACTATTTCCCAATCGATTATCGTAGCAGTGATAACATACCTGTGTAATGGGACAAATAAAGTTCATCTGACTCTGAGTCACAACTATATCTTCATCGATTTGTTCAATGGCCTCATTATTATTATCTGATGGATGACAAACTGCAATGGGAAACAAGACAATTGTAATTTAATATTGAGAGCAAATACTTAAAATAAGCAAATAAACCTCAGCATTTTCCATGCATTATCTCACACTGATACAAAGATGCCACAGAATATTTCTGTAAGACTCCCTGTACAAGATACTGCAAAAAACACTGTACTATAGTCCCTTGTTAGAAAATGTGGATTTTGAAATGCTTTGTGTGTATTTGTGTGTGGCTATTTATAGCCAATGCTATAAAGGAGGGCTGGGAAGGAGAGCAAGCAGGCCTGAATATATGCAAAGCCTTTGGTTCAAATTCTGTTCAAGCCTCTGTTCAAATTCACCAAAAACCAGTAACATGAAGATGAGTACCCAAAATCTAACAAAGGACTAGGTGGAGCTTTTGCAGATTTGGCAGTCCTACCCTCAAGATCAATTTGTGTTTTAATGTCATAACTGGGTTTGTTGTATAGCATGTATACACAGCACCTACTTTAAAGGGAATTTGTATTATTTATCATAATGCATAATTTGTAAAGTGATGCCACTATATTCTAACAAGACAGTAACAGTGAAGAACAAAAGCCAAGAAAGGGTTATTTGAGAGGGACAATAGAAACATTACTGAAGTAACCTTAAGGCCAAGAGGCAGAATGAAATACTGAATCTCCCAAAAAACACCTGATGGCCCAATGCCAGGGAATGAGGAGCAGACAAACAAGAAGAAATCCACCTTGAGCTAAAGAAGATGCGAGTCTTCATCTTCACCAGAAGAAGAAGGAAAGGTGTAAGCAACTCTGTGTACCCAGAGGCACATCAGCCTAGGGTTCCATGCAGAAACTAATTAGCCAGGGTCAAAAGCTGAGACAGAAGAACAGCTAAGGAGGATATATATTGCTAAGTACAACCTTAATAAATGTATACATGTGGTTTTATCTTTTCCTAACTTTGCTCTGTTATTGTGAATCTAGGCTTTATCTTTAAATCTTATCTGGTAATAATAAGCTTAACACCTGGCGTAACTTTCCATTCCTTTGGGGTAGTTCTGCAATGTTTTTGCAGCAGTGCCCTGGGGGGTAGTCTTCAAGGTGTCCCAAGAAGAACAGAACATTTTTCTCTCTGGCTGCACAAGCTAGTTTGCAATGTAGCAACACAGGGTTCAGAGAGGATGAAATGCTTCACTGGCCTGTGTTGGATTCAACTGCCAAGGGGGAAGTGAGAAACACAAGTGAACATGGAGGGTTTAGAGTTACTTCTAAAAAGCCTCAGCCTTGGTTCCCTTTGCTGCCAACCTTTGCATCCCTGATATTCAGTCTTCCCCATCTGTTAAGGACCAGTGTTTCTTAACTTCTGGTCAGTCCTGCATGCCTGTATAATGCCATCACTTTCCAGAGGATAAGAGCAGACAACCCTCTTGGAGTACTTACAATCTCTCACACGCAGTCTATCCTGAGCACACTGCCACAGGAGCCAGCACATCTCTGGTTGAGGGACTCTTGGCATCAGTATTGCAGCCATTGCTTCACCACAGCACCTCTTGGTATTCCAGTTTTATTTGCACATTTTTCCTTTATCCTTAACAGAATGAGCCCTTCATTCCAAGATACCAAGAATTTTTCAAGCATTTCAGAATATTTCTGACCCGAGTAGAATCACAGAATGATTTGGTTTGGAAGGGACCTTAAAGATCAATTAGTTCCAACCCCTCTACCACAGGCAGGCACACCTCCTACTAGACCAGATTGCTCAAAGCCCCATCCAATCTGGCCCTGAACACTTCCAGGGATGGGGCCTCCACAACTTCCCTGGACAACCTGTTCCAGGGTCTTGCCAATCTCATAGTGAAGAATTTCTTCCTAATGTCCTCCCTAAATCTACCCTCATTTGGTAAACACCAAAACTGCAAGGGTATCACCATCATAAAATATCTGCATCAGTTAGTAGCCTTCAGAAAAGAAAACCTGTCACATATTAGTTAGCTCACATTTTATTCTATCATAAATGCATAGTATTTTGAAGAAAATACAACTTTTGGGAGAAAAAAAATTGGTTTTTTTTAACTGTGCTTTTGAATTACAAAGGGATGGGTGAAATCCCACTGAGCCAGAATGCTGAACTATACTGCAGACACTGGTAGGTGCCAGCTTTGGCATGGGCTGCTTTATTTGAATACCACACCATTATTTTTTTTGTAAGCAATGTGAACAAAGAAGTGGAGGTTCAGAATTTCCTTAGATTCATACATCTGTACATTTTTACATACTGCAGCTTAGCATTTGGAAACTCACATTGTTCTATGTTGCTTTTTGTTTCAGCTCATGAATTTGTCGAGTAGTTCCAGTGTACCAGCACATCAAGCCAGCCAAGGAAGTACTATCAAAATCTAGGACAGGTGCTTGTTTACAAAGGATAATTATTTTTTTTTTTATCAATATGCAGATCTCCAGGAAGGTGGTCTAAGTTTTAAAATGTGGATTTTGTGCCTGTGGTTTTATTTTTAAAGCTCAGCACTCCAAGTTAGGCAGGTAAGTGACTTCTTCTGAGAGAGTGTTCACCTCATGCAGCGCCTTCTGGCTTTGATAAGAGTCACTACTTCACTCAACACTTCTGTGTGTGCTTACTTAGGTACTGACAAAAGAATTTAGGAGACTTTGTTGAAGCATTTGAGTTTGAAAATAGGAGATCAAGCTTGGGTACTGGTGCCTGAGTCTCCCCCGAAGGCCTCAGGTCTCTAAATTACATGAGCTAAATCACAGGCTGT
The DNA here is from genome assembly GCF_000747805.2 of Chaetura pelagica. Classification (NCBI taxonomy): domain Eukaryota; kingdom Metazoa; phylum Chordata; class Aves; order Apodiformes; family Apodidae; genus Chaetura; species Chaetura pelagica. Next base: position 1,585,784 of record NW_009951948.1, on the reverse strand, counting down.
GATTACTTCCTTCTCATAGTGGCTTTGGAAGTGATTTAGATGCCTCATGTTTGATGGTTGAAATTCCACGAGTTGAGACCCACTCCTTGTAGGTGGGATATATTAATCTTCCTGGATTGAAATCATCCTCTTGCTGCAAGCTTGTCTTGAACACTTCAGGTTGCTTTTTGCTTGCAATGATTTTGAATATAGTCTGCCTGAGTAGGGCCCTTGTTTCAAGAGGTTATCACAGCACAAATGAATAATTATTCAAGATACTACCTTTCCATAAGCAGCTTCTATTTTTAATAATAAATATGCAAGACTGGGATGTTGCAAGTGATACCTCAAGCATGTCAATAGCAAATCAGCATATATCAGATAAACCACCCACAGATTTGTTGTTATTGCTCGATGTTCCAGATTACAGGAGGAGAGGGGAAAATAACTTTTTTCAGCTACAGTAAATTTTGCAGAAATTACACAGGACACACACACATCCTGAACTGGTCAGCAAGATGCTCTAAACCAGAGATCTACACCTGTAAACTCCTATTGCAAGATGCTTTTATTAAAGTCAAAGGAATTTTTAATCAAATAAAATGTATGAAAGCTTGGCGGGCCTAACTTGCAAGTCTGACTGTTCTACAGAATGAAGAAATAAAAACACTAGGTCATACATATTTCAGCTAAATCAGGTTACACTTCTCTACAATTGAGCTTTCCTTGCAAACTAAAACCAGATGCAGAAAACACTAAGTTATTGTTCCTGAAATGCAAATGTTGCTTTAAGTAACATAAGTACGTACATCTATTTTGGTACTCTGAGAGATTAGATTTTAAGAGCCTTAAGAGTTTCTAGTTTTCCACTCCAGCCAATTGAAACCTCTTTGAATATTAGTAACACATTTTCTATCTGGCTACCTCAGTAATGATGTTTACAGGTAATTAGTGCCCACTGTTGTAATAAAACTGCATTCTCATAAAGGTATCTATTTTTGGTAACACGTCATAATGAATTTTGCAACTGCCAACTGTTTTTTACTTATTCAATTTTAATTAAAAGCTGGTAGTACTTTGTATCTCTATGACTTTCATCTCTTGATAAAAATGTGACTAATATGCCTTAGCTCAGTTTTTACCTACTCTGCTGACAAAGTCTGAGAACTCTTAAGCTAACTTTTGAAAATAAGAAAAAGCATAGTGTGGAGATATTAACTGCTATACTGTGAATTGTATTAAGTATGGATAGTGTACATATTAAAAAAGCATTAGAGGAAAGATCCTGTCTGTTTTGATTGTCACTTCTGTGACAGATAGACTGCTGTCTGCCCACTGCTTCTAGAGCCAACAACGTCCTCTACCCAATTCCTGTTTCTCTAACCTGGCCCCAAGTGAGTACATGTTGCAATGTAAACTTAATTGATTTTTTTCCTTTTGTGCTGTGCTGTTCTGCCTTCTCACCTGCCATCAGCCCGACACTAATCCCAGAAATCAAAGGGTAAGGTTAAGCATGCAGGATTGAGTCTTTGTAAGCCTGAGCCACTAGACAGACAAGGTCTTGGCTCCCAAGAGGGTCTATTGTACTGCTGACTCTATAGAAATAACAGCAACTTATCCAGGCTGGGAAAAATCCTATCACTGAGAGCTCCAAGAAAAACATGAACGTTATGAAGGCAAGTCAAATGCCAAGTGTTCCTGCCAGCAGGACACAGAAAATAATGAAAGGTGGGGGAGGTGAAGGACATCCTCACGTCCAGGAGTTGTATTCCAGGAGTCAGAAAGTGTCCGGGGCGCTACTAGCACGGGTGAGGAAGGTCCAAGGGCAAGTCTAAAGGAGGGAACAAGCCCAGACACTGCTTTCCATGAAACACACTGCTGAGACCACCACGGGCAATGCATAAGAGTGGGTGAGCATACCCATTAGTGCTCTGAATTTGGGTTAGACTTCAGACATGGAGAAGCAGACCAGAACAACTGTCTGGTGTCCTGCCCTGAGTCCGATCCATGGCAGATGCTGTAGGAGGAGTGAAAGAAGAGGGGAAGCACAGAGTAATACCTTCCTGGCAAACTTTGCCAGTCTCTAGCAATTTGTGGCCAAGGACTTCCTGAGTCAGACATAATATCTTTGTACTTAATAAGCCCTGGAGTTTTCCTACAATACGAATTTGTCTAAACTTGGAGAGGGGAATTTGGGCCTGGACTTTTCAGCTTGATTAGAGACAGTTATCTTTGCTAGAAAGGTTAGCAACAGTTTAATTTTCCTTGAAACTTACCACAGAGGCTGCAGGTTACAGTTTAATTTGATTTTTAAGAGGGAAAATAAGGTGTGCAAGCTACAGCTGCAGTCAAACAGTTCAAAGGCTTTCTGCTTTTGCCAGAGGCAAACGATAGTTTAATTTGCCAACCAAGCCAAACCAGGCTTTGCATTAAAGTACATTACAATTTGATTACTTGCTGGTGTTGCAATACACAAGTTGATCTAAGGAAGGTGGCCTCTAACATGTTTCTCCAGATTGCAATTGCAAATGTACTTGCTCCTGCCCAGGCCAAGCAACTTGCTGGTAAATTACTGACAAGTCTCTTACATGTGCCCTGTTTCACACATACTTGTGTAAGAAGTACATAGACATGCATTTGGTCAAAAAAAAAAAAAAAAAGGAAATAAAAAAGGAAAGACAATCCTATAAATATAAGCCATCCTGATTTTCCTGGAGTGTGAAAGACAAATTAGATGAACAAATTAGCAAATTGTTAGTTCCTTTTTATAATAAGAGTGAGGAAGGAAAGGACCGTATCTTGCACTAAGCAAGCACTAATCCTGTAAAACCTACTTTAATGCCACCAAAATCACAGTACTTGTATATTTTACAGTATTTTCTCCCAGTAAACTACAGGCCTTTTAAAATACACTATTCCAAATGGAAATACTGTTCCTCTTTTATCCTTTCACTACAGGGTAAAGCTAGTTGATGCCAGTTTTCCAGAATGACCTTACTATTAAGACAGACTATGATTTGATGGAAATTTTATGGGACACTCGTTATAGAAATCTAAGTGAAGGAGACAGAAAGACACTCGAAGCTAAATACACTTTTCTGTTTAATGCATTAATAAATAAACTGTGACTACAAACCTTACACAGAAAAAAAACTGAAACAAACTCCAGGGGTGCCCTGTGAAAACTTCAACTCGCACGCTATTCAAAGTGAGAAGTAAGACATTATCTTTAGATTTTGGGAAATTCAGACTGTTGTGCAGTGGGAGCTGTGTCCCTAGAAATGTGAACAGGAAGGGTATCTTTGATTATAAACCACGTGACTCGAAACAGTTTGGCAGGAAAACACACAGAGGCAGCTTTCTTGCTCCCTCTATTATTGTAAACAAACATGAGAAATCCACACTTCAAAGTCTGTGGATGACATTTCAACAGCAGTTTCCTCATCACTGCAGTCTGGACTTGATCTGAAGAAGCTCCTGGGGGAGATGAAGATTATCTAAAAAGATCTCATGAAGGTTCATCAGTAAGCTCAGAGGAGCCACTATTTCTAGAAAATACAAGGCAGCCATATTCTTCCATCTTAACTATCATCACTCACAATGGCACGTAAACTTAATAAGCAAGTTAACACCAAAGGCTTGCTGAAAATAAACCTAACTGATAAACTGACTACTTACATGACCAGGAAACTCTAGGTCTACATGAAAGCATGCCAGGTAATGCAACAATACGGATGTCACAGTATAAGCAAAGCAAGAGAAAAACTGGGATATCTTTTCAGGAAAATATATATCAGACACAAGCTACTATACTGCAAATATATGTAAAAAACTTGTTTATTACTTGGCTTTTCTCCTGCTCTTCAGAAGGAAAAGGCTGAACTATCATTGCTTCATACAGTATATGCATAAAGACAGTTTCCACACTTAGAATAATTTCATGTATCAGAGATTAGAAAAATATCACACACATTAAAACATTAAGAAATTCACTCCAAACACATGAAAGAAAAAGTTGCAAAAGATGCAACCAGAAAAAAAAAAAAAGCCAAAAAAAAGCGCCTACCATTTCATTAGAAGATGAACCACTTTCCACTACTAACATTGTGGTCAGAATCTGGAATGTCACTGATGCAATGCTAACCATCAAATGACATGAACATGTAGTGCTTGCCTACACAGGGAAGCTGTTGCAAAATCAGCGAGGGTGTGAATGTAGAATGGATTAACTATTTGGCATTAACTCACCGTGTGGATGCTCTTATTCTGCACTAGGAGAGCCTTTTGGCTGTTTAGCCTAACCCAGTTCCACAGTGGACTTGAGAAAGGCACTGTTAATGCTGGACAGTAGTAGTGAGAGGACAGCTGTCAGTATTGTCAGCAGTTTGGAGCCATGTTCGTTTATGCATGAGTCCTTAGCAGCCCTTGGATGGTCTGTTCTGTAAATTTAATTCAAATTTTCTCAAAACAATCCATGCCTAATATTCTCTACAAGCTCACAAGCAGAAACTGTGTCTATGACACCTCTGAAAAAGAAGTAACATAATAGATCTTGTAACTCATACAGTTGGAGGTTGCTTTGCCCATTTCAGTATCTCATTTGTGCATTCTTGTAGTCATTCCCTTCTGAAAACATGAACTTGTGCCAGACTTCCAGGTGGAACAAGCTTCCACTAGAAAACACTCCTGGACAGAACTGTTCCAGGGTAACAGAGGGACAGAAAACAAAAGAGCAGTGGACCAGGTAGTCCTGGTTCCTAGTAGTCCATCCAACAGGTGGCTATAGAACCAGTAAACAGAAAAGCCCCTAGCTAGCCCAGATGATCACATCCTTAGAAGATTATAATTCTGATTATCATTTCATTCTGCCTTTTCATGTTCTCCTCACAAGACTTTTGGACAATTACTTTACTGTATTTCTATCTTATCACCAAAAATAATGCCCCCAATCCTGGTGTCAGGAGAGTGGTAAATACAGATGTATGTAGTTTGCCACATGTTGAGGCATAAGTAGGAATATTTACGAGGTACAATGTGTGAGTGCAGGAAGCTATAATCCCTGAACACTAACCTGTTGCTATTGTGATTGGCAAGGATGGCACCAATTCAGCAGCTGTCTGAAACTACAGAGAGAGCAGAGGGAAGAGCAATCCCTCACCTTTGGGACTCAGCAGGTTTGTAGTATAGGAAACCAGCTCCACTGCCCCCTTCACCCAAAGGAAGTTGGAGAGACAGATCTGCCTGTCTTTACCAGGAAAAGACAAATGTCCTACATCACTAAAGACATGAGTAAACATAAGAAAAAGCTAAACTTAAATGGTCAGACAAAATATTCTTTTCTCCACCCCCTAAAGCCCAATGTTGAAACACTTGAGAGAAACTTTTAGGCAAGGTATTTTATTAAAAAAATTAATATTAATGAAGAAAGCAATATTTGCAATTCTGTTATTAGTCATGCATTTCAATTCTTCAGAGTGCTTTCTAAAACTCTTAGCTCCTTCAAAAATTAATTTACTTCATTTAGAAACATATTAGATCAAATGACTACAATTCTTTGTGCAGTGAAGCACTATAAATATATATCCACATAACTTATTTGAGTTATATTATTAAGATGTATAAAAGAGAGAAATTGTTCTTCTATAGAAATTAATTTCCCCTGTATTTTACATATAAACTTTATAACTCCAGTTATTCTGAATCCTGCAGCTTTGCTCTCTCTGAAAAGCTTCTGCTGAAATGGCCTCTGGGATGGGCAAGAAGATTCAGCTGTTTGCCTGCCATGGTCATTACTCCAGCATCATCTTGGAGCTTGTCTGTACTGCAATGCCCTGGGCACTGCCTGGGCACCCATCCAGAGCTGCATCTCCTGTTCTGCTCCTGCCTTTGGTCACCAGCCCACAGCCCCAGCAACCTCCTCAGAAGAGGAATTTTCCTAAAGCAATGAAGTATTTGTGGAAGTAGTTACACTCAATTCCTTCTCTTGAACACAAAGCACTACAAAAAAAGGTCAGTTTTACTACCATGACCATTTCACTAGTGGAAAACTGAGGCACAGGGCAGGAATATGTCCAGAGCTACTAGCTGTATTGTAACAGTTCTTAGTGAATGCATCAGTTCCATCCTAAAGGTAAAAAATACAATACAGAAACCAGTACCTTCTAGTAATTGTACAATATCTGGTTGTTTATTTTGAGCAAACACACTTGCACTGAAGAACACACCATCATTTTCTGTTAAGTCATAGTTATAAAATAATGTTTCTTTACTAAACTACATGAGAAAAGGAAAAAAAAAGTCAACATTAAGTATCATACTAAAACAAGTTAAGAAATAAAAATCACAGGTGTTTGGTTTTTTTGTTTGTTTGTTTGTTTTGTTTTTTTAAAGAGGAACTTACAGATCTGCCATTGCTCAACTGTAAAACTGCAAGGTTTTCAGTTAGGTTAAGACAGAGTGACATGTTGCATGTGTGTGTACTAAGGCATTCTGCATAAACTGTGCTCTGCACACTGAGCAGATCTTCACCATAATAATCCTCGTTAAGCTGTTCCCTAAAAGAAATAAAAAACCTTGCTAATCCAAATTTATGCAGCATCCTCCAAAACAATGTCACAGGGGGGCTTGTGCAGCTAAACATAACACTATCATCAGTTAGGAACAGCTGAACAGTTATTTTTCTCAACTTGTGTGTGATGTAAGATCAGGCTTCTTGAATGGCAGTCAGTAGAAAAAAACCTAGTGCTAAAGCCCTGAGCTATAAATACTCATGGATTATAACTGCAGCAGCCTAGTAGCTTCTGATGGTAATTAGCAGTTAATTTTAAATCTGATCAATACTTATTTTAAAACTCTTCCTGCAGATTCTTATTCGCCAGGAGTGTAAGTGGCAGGGTGCATCTTCATTAATGCTACACGCATCAGAAAACCATTACCATTCTGCTGGTGTCACTTATATAGCAACCCCTGCATCTCAGACCTCACCTTGACACTTTCGCATGGTGCAACAGACACTCTGGAAATGACTGTACTTTATGGCAAACATGCTGGGAAGGCTGTGAGGGGATTAACTAAGGTCAAGCACGAGGCAAAGTCTTTTAAACCCTCAAGGTCTCTCTATGTCTATACTTTGCAGACCAGGTTTAATAGAGCAGAAAAGCAGGACAGAGAAAGGACTTGAATACCCTCAGCGGAGATGCATACAGCAGCACAGAGGCACAGAGCAGCTGAAACAAGAAGGGCTAAGCAGGACAAGCAGAGCACAGGAAGTTAATGTTGAATTAAGTGAACAGCAGTTGCAACGTCACTTGTGCTTCATAATAAGGATGAGCACATAGCTAAGTCACTTGGCATTCTAGTCTTCATCTTTCTAGCAAAGCAGTGAATGCGAACACTCGCTATTTCAATCTTATAGTTATTATCAGGATGGAGTCACATTATAGTTGTCCTTTAAGAACCATTAAATTCCCTGGCACTCTTTGGCTGGCACGTCAGCTCTTGCAGAAACACTTACAATCCTGACGTGTATGCTGAGAAAGATGAAGATTTTATACCTCAACACAAACAGCTCACTATAAGTGAAACAATCAAACTGCACTTATTAAGGAAGGAAAAAAAACCTAAACACAACAGAGCTACACTAAGGAATCTTAATTTCAAAACAATGAAGATGAGGCACAGCCTGTTTTTGTCAATACTCCTTTAACATCAGAAATCAAGCACAGCCCTGCGGCCCAGAATTTTGGTTAGGTCAGTGTTACTGAGACTCTCTGGTTTGTACTGGTAATTAAGATTCCTCCTTCCTACACATTTTACTACAGCTAATAAAAATAAATGGGAACTGGGTTCAGTCACTGAAAGGAATGGAAAACCTCTAAGGACAGAACCAACATGTAAAGGGGGATCATAAGAAAGATGGAGAGAGACTTTGCATCAAGGCCTGCTGTGACAGGACAAGGGGAAATGGTTTTAAACTGTAAGAAGTTAGGCTTAGATTGGGTGTGAGGAAGACATTCTTTACTATGAGGGTAGTGAGACACTGGAACAGAGAAGCTGTGGATGCCCCATCCCTGGAAGTGTTGAATGGGGCTTTGAGCAACCTGATCTAGTGGAAGATGTTCCATAAAGGGCTCATATCCTTAAAAAAATGCAACAGTAGAAAATGCTAGTCACAGACAAATGACACTGCTAAGCTCTCCCCATGGCAAAGCACACTCAGCCAGAACTGAGAAACTGCTGCCACCATATACTTTCTAGAGGCGTCCTGCTAGTTTTTTCATTGCAAAACTGATCATGGTGCAGACTTCACATAAAGGAAAACACAAATTATCAAAGGGTTTTTCAGTGGGCCCATACTAAAACAATAAATAATTCTAGCCAGGGAGTACAGGGGAATTTGCAAAACAGCAGCCAGTCCCAGGCTGGTTTTGTAAACATAGGAAATGATCGTTTCAAAACTTTCAGCTGCTTGAGGTGCTGTCCACCCATATATGACAAAGCTAACAGGGAAGAGTCACCGTGTTAGTGGCACCCACAGGTATGTGGAGAGGGCACTCATTTAGCAGTAAGCAGAGCTCCTTGGGAAGTGACAGTCTTTGCAATCATGCATTCCTGGGTTACTACATTTGGCCTCTGGCTTATACAGCACAGAGCTTGAAACCAGGAGCTCGATTATCACTGACAATGCTGATCTGGAATTTCAGGAATGGGTTGTAGTGGGTCCCGGGAAGCAAACAGCATTTATGAAGTGAAGAAGCACCCTATACCTTTGCCAACAGAGAATGTTATGTTGCTCTGAGATGTTGCAAGAGCATGCGAGCAGTGTGGGAAAAGTGCAAACAGAGCTGGGGCAGTAGGAACTACAAAGAGCATCCCACTATTTACCACGGGGGTCAGGAAGGAGTATGGAATTCCACACCACTCAACACCTGAAAATACACTTCAGCAAGTTATTAAAGAGTTCGACTGCAAGCAGTTAAAGGATAACATGGTAGTAAGAGGCAGTCAATAGGTTCCTTTCCAGATCAAATCACACCAAACTGATCTAACCTGCTTCTCTGATAGATTAACTGTCCGTACAGGACAAAAGAAGTCAGCTAACATATATATAATGATTTTAAATACAGCTTTTGATGTTCTCTAGACATTCTCCCAGGCAAACTAAAGAAATTAGTATAGATCTTCACCCAGATCCAAGAAACAACACAAAAATTAAGCTTTTTTCTGATTATAGTTTCTTTTTTTTCTTTTTCTAAAACAGATCACTGGTGTGACAATCATTACAGTAATGCCTTAAAAACAAAACAGACATCAAACAAGATTTTACAAGACACTATACACATTCATGAAAAGACAATTTCTGGCATTGCAGAGTTACAGCCTAAACAATCAGGACAGATAAGGAAAATATCTTACCAGTACTGTCAAGAGATGGGAAACTGAGGCAGAAAAAGATTAAGAGCCCGATTTTCAAATGAGCTCAGCATATTTGTTGCTGAGTTTGCTTAAAATTCTGGCCATAATCAACATCATGGAAATCACTAGATATTGAGCTCCTTTGAAAATCAAACTTCAATATGAAAATTTGGCCCAGAGGTCTTTTGAAAATCTACATCAAGAGGCTTACCCAAGGTCACCCAGGAAGTCGGTGGCAGGGCTGGGAACTGAACTTCCATCTTCTGACTCCCACTCTCATGCATAACTAATGCTGCTCTGCATTCTGTTTTAATTAGCTATGGGGAGATCTCAAACCAGAGAATGCTTTTGAAATGAAAGAAAAGAAAACCCTCACAAGTGCCTTCAGTTTACTTTCAGAAGCATCAGCACAATTGGCTACCAGCGACTCACAAGCAATAGGGATTTCTAGGTTCTTTAACAACCTCCTGTTTTCCTTGGAGAAGACAAATTGTTGTTTACTTCTCATACATAAAGGGATCCCTTAGAGAACTGTTCATTTTTTCTCTTTGACTTGCACTATGCCTCTGACCCATACAAATATTTTTCCAGTGACAAATGAGGATAGAAAAAGGAAGCCTGCAGAGTGCAAAGGCTCCTAAGGATTAGTAGACAACCTCTGGGGCAAGGAGTGGAGACTTAGGCTATTGCTTATTATTACTACATTTTTCCCTAGGTAGAGAGAGCTGTTTGAAGTGGTTTCCTTGCTAATGCAGTGGCAGAGCAAACTACTTACTTTGCATGCATATGTGGTTGCTTCAGTACCTCACTTGCTGTTCCTGTGGAACACCTAAGATGCACTGTTTTCAGCCTTCCACATGTTCTTTCTGTAACATCTAGATTCTCCATATTTCCCTGGGTTTGGCAGCATCCACAGGACTCATAAGAATCTTCCCTGAGAAGTCTTTGTTGGAGAACTACTGCAGCCATGCAGTAGCAGAATATAGAAAGTTGTAGCAAAGGTGGAAAACAAGCCAAAGCTAGAGTAGGTGTTTGTGGCAGCTTCTTTTGGCCCAACACACTTTGCTACAACCTAGATGTGGCATTATTTTGTCAAAGACAGAATATTGACAGAGACAGTATTTCTATTCATGTTTTTGCCATCAAAAGCTTTAGCCTACTTTCCTGTAAAAGACTGTACAGGTTAGAATCACAGAATAATTAAACTATAGAATGGTTTGGGTTGGAAGTGACCTTCAAGATCATCTAGTTCCAACCCCCCTGCATGGGCAGGGACACCTCCCACTAGATCAGGTTGCTCAAAGCCTCATCCAGCCTGGCCTTGAACACTTCCAGGATGGAGCATCCACAACCTTCCTGGGCAACCTGTGCTAGTGTCTCATCACCCTCACACTAAAGCATTTCCTTCTAGAGCCTAACTGAAATCTCCTCTCTTCCAGTTTTGATCCATTATCTCTTCTCCTCTCACTACACACCCTTGTAAAAAGACCCTCCCCAGCTTTCCTGTAGGACCCCTTCAGGTATTGGAAGGTGGCTATGAGGTCTCCCCAGAGCCTTCCCTTCTCCAGACTGAACAGCTTCACCTCCCTCAGCCTGTCCTCATAGGAGAGGTGCTCCAGCCCCCTGATGATCTTCATGGCCCTTCTCTGGACTTTCTCCAGGAGCTCCATGTCCTACTTATGTTTGGGACTCCAGAATTGGACACAGTTCTGCAGGTGGGGTCTCACCAGAGCAGAGTAGAGGGGCAAAATCACTTCCCTGGCCCTGCTGGCCATACTTCTTTTGATGCAGCCCAGGACACAATTGGCTTTCTGGGCTGCAAGTACACACTGCCAGCCCATGTTGAGCTTCTTGTCTACCATCACCCCCAAGTCCTTCTCCTCTGGACTGTTCCTGATCCATTCTCCACCCAGCCTGTATCTGTGCTTGGGATTGCCCCAATCCAGGTGCAGGACCTTGCACTTGGCCTGGCTGAACTTCATGCAGTTTGCACGAGCACGCTTCTCAAGCCTCTCAAGGTCCCTTGTGGAAGGACCCCCTTGATACCTTGGAAGGAGGAGCCAGTAATTTCCTCAGCTCTCTAATCCTAATACCCTGTCTGGGATCACAGGGGACTGCCAAATTCTCTTTGTTGTACACTGGGAATCTCACTGATTAAAGCCAATTTTGCCCAGTGTTCCTCAGTCAGAAGGCTACTTGATGGATAGAAATGGAAATTCTGCCTCATGCTCATGGTTGCAGATTTCATAAAAGAGGAGCTGCTGTGTTCATTATTCCCAGATTTCTGTCAAAAAGAGAAAAAAGGCTTTCTTTCCTCTTTCCACTTTCAGTCTTCTTGTACTTCTTTTGTGCTATTTTGAAATCTGCTGCCTACTTTTGGATATGTTTCTCTTGGGCTCAGAACAGTATCTTCCCTGTCAAAAGCACTTTCCACTTTTCCTCATAATTTTCACTGCTACAGTTTTCTGTGTCCAGCTGCAAAACTGTGTAAGTTTAAAAACAACTTTATCTAGAAAAGCCAAGAAAAACTTCACCAAAGACAAAATATAATAGGTATGTGAAGCGAACAGGTGGTGGGGTAAGAGACGTGGTGTGCAAGCACTATGTTTGTTTCTACAGATTAGCTGGGCACACAGTTTCTACTTCTAGAACATTTTAATTTATTTTAATCAATAAAAAGATATAATTAGTTTTAGCTTAGCACTGGTTCAGGGATTACTAGTGTTTCTACAATGGAAGTCATTAAAAGAAGGGTTTGAGTGAAGGCTACTGTATTTTACAGGGCTCCCTTCTGGAAAGTGTTCCTCAGGTAAGGGATGGCACAAGAAGAAGTAAAGGGATGCTCAGGGGCAAATAAGGGAAACTGACAATCAAGATCAGCAGAGCTGCCCAAGCAGAGGGGAAGAGGGTGGCTTCATCAAGTCCCATAGTGTGCCCTGGTGTGGCAGCATTCTGAAGGTCCTCATGGGTGAAGCATTCTCAGAGCCCACCCTTGCAAGCGTCCTATCTGTCAGGTTCTTTTCTTCCATCTTATCTGTCTCTTGTTATACTCTCCACCCTCCTTTTCTTGCATGGCTTTCTCATTGTCTTGTCTCACTTATCTTGAATTCTGGGGCAGGGAACACATCTTTATATAGTAAAGAGGCAGAACTTTTATGGCAGTATATGCATAATTATTATTCGCTCAGTATATAAAGTGAAGCTTCTCAAATAAGCATTAAAAATCAGTCATCTAGAAGAGGGGCCCTCTTCAGTCAATGAAAAACATTACTGAAAATCTTGGGGTTAACCTTAAAGTGTATGTTTAGAACAAACCATGACCACTGTTAAACAGGCAAGTTGCTCATGCTCTGGAATGCTGATTGAGCAGACTTATGTGGCATCATCCAAAACCTTTGCAAGATGATGAATCTGAACAATTAAGCTCTCCCTCATTACAGCTCTCCAAAGCACATTAATCAGGTCTCCACAAGAGTAAAGTTCACTCCAGAGACAAGAACACATCTTTAACTAATTGGGTGTTTTGATCAGATGGATTTGGCAAACTGAGGCTGCACTTGAGCTATCTGCATTGACCATATACAACATTATATGTGGCCATCTAAGTTATGCATCTACTGTCTGCACACTGACCCAGCAACAGATCTGACAATGTACACTGCTTTATCTCTTCATTTTGGACAAGTGTGAATTTCTAAGGACCTTATGAGATACTTTGCTTTGCTTTGTTTTGTTTTGTTCTAGCTAGGGAATTTGACTCCATATTATGATCCTGACCATGAGCTGAGCTCCACCAAGGCATTACCAGCAGTCTTGCTAACTGTGTTGAACAATCATCTTGTTGTCTCTAAGGTCACTGAAAGATGGAAATCCGTATTTGCACATGCTGCTGTCGTGGCTAACATCCTGAGAAAAATTTCATCTAGTCTGTTGATCACACAAAATTTAGAATCAAGGAACACTTAGACAAAGCATATCCATGCATGAAAAATCAAATAGAATTAAAAATACCAAATAATACAAAAGACGCAGGGGAAATGTTATTTGGAAGAACATAATTAGAATTCTGCTCACAGTGATGTAAAACCCTGAAAAAAGTACAGAAATCAGGCAGCACTAACATATTAAAACTGGTATAAACCAGTAACATTAGCATCACCCCACCATACTCTTGCTTTAATCCTGCAAACCTGTCTGGCATAGGAGCCACAGGCATTTTTTCTAATATGCAACATCGTAAGGATCTAGTTATTGGATGCTTGAACATTTAAAGTGGGTTGAGCAATACAATATTGTAAAAAAAAAATATCTAACTGAAATCTTTGTTAGCAGTGCAACATCACACATTTCATTCCAAAAGGAACTGACTGTTGAGATAATGCAAAGCACTAAAGCTGTATGTAAAATTTCTTGAGATAGAGCACTTTAAGCAATATTGGCAATTTATACTCAAATATGATTTGAAATGACAAAACCTTCCATATCAGAGGCTAACATCAGATATAATCCGTTGAGCAATACTTGTGATTAGTACACAAATAGATGGGTGGAAATGCAGAGAGTTATTAACATCAGAGAAACTAGGAAACCTTATAATCAAAACATTATTTTACAAATTGATTTAAATACAGAAGAGGAATATGTTCGGGCAGGTCTTCTATTTTATTTCCCTTTGAAACTTATAAAAAAGGAAGAAGCAAAAGAATACGACATACATGTCAATGGCTGAATGGGTGGGTGGGTCGTCCTATGAAATGAATCATACTTCTCATTCAGTTTTATGAAAGTCTTGCTTCAAGCATGCCTGTAATTACTGTTGGTTGCAATGGGACACCAGTCTGCCATGCAGTACAGTTGACAAGGATTTGCTGTTTTTCTGAGACTGCACATCTCTTCTGGGGACACAAATTGCAATGTGGGTGACCTCCTCGGCCTGCCCAGGTGGGCTGGGAGAGCTGATAAAGAAATTTTATTACAGACTGGTCAGGAAGGTTCTTTGTTATAATAGTCCAAATTGCTAATTGAAGTTGTATAGTAATCATCAGTGTAGACTGAGATAACGATCTAAATCCTGTGGCCAAAGATAGCTCTGCCTCAGAAGCTGTTACTACAAGGACACACAAGCCAACCCAGCTTATGGCCTCTCTTTGTCAGTCTTAATGTTTTGTATAACTTTCTATTAATGACTTGCCTGGATACCTGCTACGTAAAATTAAAAGTGACACTTTTATGAGAAAGTATGCATTGGCAGAGAGAGCGCCAACCTAGGTGCTGGAGAGTCTTACATAGTGCTTGAGGAAAGTCAGGTAAGTAGTAGAGGGATCTACAACTACCATTGCCCTTGAAACTGCTAAAGATATTGCACAGTACATGCTGTGACAGCACTTCAGATCTCTCATATTTGGGAGTTTTTTGCTGTATTCTACACAAAACTCCTACCCACCAGTTCTAAGGCTTCTTCAGAGTTCAAAGCTCTTTCTTTCAAAACAACAGGAGACAATATTGTTTCTTTCAAAATATGTCAGGAAGAGAAAGCAATAGCACCACTCCTTCCCTTTCTTTCGATAACTAAGAACGAAGAATTTCAGTTATCTCAGGCAGCTTGCAGCTGAAAGTTGAAAACGAGAACCAAAAATCCAGCGCATTATTTTGCAGCTCAAAGAGTAGGGCATCCAACAGAGAGGGAGAAAGTTTTGAGCTTCCCTCTTAGCTCCCTGGCTTATTTCTAATATCTATTCACACGCTGCCTGATGTAAAATGCAGTCCAGGGTATCTTGAGAGCAGTGTCAGTGCCAACATCTACCTGCATGCCCCAAACACTAAAAAGCAAAACCACTACTGTTTGCTTGGTCACCTCCTGCCACCCCTGCTCTTCTTGAAGAGAAGAGGAAAACAGGGGTTTACACCCATATAAACAAATGCCTGTGTCTCAGTTCAGGCTTTTGGATTGCTCCAGGAAGACATGGAAGTGTCTCTCACAGAACAGTACATGGCCCAACATACAAGCTGCACCCCTGAACAAGGTATGTGTCTGAAGAAGAGACACTGTTTCATCTCCACGTACAGTCCAAATCACTTAGGTGTTCTAAGTGTTCTGCTGCATAAGCTTGTTTTGTAAATCCTGTCCTTAAAGATCTGTTTTCCTTCATTGTACAGAACATGCAGGCAGGCACCTCAGCTAACTCAGCATTAGGCATTCTATTACACAGCTTAGTCTCATGATGCTTTCAATAAACATGTATCTAAATCTACAAATGTGTCCCTAACCACTCTTTCTTTTTAGTCTGACTCCTTCAGGATCTAAATCCTTAATGGACTTCATGGAGTATACAGCACATTTCTCTTTCAGCATAGATTTGTGTATTCTGTGGCAATCTCATTGAAGTGCAGATTTTGTGTGCTCATTACAACAAAAAAAGGAATGAGGGGAAAAAAAATAATTAAAAAAGCTTATTATCCAAAATTACACTTGCTTAGAAACTAATTGTGGAAAATATCTAGTAGCTGAGCTGCAAGTGAATATTTTTTTACCAGGATGACTGATTGACTCAGTTATCTTTTTTTCCTTTCTACAACTACAAATACTGGAACATACTTATCTAAAAAGTTGGGGTTTTTTTCATTATTTTTTTTTTTTTAGATTGTCTATGTTTTATTCAAAATACATAAGCCATTTAATGTAAAACTTCAACAACTGTCTCCTTTTAGGCTGCTTCATTAGTAAGCAGATGATGATAGATCCTTTACAGATCCCCAAGCTTTTCACAGACTGTATTTACAGAACTCTGCTAGCTCAACATTTCTGTGTCAGAGTGACAATTCATGTATTTTATTTTATCACTACACTTTCACCAGTGAGTGACCTCAACTACTCACATAGCTTCAACTACTATCTGCACTTCATACATGTGTATTTCCTTTTTCAACCTTCTTTTCATTTAGTCCTGTATTTCAACCCATGTCTCTCCCTGTCACATACCTCAACACAGAGATCAACATGGAAAGGGCTGAAATACAATTTTTAGGACAGGATCTACTGCCCAGAAAGATTTGCATAAATGAGGAAAAAGAAAGTAAAAAATACATAAGCTCTCTAGAGTCAAACACCAAACATGAACTGGAGAAAACACATTCTCTTCCTGATCTTGAAGAGGGCCACCAATGATAGCAAGGGGCTATTCTGGAGCCTAGTGATGATGACAGAGATGCCTTTCCAGTGATGGTCCCTTACTTCTAAGAAAGTCACAGAAGCATCTGTTCTGCTTCCTAGAACTGGGAGTCTAGTGTGTGAGTAATGGTTTCACACCACTGGAGAGAGAGAATCTCTTACACTTCCTCTCAAATCCTTATACTTCTTCCAATACCTGCCTCTAGTCATATCTAAATTAGCATTGTCTTTGCCAACCTGTTTTTCCATGGGCGAAAACAGCCTGAGCTGGGCTAAAAGTTCAGCTGTCAGTATTTGTACTACCCAGTTTAACAAACTGCTTCAGCTCCTTTTGCAATCACAGCATATACATACTCATTTTGTCAAAGTCAACTTCTGTCTCTTCTGCTTTTTCTCTGAAATGACGACAAAACTAACAGAGAAAGGGAAATAAATGAGAGATACTATCCAACAAGCAAATATGGAATATAAACTCATTGGAGACAAGATAAAGAAAAACACATAAATAGGAAACCTGTAATGAAAAGAAAAGCATCTGTATAAATAGAAAAACTGGACAGGAAAAGACCTACACCTTGAAATTTGTCTAATATATTATTTGCAAACTGATTTCTAGGCACCTGAACAAAAACACCCAGATTCTCAAGGTGCTCATTATGTGCAATTCCTTTCACTTGGACCTCAGTGTTTCTAAGAAATCAGGACACCTACTCACATGTCTAAACATTGGGTCAATTTATGCTAGTAAATGCATAAATAAATGGTATTGCTAATTACCTCATGCACTGAATTGAATCTTATGTAAAAACTGGCCTTCAGATTAGAACATTAGTTATCTGCAAGCTCAAAAGTATCTCTCCATACATTATTTTCCTGTCTCCATACAAAAGATTCTCATAAAAATAATCATTTATGCACATATGAATGCAATTATTTACAGACTTCTTCTGCAGACTTGTGTTACTGAAAATGAAAGACAATCTGTAAAGGAAACTGTTACAGTCACCTAAGTATTTTTGCAGTGCAAGAGCAGATTAACAGAGACTACTGATCTCAGAGGGTTCGAGATCATTCCTAAAGTTCAAGGGGAAAACTGCAAAGAGAGTCAAGGATTCCTGCCATATTTCCAAAAGCACAGTTAAAAAATGTTTGAACTTCTTCCTAGCTTCTAAATATTTTTGTTCACAACACAAATTAGCATTGTTTGCTCTTAATGGTTTTCTCCCGGAGGATCTGCTCTCTGCTTCCCGCCAACTGCTTCTGGCGAAGCTCAGCGAGGTCATAAAGCAACTTTTCTTTGCCATCTGTGGAGACCTGCCAGAAGAGGCCAAACAGGAGTTAAGACTTGATTTAAACAAGTCTCAGTTTCCGCACAGCTCCCTGATTAGTTCTCTTGGCTCGTTAGCACCATAAATTATGTCAAAGAATTATGCTCTGGGGTGGGCAAAGTGAAGGAATGGTGGGGGGAAGGGTTCGCTATGTATTTTACCTGGTAGATACATGAAGAACTATTATAAGAGCAGGGCTGATAGTGAATTAATTTGTCCAACTCAGATCGTAAAAGGCCATTTTTCTACAAGTCCAGCAAATACAAATACTCTAAAACTCTATGCCCCTTTAAACCCTGAAACTTCTACATCCTTCTGAAACTACTGAATATATGACTTCATAAGGATTCCTGGACCTCGCTTAGATGAGAATAATTTTCAAGAATGATGCTTGTTCTGAATTAATTAAACCTTGCACTATCACTGTAAATTAGCTACCTTTCTTTCCAAGTTCTGTTTACAAAATTTCATACCTTTAATCCTTTGCATCACTTCCCAGCAGTCATAATGTGAACTTACTAGGTGAAATTGTGGGCAGAATGACAGCAATTTTCAGCAGATAAAATACTATTAAATTGTAAGGGTTCAGACAGAAATGTTCTCAGCCAGTTGCTTCACTTTGGCTGACAGATATGCTTTGATACCAAATCCAGCAAACATGGTACACGTCTGTTCTGAGATTAAACTAGGCGAAAACACATGGTGAGAAAGAAAAATATTAGCAAAATTATGTTGTAAATAATGATTTCAGTAATCTCCAGTATCAGATATTTGGCCCTTAAATGGACACCATCATGACATGGATTTAACACTTGGCATCCTCACAGAAAACTGGACATGTTAAAAGCTTAGCAAAGAAAAAAAAATGTTTATCTTACAAAATT
>NW_009951948.1:1562901-1566967 GCF_000747805.2 Chaetura pelagica | reverse complement strand
GGAGCTAAGGTTTAGAATATTCTACTACAAGTATTTTAAAAGAAATTACATTTCTGCAGGACTAAGGAAACACTTTTGCATACTGAAAGTTGGAGAAGAGTCAGCAGTAGGATCAGTGAACACTTCTAGGGATACCTGCTGGAATCAATTTTATTCAATCTTTTTACTAATGGCCCAGAGAAATGAGAGGGTGGTGAAATCACCAAGAGTGAGAATGCTGCTCAACTCTTTCAGTGCTTCCCTGGTAACACGGAACCACATTCAGACTTTACAGAAGTAAGTGGTCAAAAAGGTGAGAGAAGAGCTTCAGTGTAGAAAAATATAAGGTGATTAATCCAGGGATAAGGAATCTAAACCTTGCCAGACAGTGCTGAACTCAGACCTTGCAGTTACAAATCAGGATAGAAGTTTTGGAGTTACCACTGCCAATCCTGCAGCAGGTCAATGGGCAGGACAAGTCAAGACAGCCAAGAAGCTGTTGGGCATTACCAGGAATGGCATTAAGAACAGGACACTGGGTGTCTTCCTGCCTGTACATGGAACACTGGTGTACCCACATTTGGGGTACTAGACGTAGTTCTGCCTTTTGCAACTCAAGGACAAAGTGGAATTACAAAAGGTACAGACCAGAATGACTAGAATGATCAAGAAGAAGGACTAACAGCTTTACATGGAGAGACAAAAAACACTGAAACTCCTCTGTAGCCTAGAATCTGAGCTTCTAGACCCTAAAAGTGAATGAAAACAGGAAACTAGGAATAGAAAAAGAAGGGGAAGGGTGACAGATTTGGGTGACAAGTAAGAGAACTGGAAGGAATGCACAAGGTGGATTAATTGGGGAAGAATTAGGATGGTAAATTGAAAAACAAAGTAGCAGTTGGGTTGAAAAAGAGGTGGGAGTGACAGGCACAAGTAGGGGCCGGTCCGAAGACTGTCAAGCAAATCTGGAAAGGGTTGCAGGGAGAAATATCCATAGAAGAGTTTCTACAAATACAACATTTTTCATATGAAACTGAACTTGAAATTCCAGAACCTCAACACTGGGAAAATCGCTCACTAGGTGCTGGACAGAAAACAGAACCATGAACAGTTGCTTCTGCTAGGACTTCTTTGCCTTAGTGGCAAGGGGACACCACAAACCCAGATGTTCCAAATCAGCTGATTACATGCAGGCTCAATACGATTTTGACTTCTCATTCTTTTCTGCATGGTTCCACGTGAATTAAAATTGCCTGTAGTAACACATGGAAAGGGAATTCATTTTACAGTTCTTGATTCCCCGCACAGCAAGTTTGGGGGTATCTTCTCCAGAGGTGAGGACAAGCCAGCTGCACCATTTTGCCTTATTTCTTATAATGGGATATGATTATTCAAACATTTCTGGGATTTCATTATTTATGAAAAATAAGTAAAATTTGCTAGTTTTCATTCTGACTCAGAATAAAAAAATCAGTTGGTTTTTTTCTCTCAACCAATTCTAATCTTATCTGACATGAAATCAAAACTAATTTAAAAAACCCCAACAAACTAAAACAAACAAAAAACCTAAAAAAAAAACAACAAAGAAAAACCTATCTCTGTTCTTGTTTTTCCTAAGTTTACATGCTAAAGTTTTCATCTTGCAAGTCTTGTAAGAGTTCTTTCTTGTTCCGGCACAAGAACACATGCAAAGTGTGGAAGTGGGGTAGCAGAAGGTTAGTAGGTGGAATAGAAGGGAGGAGTAAGGCATAACAATGACACATATTTCTAAAGTTTTACATGGCTATTTCTGTGACATTTCAATGAATCATTTTCTAACATCAATAAAACTTACAAAACACTGTTGCAATGAAGACTAATAAACTAACAAGGGCTTCCTTACATCCCTAAGAGGGAGTTGTCTAACTCCACATATGCTACTCAGTATACTGTCTTCATGGAAATACAATAGCTTTTGTTCCATTTAAAAAAAAATCCAGTATTATGACTTTAAAAAAAAACCCCACACCAAACCCCCTTTTTGAAAGTATCTCCTTTTTCCAGTCAAAATAGTAGAACCATTTGTGGTAAACACTCCTTGACTCCTGTACAATAGTGGGAAGCTCTAATTCCGATAAAACAGTTTTACAAAAGAGTATGTCTAAACACTGCTTACATGAAATATTTCAGCTTACAGGAAAGAAAGGGAAATCCCCACTGAAGGAATTGCACAAGATCTTCCAATTACAAGGTATAACGTTATGACATAAGGATATGTTTTTATTTTGGTTTCTGTTGACCATATGAACCGCAAAGGTAAGACTTGAACAGGTTGCACTTCCACATGTAACTAGTGTCAAGAGGTAACAAACTCAGTACAGCTGCCTTACACAGACATATTTTTAGTACTGGCATGAAAAGAAATGGGTTCTGAAAAAGAGAAGGAACACTTGGAAATACAAAATATAAAACACCAGGCTTCACAGAATCGATTGGCTTTTTTGTCATCAGAAAAACAGCAGATTTACTGTGATGAGAATTGTGACTCATCTAGTTCTATGAGCTGCTTATGTACTCTTTAATAAAAAAAATTCCTAAATAGAAAATAACACTCTTGCTATAAAATAAATGGCTGAGAATTTTACTGAAAGCAGAATCAAAAAAGCATAGAAATAAAAATGTTGAGCTATGTAAATATATTTGTGGTTTCTCTACATATTTAGAATTTACCCTTTTGACTTCATGTCTAGGTAAATATATGTCTTTACTCAAGGTAATATCAAACTAAAAATCTACTACGTTGATCAGCCACATCCAAATATAGTTCCATTCATAATGGAATTATATAATTACTCATATCTATAGTTTTGACTTGAATAATGAAATATTTCATAACAGCAACTGTGATTAAATACTTCCACCTTGAAGTGCACTTGTGCAATATGCTTCTGAAACATCTTGTTAGTATCCTTCTTGACACCACTTTTGTCTTCATTTTAAAAATATGCAATTAAGAAAGTATTCATATAAATCCAGCCTAATGCCCCTGTATGTTCCACCCCAAGTACTCAACATAAAATACTTTTTGTATGTATTTCTTCCCAAATTATCATTTGTTATACTGTCTATCTTTATATTTTGTGTTACATTCTTATAAGTCTTGAAATCCAAAGAAGAGAGTAGGAGAGATCATATCAAGAATATCTGTGAACATGGTAAGTGTCTAAAATACTTAATTTCTTTGTAAATAGTATTTCTGCATATCATAAACCTCTCAGGCAGCAAGAGAAGTCTATTCTGTTGCTACAAAGAGAACTACCAACTCAATTAACTTCTTCCTGTGATTTTAATGACCACTTATCTAAAATTCAGTGATGTAAAACATCAAATACATCTTAATAATAGCTGCACTGTATTCACTACATGAGAGTCCTCCAGTCTTCTGTTCCCATTACCATCCAAGTATTTCACAATCACTTTGAATAGATGAATGGGAAGAGCTATCTGACTCTGACAAGGCTATCATCTCCTAGGAGGGTAGCTTAAGATTTGTCTAATAGTTTTGATGTTCTGAATGCCTTAGACATAACTTCATGCATTAGTTGTTTCACAACTATCCTCTCGGGGTTTGTTTTGGCTTTTTTGTATTAAAAGCTCAATGCAAGCTTTAAAAAAATTACTGAGTTGGTAATTTAACATTTATTCTTATTTTCTGGCTTATTTTAGCTTATTCTGCTTATTTTAGCCTTATTTTAATTTTTTTTATTTTTCTTTTCAGAAAAAAATCTATTTTGGTTGCTCTTCCTGTAATGCATATTTGTTTTGTTTTGTTTTTTTTACAAAAATAAAGCTCAACTACTTTAATAAAAAATAAATACACTGATTTTACCAAAAAGAAAGCAAGCTACAGAATCTCTAATACACATAGTTTATTTTTTTGCTCTTAAGACCCAAATGTGTCTGATTTTGAACTTGAGGCGAAATTTATTTTTTATACTCACTTTGCAAATTTTGGATTGGTTTACTTGCATCATCTGAAGAATCACACCAGAGCACACAAAGAGTTACACAGCCACTTAAAACAAAATGTTTTAAAAACATCACTCTT
>NW_009951948.1:1543036-1562822 GCF_000747805.2 Chaetura pelagica | reverse complement strand
CTCTTTCCTGAAGACAAGCTGTCACATATGAAATACAAAACGGTCCTTTAATTATATAGTTTCAAAAGTTAAAAAAATAAATACATAAGGTCTGTGCTATTGACAGCACACGATAGCTGCAGAGCAATATATGGAACAGTCTTTAACATTTCACTCTATCATCATGACTCAGTGTGTGGTTCAATGTCTCATTCACTAGAACCATCAAAACCAGAATTACTGCAAGATCCATTTCCTCCTAGGCTTTTCCATGCCACTGGCCTGTGCTCCTGACGTTGCACTAACTGGTGAGGTGACCTTCAGAAAATCACCTTCTTTTCAGTGTCTGAATTTCCTCATTTGAGATGCTTTTGTTGGTAAAATACATCAAGACCCAGTCACTAAAAACAAGGTATATACACAGTAGTAATTAAGTTAAAGCCAGTTATCTTGTACTTGAGGTGCACAGGCCTGTAAAGTCATCAGCACACCCACCAGTCCTGACAATGGAACTCATTCCTATTGTTATTGTTAACACATGGATACCAAAGAAGCTGAGAAATACTAGATTAGAATTAGGAATTTAAATATCAGGTAAGGAAGGCTACTAAAAGCAATTGACTCCTGCAAGTTTATTCACCACCTCTTACGTACTCGCAGTGAATCTGTTGACAAGGAACTAATTTTATTCATTTTATCCCTGCTCTGGGTTTTTAAAAGAAAATCCAAAACATATTCCATATGTTTTATGGAGTTGTATGTACAATCAAAAAAAAAAAAAAAAAAAAAAAAAAAAAAAAAAAAAAAAAAAAAAAAAGGCAAACAGTAGCAGTAAATGAAAATAACCAGATAATAAGAGTTTATTGCTGGTTCTCATCCCAAGAAGCCCATCAGTGCATGGAATCTCATAGCAGCAACAGTGACGGAGAAAGACGCAAGGGAGAAAAGAACTCCAGTAACTTTCCCTGTTGCCACCCAGGGAAGATTATAAAATGACAAAATTCCTGCTAGAAAAGAGACTCATGGATTTTAAGAAAACGTATCAAAGAGAGTTCATATTACAAAAGACTCGGAAAGGATGTGAAACCTCACTTCCTAGCACTTATGAAATAAAGCACGCTTAATGAAACTTCTGCTGAAAATGAGTAAAAAGCACATGATTATGCTTTGGTTCTCTATTCTAGTATAAACTCCTCAATCTAATGAGTTGACTTCAATTGATAAATTACTTCTGTGACCTTTAATGTTCTGCCCTATAACTTCTTACAGCTTATTTTTGCTCTGTTAATTTAGATTTGGATCTTCCATTCACCATTTCCCACCTTGTTTTCAGAATACTACTTCAAAATTGGACTCAAAGTGTGTAATACTAATTACTTGTCCTCTTCTCTTCAAACTCCTCCAAAGTAACAATAACAAAAACACCCCAACAAATCAAACAAAACATTAGTAGAGGCCATAATTTCTCCCGAGAAACATCCCAAAGCAGGCATCAATCTTTTTGCAAAGGAGTATTTCAGGACTCAGAAGATATGGGCATTATCTAATACATGTAATCTTGTGAGATTTTGCTTTACAGAAATTAGAAATAGTACTGAATTTCTCACTCTCTGCTCTAAATCTAGACTATAACTTGTCCTCAGCAGGGATTATCTCCTGCTATGTGTATGTGTGGCACTCCGTCTGATAGGATATGCATCTTAATTGAGACAAATAGAATTTATTCCTGTGAAAATAATTAATGCATACATAAACATGAATAGTACAGGTAGGAGAACAGATAAGTGGGTGGGGAGGAACTTGAAAATAGAGGCAATAAGAACAAAAAAGCAATCACACGAGAGAACTCTCCAAACAATCCTGAAGAGTTGCCTAATAACTATGCAGACTGAAAAAAGCAGGTAGGTGGCCTTAGTTTTTACAAAGTGGAAATATAAACATGCACATGATCAGCACAGCACTCAGCACTAGCGACATTGCTTGCAGCACAAATATATGCAGTATTGGCAGACTTCACACCAGAAATCAAGATATTGAATTATTTTCCCTTCTTTCTAAACTACATCCTATTTTTTTTTTAAAGTACAACGTTGTTTTTCTCTTTGTAACCCTCCAACAGTTCTCCCATTGCAGAAAACATCTGCAGATGTCAGTTAAAGGCTCATTTATTTCCCTGCTGATTTCCTGTAATACTTGTGACTCAGCACGTCGTCTGAACCTGTTACTCTGTGCACCGAGAGGACATTGAACACTTTTGCAACCGTGCTGCAGCTGCACACTTTATACTTCCTTTTCTGTGAGCAGTGGAGAGGTCATCAGTGAACTGGGAGTGATCATTGCCCTGTTACTAAACTGCATGCATGACTGCAGGCACACACACCTTGCTAACTGTGTCAGAACTCTTGGTCATCGTTACTCACTACAGATGAAAATAGTTTTTTCACCATTCACTACAAAAGAATGCAACTTTTTTCCTATCAATAGGTTTGACCTTAATTACAGCCCTGAGTAATTCCCCTACATCACTGCCCGCCAATAATTATTTTTGAATAAGGCAGCTATCTTTTCAAATGCAACCCAAAATCATTCATGTGTTAATGTTGGAGTGTTTACCAGAAACATTGGTAAGACTCTCCATTTTAACTTATTTATTTTTCACTTATTTCACAACTCTTTCGGTCTGAATATCTGGCTATTTAGCATTATCACTTTAGGACTAAAATCATTACACTCTTAAAAAAAAAAACCCTCCTCACATGACTTCTTCCTATTTGGTCTTTGAATTTCTGTAAAGGTTTGGCTTCTCGGTTTCCAGAGTATCTTTTTTTGGTAATGTATCTATATTGGTTTATGGAAGCTTAAGCTTTTTGGTTTTATTTGAGGACATATTCAAATTAGATGCTTTAATTTTTATGTTTAATATTGAATTACTCGAAGTTCCTGCATTTAAAATTAAGAGAGTGCTTCACTCTGCAGGTTTAAACAGAACCTACTTCAATACCGTAGAGCATATCTCTATCTGAACTAGGAATAAATTGTACTCTCTAATTTGTTTTCTTGGCATGATTCATCACTTTAAAGGCCTCTTATCCTGTAATTTCATTTCCAGTCTAGATTTCTTCATACAAGATTTTTTTTTGTGACTTTAATAGTATTTCCTGCCTCTCTCTGAACTTTAATTTAACTGCCTTCTCTCTGAAGATAAGATCCCTGCAGATGAATACAGCATTCATAGTGAGGATACATAATTTGTATATAATCTCTCAACTTTATTAATTTTTTGTATGATCCTTTTCCTCTTGCTGTACCGGGGACCCAGAAAAGAAAGCACTTACTGTTTCGGACTCTTCTTGTCCATTTGTCAGTAATGAAACAAGGCAACATTAAGCTGGAGAGGTTTAGACTGAAATTATTTCTGCTTCTAAAGAGGTTGGGAGGAAAAGCCTGTGATCAAGAGGGTGTTACATAAGGAAGCTAGTGTGTTGCTGGGATCAGTTCTTGGGAAAGCCAGAGCTCTCTTTCACAGAGTTATTTTAAAGAACACAAGTGCAAAATGAGAAAGCCATCTTACTGTGACATCTACTTGAACTCTGTGCTTTGAAGTGTATTTTAGACTGACTTAAGTAAAAAAAATCTCTTACAGAAAAGAGTTTATCTTTCTGAAACCTCTTGATTTTCTGTACCAGGCCATTTGGAAGAGGAGATGGCTGGATGCCAAGCAGAAGCACCTTGCTCCTCTCCTTGTGCTTGTGCCAGGCTGTGGGGCTGACACTTCCCAGCTGTCCTTTGGGCAGACAGAAGGTTTCAGGTCTAATCATATGAATGCATACTTGAAGTTTGATTTTCCATAGGCATTACCCCTAAACTTCTCTGTGCTAGCTGGACTTAATCTAAGGTAAAGCTTACCACAGTTCACAGAGTTGTCTTCTCCTCTAAGTTATTTATTTATTTACTTACTTTTCAAGTATACTCGATCAATAAGTTCCTCTATTAAAAACACTTTCTGAACAGACCACTAAGTCATCTCAAAATTACCCTCCTTCATGACAAAATGTGTTGCTTATTCCTGTTCTCACTTTTATCCTCTCCTGGTCCACATTTAATTCCTTTTTCGAAATAAAAAGGAATTCTTATGTGCCATAGAAAAGGACTTAATTTTTCAAAATCTGATAAAGACTTTATTATCCACAACAATTTCAGATTTTGTGCCCCGGGTCAGGAGACCAGGCTAATTCCATGGTTCAATAGTACTCTATTGAAATTATTCTCATGCTTAGAAAATTCAACAATGTTGACTTGTTCACCACCTGAACAGAAATACTTTAAAGGCTTTCTGAAAGCTTTATGGGTTTTGGCACTCTAATTGTGTCTCTGTTTGTTACGGATAGGTTTCATTTGCAGAGCTTTACAACTGATGAGCACACACTTTACCAGGGCTCCTTATGGCCAAAGATACCATGCAGCAAGTACTCTCCAGGTAAATGTTCTACTTCAAGGTGTGTAGTGAAACAGCCTGACAGGGAAAATAAGGAAATATATAGTTGAGAAAGGATGAACTGGAAGAAAAAGCATTAGATTGTGATAGAAGAGAAGTGGCTTCAATTCTTGGTTCTGACAGACTTTCTGAAAGCTCCTGTACTTCAACCCAGACCACAAAGAGAATGATATGCCTTAACTTCCACAGAAACCCCTGAGAGTTAAGTCCCCAAAAATATTTTTGTGGAAGTAAATCTTGTTTTTCTGGGTCTCCAGTATCTACCCACAAAACTGCCTTTCTTCCAAAGAAGCTCACATATTCCCTGTTAGTACCCACTGTACTAACCGTGTGGGATATTGCACAGACAGGAGAAAAAGAGACCTAGAAAACTACATTTCTGTCCCAAGGCTGTACTTGTCTTTAAAATAAACAGTCCCAGTGTCTCAGTAGTCACAGCTTCTCTGACACATGCTGTTGCACTAGGAAAATTCCAGAAAAGCAAAAATCTTAGTGGCTCTACTAGCATGGGAAAAATTAAGATAACTGGCAAGGGTATAGCAACCTACCCGTCCTTCCAAAAATCAACAGAAAGAGGAAACATTTCTACATTTGAAACAGAATCAAATATTTTTCTGCCAAAATATTGTTGTCATTAAGTTTCATGCACTTGATTTATTGCCACTTCCTGCTGTTCCTCTTTAAACTCTCCTTTCCAGCAGACATGTAATCAAAATAATATGAAGTGTTCCAACAGCTTGCTTGTCATGGCTATTTATAGTAAATATTTACTGATAGATAATTTAAGAGAAAAATAAAGTCCTACACATGACAATTACTTAGAAAATAGTGATCAAATTCATTTGGATCAACACTTCAGTATAGGATCTGTAGTTTAAGGCAGAATTAAATTGAGTCACATTTGATTTATTTTTAGCACCTATTTCATATTGCTTCACTATGAATTGACAGTGCAGCTGCATCCCAGAATGTCACAGAGATGTGAAGATAAGAAAGAAATTTTTGCTGCATCAAGTTATCTCACTTAAGTATGGAAGTTTTCTCTATATGAACTATCACACCTGTGAGAGCAGTTGTCATTTGCTCAACTTATTTCCCATCTAATCTAATTGTGTAAAACAGGTCATTGGTTTGATGACAGCAAAAGGGTTTGAAAAGCCACACTTTGGAGTCTGGAAATTCCATGTCCTGCTAGAAAATGTGTATGTTATTCAACCGTTCAGTAGCATACACTGGAAATACCATGTATGATGTTCAAACATCTGTTGAACAGCTGGAACTTAAAGGGTGCAAGATTGTAAATTAAAAAGCACCCAAGCACTTCTTCAAAGGAGCACTTTAATCCAGAAACCTTGTGACAGTGCCAAAGCCTCTTATTTTAGGGCTTTTCACGACTTACACCTCTCATTTCATTATTAAATTGTCAGCTGCATGTATTTCATGCTAAGTGTCTCAATGCACTACAACTGTGATCAAGGTGATGATTTAAGGAGACACCACAGCAAACTGCCTAAGCAGAGGACAGCACAAGCACACAAGCCTCCATGGATAGAGCTGACAAAGGTTTCATGTATGAGATACACTAATGTGAGGGTACAGCAGCAAGAGCTCAAGAGAAACAGATACACTGCCAGAATCCCCTTCATTAAAGAGCAATGGTGCAACTCTACCGTTAACTTGTTACTCTGGTTACAGTTACTATAAAAAATCCAAAACCACGTCATATATCTACAGGTGCACCTGAACTGGTGAGCAGCTGTGCTGGTGATTCAACAAATTATGGGTAACAGAAAAGCCCATCTGTAAGCACTGATGCATAATATAGCATATGCTGCTATTCTGATACAATCACAAGCAAAATACACCACAGCACAAACCAGGGAGTGAGAAAAACTACATCCTAATAATACAATATAGCTAGCTGGCAATATCATCCAAGCACTACTTCACAAGAAATGCTGAACTTTCAGGTTCTTCTGAGTAAAGAGTGACACGTCTGTATTTCACCAGCATACTGATGAGTCTCCTTTCTAAATTCTGAAGTGGTGGTTCTTCAAGGTATCATATTAAACCACCTAGGAGGTAGAATATGGCCTTAAGGGCTGCTGCATTTCAAAACAGTTGATGATGACTTATAGTTGTCTGCCAGTACCTGTTAAGCCCTTTCTCAGAAGTGCAGTGAAGAGCAAGAAGAATAACCTCCAACGTATCAGCAATGTCCCTCATTCAGCAAAGCAATAAACCACAATCAAACATTCTTTTACACATTCAGCAAGAATGTAATGATGAAGCAACCTAGATCTGAGAGTGAAGAAATTAATACACAACCAAGGCACGTAGTACAAAACTCAGAGGAAAGCCAAACTTGGCCCAGAACCTTTAAAAATGCCAGTCAGGCATGTTCAAACTGTTCTCTATGCCTTTTTTTTTTTCTTTTCCCAAATGGATGAAATCTTGGTACTGCTGAAGAAAAAACCAATACTCTCCATCTAACAGTGCCTGTAACTCATCTGCAGGAAATTAACTGTCAGGCTTTCAAGCATTTTTCCTCTTGGGTAATACTTGAAACATTCATCAACTGTGCAGCAGGATCCCAGCCTCTGTTTAGTTTTCCTCTTGGTAGATAAAGATTAGAGCAGATCCCATGTCCATCTACATTTGAATAATAATCTTTGTACGTCTCCTACCAGGATGGCCCTTTTCTAGTCTGAGCTCTTCTTGCTTCCTCATCTGCAGCTATTAATAAGTAAGAAGCTGCTTTGGATCATTTGAGTATTCTACCACTTTCTGCCTAAAAAGCATGATTCTAGGAACACAGTCAGCTGTCAAGAGATTATTTCACAGATGCACTTGGCATCATCTGAAGCCATTTTCAGCTGGCAATAGCTTGAATAAACATGTAATTCCACCACAGAAAAAAGCAAGCTTATGAAAAACTGATGATGAAATCAAGAGTAAGCAACATGTACAGCTGAACTGTTTTTTGATGTTCTGCATGCCCTTCCAGTACTCGGTGCTTATCTCATTCTTGTTTAGCCCTAGAAGTCCGTATTCCTTTTAGGAGGCACCAAACACAGCGGCATAAGGAGACTTAACAGACCAAGGCAGGGAATTATGTACAGGCTATCTACAACCTAGGCAAGTGGCATAGCAAAGCATGTAGGTTTAGTTTCCTCTTTCACCTATCAAGCTCCATATTTTATAGGGCAATAAAAATATTCCCATGATTACACATAGTTGGACATTCAGCTTTGCTGGTTATGTCAGGAATATGCTTATGTTCTGATTTCTGATGTGTTAACAAGTATGAGACTCACAAGCCTACTAAGTGTAGAGAAAATGGATTAATTGATGAACCATTTATGCCTTGCCAACCACAGTCTACACTACAGATTAAGTTTAATTACAGACAGGCGACATTTCTTTTAAGGATGTTTTATGAGCTGAAACACTTTCTGATAATTCTGTGAGTTTATTATTTGTTATCTTGCAGGTTTAACTGTATTAAAGCAGCACCCAAACTCTTCAAGGTATTTTACCTGAAAGTTTTACTTGTGTTTTCCCAGAAGAGATCCCAATCAAAGGAAACATAATAGAAACATCCAGATTATAGAAAATTCAATTAAGCAGTTTTGCTTCAAATAAGAGGCTTATTCACAGTGCTGTAAGAAGAGACTGAAAATGCACACTGCATTGTGTGGACATGGAAGCCATAGCTAATCCTATATAAATGCACCAAAGCGAGTATTCCAGAATTAACAAACAATGTACATTTTCTCTTGCACATCACATTCCATCAAGCATTTGTACTGTAAGCAGCTTGGAGCAGGGACCTGTCGTTGTGAATTAGTCCATAAGAACTATGTACATTAAGGACTGCATTTAAGACTTTTTCTTCTTTTCGAAGTTTCAAAGGGCAAATCTGATTTTACAGTTCTGCTGTGAATTAGAGGCTAAGGAAAAGAAAGCAAAATCCCATTTTAAATAATGTAACTGATTACCTGGGTTTTATTCTTACTATTTAATCTATTTATTTCTTTGTGATTTACATCAATGTAAATGATAGGACAGTAGTTTTTGGTGTTAGTTTTTAACTTTTAAACAGCTGATCACATAAAAAAAAAATCTTGACTCCTCCAGTTAGACTACCTGGGTAATACCTGGAAGAACTTTCAGAATAACATGTTCAGGGTGCATCCCGAGCTGTATTTTGCATTCACAATTTCTACAGTCACTAAAGGGCAAAAACATATCTTAGATTAAAAAGATTTGTTGAAACTTAATTGGAAACTAAGGGGAAAATCACTCCTGGAAGGCCACAATTTGGTGAACTTTGGGCCGTATTTTTCTTTTTCTTAGAAAGTGAAGTCAACATAAGCATAAACTTACTTAAAACTCCAGAAGAGGAACTTGAAATCTTCCAGATATCCAAATGCATAACTAACTTGAAAACTGACATTTGTGAACAAATCATACATCATTAAACATAAAATAAAAATATTTTATGCTTTTACTATTCCACATTGCTGACCTCAACAATTCTCTTAATATGCAACTCTGAAGAAGCCAATCCAAAAGGAAAATATTCCTGAAATGAAGTTTAAAAAAAGAAATGAGGAATCAGATTAGGCATATTTGTTTTTTTAAAAAAAATCTCACTTTGTGTGTAAGTTTTTGAATAAAAATCAGTTGTTTAATAGCTTCCACATGAGTTATTTCCACATCCAGAGTGTAAAAACCCAGCTGAAATTACTAAACTATGATATGCCTTTGCCCAGACATTTTTTTCTGAGACCACTAAGAGTCTAAAATAGCATGTACCAAGTGTAAAGTTAATTGAAGTACAGGTGCATCCATGATTGCTTCTCTTGTGAAATTGGCCTCTTGTATAAATGCAAGTCTCCCCACAGACATAGTTGCAGCAAATCTGACTCTGTTATAATTTATGCAAAGGGAGGGTTCCTAATCTTGCAGCTTAAACCAGAGTCCCTTCATACTTTCCAATTCATTCCTTCTCAAGCAACTCCAGCATTCATGTATCCTCTGACACCATTTGTTTGCCAGAATTGCAAAGATTAAGTTAAAATTCAAACCCAAAGACTCCCCAAGGACTCTGAATACCCTTAACTCCTATGCATATTTATAGTTATAAACAGTTTACCTGACAGGTTTTAAGCCAATACTATCATGAACAACAGCATTTTTTAAGAAAAAGCTCAACTCTGCATATACTGAGCTATTGCAGAAACAAGTATTTTGAGCAATAGGTGTCTGCACATCTGAGAAATTGACAGCCAAACCAGATGTAATTAGCAAGGACAGAATGCAACTTTCCTTTTAAAATCTCAAAACACTAATTTGGACAATTTATCTTAAATATAACGGTCTTTTTATATGCATCTGATTATGTTGTGTAAAGCATTTTTGAGTTTTTCAGTTCTAAAACTTTCCTCTGTAGTTTAGTACCATTTTATAATACAACTCCTGAAAAGCTATTCACTATTGTGGTGCTTAGTGCATCCATGCCATTTAAAAATATTAAAAAATTAACTTGTGGGATTTGCAAGGTAAGGCCCTAATCACTAATGGGCTGTATGGCAATGGTTTCCAGTCTATGAGACTGCAGGGTTTCAGAGAAGCAAACTAATCTTCATGAGGCCAACACCATCTTGTGTGAAGCCTGAATTTGAAATTGGTAACTACTACATCAGCAACAGACAAATCACACCAATATTAGTATGACCAGGATCTAAAGGCCAGCCCTCCTACAAACAAAAAGCTGTTTATCAGATTCCATGTGTCCTGCATTTCCCTCAATACTCTGTTCATTATTTAGTTCACACTGTCTACTGGTTTTCCTAACTCATCAAGCTGTCTCTGGAAATGGGTCCAGACTTCTTGTAAAAACATAACACTTTCTTCTCTTTTCCTGCTTCCAAAAATGGGAAAATCTTTGTTCCTACAACTATCACTCACTACTCTGAATTTGCCTTAAATCAACATGTGTTTCTCTTTTCAGTCTGGCTTCAGTTAGAAATGCTAAAAACCATTTTTTTCTAGTAAACCCTGTTAATCTCATTGTCTTTCTCATCCAGCACAAACAAAACCCATGATAGCAATTAAGCCCACAAATTCAGAGGTATGAACTGCTGTACGATAAGATTTCTGTTTACAGTACTTTTGGAATAACAAACCGTTACAGATGAAACTTGCTTCCCCTGTCTGGCCTCCCCAGACCTGATGCCCAGGAAGTACATAATTTCTGCCACTTAAAATATATCCTGTTAAGGTATGAGGGCATCAGCAGTATCCTCCACTATTTCTGCTGTCCTCCTAATACTGTCAGTACTAATATCTGGATGGAATAGTTGCACAGATGAACAAACTGTCTGAGGACTAAATATAACATAATTTACTGTTAAAATATAGATCATCTCTGACCTGTAATCTTTCTATAGTTTGCTGCTAAACCCTTGCAAGTGCTATAGGAGGATCAAACCCAGAACATATCATCACACAAGATATCTATATTCCATATCAGCCCCAAGACTTTGCCTGTCCTGTGTATACTTAGGTTTTTCTGCTACTTTTCTGCTGTATCTGTGAAGAAGCAGCTCTGAAGAACAGAACTCTGCTATATACAGAGCAATAATTTAGTAGCAATTTAATCAAAGAAGACTAATTACTACGGAAAACGACACCTATTCTTTTATGTCCCAGTGTAAAGCCATCTGACAAAGCTATTAGAAGTTAAATGAATGATATTCTGTTCTCAAACATGCTCACATTCTGCAGTTTTAAAAGAAATAGCAGTGTTAGTAATACTGCAATATAGGGCTTATAATTTTGCTAAATGGTACCCACTTGGACTGAAACTGACTGACAGAATTAGCCAGAAAAAGAGCATTCAGAGCCCCATAATCACTACGATAACTAAATTATGCAATTTTACCTCTGTAATTCTGACAATTTGTTCTTTGGACAGCTCCAATGGCCCTTCATGCTGAAGCAGGGACCTAAAATTAAGCTCAAGTAATGTCCTGTGTTGGGGAAAAAAAGTTTTGTCTTTCCTGTAAGAGTCTGTCCATTTCACCCAACAGTAACTTTCTGAAAAGCTGAAATCTGCACATTCTCTTCTGGGCTTAGTAATAGTGAGATTTCATCTTCTCTGGGCATGAGTCCAGAAGGAAGAAAGGAAGATTCTCCTGCCTAAACTAAGTGGACCAAGTGAAGGAAGAGGCTTCCTGATTCAAATGGGATAAGACACAGGCCTTGGGGAGGACAGAGGAAGATCAGGAAAAGCAGCCTGAGGGGGATGGAATGCATAGAAGACTGGCAGGAAAAGGAACAGAGAAGTTAGGAAGGGAGTTTTCTTATTCCAAATTTAGAAAAGGAGTGATTCAAGATGACCTATGAAACCTGATGTAAGACTGCAGTCTGCTTTGCATAAATGCTGAAGTCAATGGGAACTGTGTGCCATGTAACAACTCTGATAAACCAAGTCCTAGGCTTCTCAAAAGCTACCAAAACATTTATTTTAATCTCTGTGAATTTCAGTTTCCCATCTGTCAAGTGGGAACATTAATAATCCTCTCATATGGATAATGTAAAAACAAATTCATTAATGCTTGCAGATACTGTAGTAATGACTATCATTAAAAAGCACAACAGAACTACTAACTCTGCATTAAGAACGAGGTTTAATTAATCTGCAGTAAACAATGAATGGGCCTTTTGTTCTTTGTCTCTGTTTATATCTTAACAGAATGAAGTCTTGGTATTTAATAACTCATAGACTGTACACAATTCCTTTAACAGCAGTAAGAAAAAGGCACATACAGCCAACAAGGTAGAAAAAACAAATACTGAATAAGAATTGGGGGGGGGAGAAGTAAACTGACTGTGTAACTTCAAGGGCATCTTGGGAGGAGGCTGGGATAAAATAGTAGTTTTAATTCAGTCACTTAAGTTTGTAAGGTTGCCTCTGCAGTCTTCAAAATTATGTGTGTGCACGTACTGATGTTCATGCAGGCACTCACAAATCTCCCACATTGACACTGTGTGTACACTTAACATCTACAGATGAAGTAATTTTCAGTTAAACCAACAAAATACAGCTAGAACTAATATATTCAGTGTTACTGCATAATGACATTAGCAAATTCACTTATAGCATAAATTATTCATATACAATAGCAGCTTGAAAATATATTTTTCAATCCTTTTGAACTTAGACTAATCTTAAAACAACAAATGATGAAAGTTCAAACAAAAGCTAATTTTGTTTAATGAACTAACCAAGGAGGTATTGTGAAAGCATTGTGCAACCAAATGCTAAGCTAATTATTGTGAGATCAAATAACTGTTGCCATAGTTACTGGACAGTGTTTTCCATAATCACTTTTATCTCTTCAATAAATCTTTGTGACGCAACAAATAGAAAAAGTTGACTGTAAAATGACTATTATGTTTTGAATAGCATTTAGTTATGACCAACTTGTCATTGTGTTTGTGTTTTGTGTTTGTCAGAGGACACTAAAAGACAAGTTAACAGAGTTAACAAGTTAACTCTGGTCAAGTTAACAGAGAAACAGTTATAGCTATAGATTGGCTTGAGGACTGCAGTTCAGGTGTTGACTTTAGCGTAAGACATTTTCTTTTGTGTATCAAACACATTTGTGTTGGTTTTTTTGTCTTTAGATTGTAAAGAATCAAGAAGGCCAACTTGTTGTCTCTTTTCCCCCAGTAGTGTATTACTCTTTTTATGTCAGTTTGTATTAGACAATGCACTGAACTCTGCAGTAACTGAAAGCTGAAACCAAAATCTAGGTCATAAATAACTGAATAGGATAGTCAACACCAACAGCATATACCACTGCATAATCAAAAAACCCTGCTGCTCTGATTGAATGCCTTTGTACAGGAGTTTAGCCTGTATCATGTCCTAGACTCAACAAGCAGCTTCTGCAAAAATTATCCTGAATGTTAACTACATTTTGATGTACACAGTTACAACAAAGGATTCATGACTAAATCCAGTGCTTGGAATTAATTTAAATTTGAAAGGTCTTGAGAAAATACTGATTTTGACTGGTGAACTTCAGAAAATAAAGTAAAATACAGATACTGGAGAATGGGCCATTTTCAGCCTCTCAGTGGAATTTTCTTAATTCAACAATTTGAGTATAGATGTTGAAATGGAATCTTCCAATGATAGAAATTAAATGTCTTCTAGACATTCATATTAAATGACAATTCACTGCTACTCTGATACCCTGCTATTGCATATAACTCCTATCAGCTTATACCAGATGCTGTAGAAAGTCCCACAAACCAGATGTGACTCCAAATATGCTTCTGTCTTAAAGTCACAAGTGATTATAAACTAAAGCAAGCCACAAATTCCTCAAAGAAAAAAATAAAGTTGGCCAATTTCGTATGTTTCAAGAAAATGCTGTGGATTTATACACCTTTTTTTTCATGTCACCAGCCTGTTTCTGATTCTCTGATGAGTTCCTGGGGGAAAAGGAACTTCTCCAAACAAGACTATTGTCTTACTGTACTATACATCTCAAATTTCCTGCTGCAGACTCAGGAGACTGCAAGGCCCACAAGATCCTACTCTTGCCAGACTTTGGCAGCAAGAGGCAAGGAAGCCCAGACATCTAATTCAAAGCCACACTGCATGAGGCAGGCCCTCCTGCCATCATAGCTTCTGCCTGCCCCAACAAGGGACTGCAGGTGTTCAAGACATGGGATATAGCAGGCCTGAGGAGGCCAGTCTTGCAAGGAGAGCTTGCATTAGAGCAGTTACACAAACAAGAACACCACTGTTCAAGTAAACACTGGGACACTGCAATACCATTTCAGAGCAACAACTTGTCCATTTTTTCCCAACAACTATTTTGAGAATTTTCAATACGCAGGAAAACGTCTATTCTAATCAGTTCAGCAAATGAAAATCCCATTTTGGGCTATTTTTGCCATGTCTGTCAAGCATAAGAACAAAAGAAATGAGATGGAATTTATGACCCAAAGAAATTCCTGTTCTAAAATAAGCTCTGAAAAAAACTAAGTTGCATGGGTTTCTATCAAGCTGCCATCTATGCAGACTCCACGATGTTTTTTAAACTTTGAAGCTCAACTAATAATAAAGCTCAAAACACTACCAGTCCTCTCTAAGGCACTCGTATGACTCACAGAGGAGATGGGTGGCACAAGCCATCTTTGTATTTCACTGATTTTTGCTGCTCCTAGGGCCCCTCCGCAGCCTCATGGCATCTGGGCAGTCCAGACCTGAGCCTAGAACTGGGAACCAAAACCCTGTGCCATTTATCTTCCATATCTCAGATGAATCAGAGTCTAATGTAAACAGATTAATAAAACACCTGGTCAGATGGTTAACAGAGGGATCAAGTAACTGAGAAAACACAATATAGAAAATAACTTATAAGATTTGAAAACAGCAAAGAACAGTGAGGAAATATGTTCTACAAAACTACAGCAGAAAAGATTTTCTTAGTGCTGCAAGGGACTCTGATGCGGAATTTTGGATCACAAGTCAATGATTCATGCATTGCTGG
The DNA here is from genome assembly GCF_000747805.2 of Chaetura pelagica. Taxonomy (NCBI): domain Eukaryota; kingdom Metazoa; phylum Chordata; class Aves; order Apodiformes; family Apodidae; genus Chaetura; species Chaetura pelagica. The sequence continues at coordinate 1,547,765 of NW_009951948.1, read as the reverse complement.
GTATTTTTTCCTCCTTTCTCATCTTCCCAGCCTAGCAGGAAGCTTCATTGTTAATTTACCTGAGTTTGAATGCTCAACTTCAGCTAACCTTTAGCATGCTTTTCAATGTTTCTGTAACAAACCTGCTTCTCGATATCACACGCCTGAAATATAAACTGTGTATTTACTAAAACTCTTATTCAGGTAGAAAGTAAAAACTATATGCGTTCCAAGGATAACTGTTTGCACAAAGAGACCAACTGGTTAGTTACATTCATGTCATCTTGAAACATGAAATTTAGAAAGCTAAAAAACTTTGAACAAATAAACAGTAATACACCCTGCCAGTAGCAAAATCCCACAATTCTTACAAAGTGCAAATACATGTTTTGCTAGAGGAAGGATAAGGTTGCAAGAATTGTATTCATAGGAATTACAATACCAGCTAATTTTACAGAAATTCTATACAGTGGTTGAGAAGGTTCTTTTTTTTTTTTTTTTTTAAATCTGAGGTATGTTGGAGATGGAGATACCTACTGTAGCCAATAAAACTTCTTTTATTCCTTGTTCTTCAACTGCTCATTTGACTAGAAGGCTGTGCAGATCCAGCGCTGTGCTGGTTTTTAGCTTTGCTGATGTTAAGCTGCAAAGTATTCAGTGTATTACACAGAAATTTCACAAGGTGAAAAAATTTAGTCTGCAAACCCTACTCATGGGAGCACATTTTGCATTCTGAAATGTGCTGCAGTTTTGAAAATATTTCTGTGCCTTTTTCTTCTTACAACACCCAAAAGCATGAAGTTACACCCAGTGCACCTCAGAGTCTGTCTCTTTCTCTATGCATCACAAAGACCTTGATTAAAGTTTACACACCAGCTTGCAGGGCTTTTTGGAACTTATTTCTCAAGTAACTTGGCAAAACAAAACCCTTATGAATGCAGATTATAAGACTCTATGAGCTCTGACAATACAAGCCATTCCATGATGACAGACAGCCCTAGAAAGCAGACAGCCAGTTTCAGAGAGCAAAAGAGGTGAAGTGAAGAAGAAAACTGAAATAGTACTTGAAAGAAGGAATTCAGAACTCAGTGGTTGGGAAATGTATTAAATTTAGGTCAACAGCCCCACTGCTGTGATTCCTAATCTTTTCTTTCATAACCTTACTTCTAGGATTACAACCCTGTTTTTACTGCATCTTTTTGTAGTGTCCATATTTGCAAATCACTGCTCTTAACAGTGATTTTGAAGTTTTTATAAAATCATATGGAGGTACTTCAAAGCACTGAAGAAACAAAATACACAGCTCCAAACTCTGCACACACTTGCATCACTTGAATTATAGCATTATAAACTAAGAGGGAGACGAGGCTCTGCATGTCTTATATAAATAGAAAACATTCTTTGTACCACTACATAAAACTCATTTTGCGAAAGACTTTTTCTAAAGCTTTTATACTATTTTACTTATTTCCTCACCTGATTAGCTTTTAACCAAATGTAGATGTTTTCCATGACCTATTTTCAAAGCTAACTAATCCCCAAGTCCCCCAGTTATGTAATCTTGAAGGATTAAACGTTTGTCATGAAAGAGTCTGGATTTGTTTAGACTGAATAAATTGCAGTAGTTTAAATACAGTTCATTGATTAAATTACATTCATAGAATGCTGGCTCTTGTCACAGAGAGTCTGCCAAAGTAGCTCTATTTAGATGTATATAAGCTTCTGCTTATAGTTAAGCCCACAAAATATTTGCATGTGGTGCATCTTGGAAGATAATAAGGCTTTTTTTAAATATAAAACACTTGTTCTGTCTCTCCCGAAGTATTAAAACTATGGAAGTTCTGCTTTGCAGTAGCACCTGAACACCAGCCTGGTCAGAGCAGCCTTATACTGAGTAAAATGAGAACCATGCTATGAAGCATGCAACCTAAAGGGCAAGACAAACCAGGTGGAGGAGACAAACAAGTGGGTTGGTCTGGGGGTGGCAGCAAAGACGGGGTAACAAATAATTGGATGCACAGGAATTGCAGCCAATGAGCAAGAACAATCACAACAAGCCATCTGCTCACCCATAATTAGATTAGACTTCTCTCTATACAGTACAGCAGAGCAGTTTTGAAGAGACACTTGGAAGAGAATGGGACTTTGTCTTGGAGCTTCTCCTGTGCTTAGTAAGGTGTCATGAGAGAAAGGACAAAGTTGCCCAAGGAGCAGTGGAAGATTGAGACCAGCAACAAAGGCAGGTGACAAGGATGCAGTGAGTTAACAAGTCACAGACAGAAAGGGGTAAATAGAAAATTATATTCTGCTTGTTTAGGTTTTGCTCACAGAGTCAGAACATTCTTTAAAAGTCACCTTCATGGTTGTTTAAGCTAACTGGTTTTACTTCTCATTTATAATGGATGGGAAACTGCTATTTCCAGTTACACTATCTCAGTTGAAAGGGTATTAACCTCATCTTGTTGGCATTGAACTGTTGCTTTGTACTTCTTAGAATGCACTGAGATCATGTGCAGCGAAATGAAGACACCTTTATTGGAATTGTGAACACCAGGAAAGTGATTTAAAAGAACTGAAAACATATTTCTTCATGGTAATACATGAATCTCCCTAAATAAGGAAGTCAAGAATATATATATATATTTAAATTTTAGACATAATGATCCCTGCTTGGGTTTCTATCCTTCCTTCCAGAACAGTATGTCTCTCTCAGGATAGACAACCAGAATGTGTGAACTGCTCTCATAAACTGCTGTGCTTTCACCTACTCTAGCAATTGCTATTTTAAACAGTTGAAACAGGATGGTCACACACAATTCACCTTCTAAATTTCTAAATCTGTAGATTCAGAACTTCTCCAATCTATTTAGTTTCGTGCCCTTCAATTCTGAAGTGAAGAACTTCAGATGTCATTTTCAATCCACTCTGATAAATCACTCATTATGTGAGCAGGGATTACGGATTAAATGGTCATGAAATCCACGTTTAGCAAAAGCAATGACTTTAGCATTGCAACATACCTACTGAATAAAAAGATGCAAAAAATAGTGCTTTCTACATTCCATGACATTTTCTGTATATATAGTCTTTTACAAAATTACATGGTCCCTTCTTTCTGGAAATGTAAGTAATTTTCAGTTTCTACTAGGACAGGAAAACAGCTCACTGAATTTGAGGCTTCAGTATTGCAAAACTCTGTACGGATAAACCATAGAGAATCTTAAAATCTTTAAATCTTACAAAGAAAGTCAGACTACTTGCCCACATTATGGGTGGATACCCTGAGCTGCTGCAAAATACAACCCTGTAGCAAGCAGTAGATAACCACAGCTTCACAATAAGTACTGACAGCAGCAAATTTGCTGTCTTTAAGACGAAACTGGGGGGCCATTTACAGCTGTCACAGCTGTGCTTCTGTGTTTGTAGTATCCCAAAACAAACATACTGATCAAGGATGAAAGATAACTGAGTAAAATTGAAAGCAGAAAAGTAAGACTGCTCTTGAAAATAATGGAAACTAAGGAAATGAAGGGAAACTTTGCTACAGTGAAGTACTAGCAAGGATGTCTAAGGACTTTAGAAATAAAAGGAACTATATTGATAATACATGTGCCTTGTGCTGGGCAGCCTCACCATGCAATCTCTGAACAGCAAATACTCATCAGAACATGGCTTAGCCAAAACAACCTAGAAAAATCCTAAGTGATGGTGACCAAGAGGATTTAACACAAAATCTATGTCCAGGAAAATTCATTCACAGAAGTAAATAAAGAATGCAAGATCAATAGAAACTGCACAAAGGCATTTTTTTGTATTTTCCTAACTTTTAAAGCAGGTATTCTGAATCTACTGTTTTTTCCCCTAAACCAATGCAGCCACAATACACTGTCAAACTAGTTTGATTTATTTCCTGTTACACAAGCTAGACTGCATATTAAACAGTTTTTACTGTAGGCTTCATACAGAGGAGTTTAAAAGCCATACTGGATTAATAGAATCATAGAATGGCTTGAGGGAAGGGATCTTAAAGATCATTTAGTTTCAACCCCCTGCATGGGCAGGGACACCTCCCACCAGACCAGGTTGCTCCAAGCCCCATCCAACATGGCCTTGAACACTTCCAGGGATGGGGCATCCACTGTTTGTCTGGGCAAACCGTGCCAGTGTCTCACCACCCTCACACCAAATTTCTTCCTAATGTCTAACCTAAATCTCCCCTCTTCCAGTTTTAATCCATTACCCCCTCATCCCCTCACTAGATGCCCTTGTAAAAAGCCCCTCCCCAGCTTTCCTGTAGCCCCTTCAGACACTGGAAGGCCACTATGAGGTCTCCTCAAAGCCTTCTCTTCTCCAGGCTGAACAACCCCAACTCTCAGCCTGTCTTCACAGGACAGGTTTCAGCTGAGTAAGTAGAAATAACCCAGAGTGCTCCTAATGTTGTTCATACTTCAACAGCAGGCAGGATTTAAGAGCAAAGTCATAGAACTAGTCAGCAGAGATCTCCCAATGTAACTCACTCTGATGCGTGGCCCTTCGCATACCTGGTGAGACATCACAAGGGCAGTGGATATCTAGATCCTCAGTGAGGACCAAACAGATTGGATGTCTGGAGAAGGCTCTTGTGCCAGGCTGTTTCTCAAGGAAAGGACCTTCTAGGGAGATTTTCCTAAGCAGGGGATCTCGGTAGAGAGCACTGCCACTCTGAGAGCAAAGCTTCAGAAGACAGGCATCAGCCATCAGCCAGAAAAGG
>NW_009951948.1:1524876-1543011 GCF_000747805.2 Chaetura pelagica | reverse complement strand
AAAGAGTGCAGGCTTTTAAAGCAAAGAAGTGAGACACAGGCACTGCAAGGAAGGAGTATGAAATAGGGCTCAAAACAGTGAAATCCCCACGGTTGGCACACTGCTTGACAGGAGTAGGTAGCTGCATGTAACATACATGCAGAATCTTAAAAAAATATTAGTAAAAGGGAAAAATTCCTGCTTAAATTGACCACACTGATAACTACAAGACCACAAACATAAGTTTTAAGAATACTGAAGCTGGGTGAAGTCCCGCAGTGACCACAGGTACAGGCCTAGCCCATATATTTTGCATTCAGTGTTTCTGGTCAAACTTTGAATTAATTGATGGTATGTTCAAACTTGATACCAGCTCTTCAAGTTTGTCAGTATTTCTTTTGATGTTTGCTTAAAAGACTTATTTCTGAACATAAAATTTACACATCTCATCCACCAATGGCAAGCCATTTGTATATTTATTTTCAAACCTCAACAGAATATTGTACTTTTGCTAGATTTTGAAGAAAGAGCATTCAAATAGCTTCCAGGTCAGCTCTTGAACACTAACTGAGAAGTAAAAAGACTGTCAATGTCAATGGTTACAACAGGATCTGTGGAAACATCATTGTCAAAGTCAATGGTTACAAAAGGATTCCTGCAAGCAATGCCTAACCAGTTAGAATATGCAATTTTTAAAAAAAGAATTGCACTAACATCTCTTTGCTATGTTTACGGTTGTCAGGTTTCATTTAAATATTCATTTTCACCTGAAATAATGCTGAAACCAAACATTTAACCAAACGTGTATGGAACTTTTGGAAGAAGTTCACTAGAGTAGGGATGACATTCGTCTCAGTAATTATGACATGCATGAAATCTAGGCATATTTTATGATGGTTTTAAGTGCTTGCTGTGGCACATATTTCCTGTAGTGCCTCATAAGCCTTAGTCCATGCAATATGCAAGGTTTTCCAGATTAAACTCTACTGCCACATATATGAAACATCCCTTATTTAATTATTGTTTATGAATTAATTTCTATAAGGGCATTACGTTTTGGTGTTACAACACTACCATCAAATTAAAGAGAACTGCCTTGAAAAGAGCAGAACACAATGCATTATTTAAATTTAGATCTTTCGCTCAAGTCTTTGGTTGTTTATTTTAAAGACAGTATTTTAAACTTCTTTTTTCTTTTTCTTTTTTTGCCTAATGACTGTTTTTCTATTTTAAGTCTTAAACAATCCGTTCCATGAACCACCTGGAAAAATGTGTGGAAAAACAGCTGAAAAACATCCTTTCATTTTAATTCCTGGAAAAAATGTGACAGTCATTATCTATGATGACACCTTTGTATTTACAAAAAGTTAATTTAAATATCATGTTGATCTCATCTTCCCCCTCCAAGCAATACTGAACAATTCATTACTTTGCTTGTAATAGATGAAACGTTGTTATTTCTTATTGCAATAATGAAGACAGCATAAAAATCACAGCAGGAAGTATCACCTGGTAAAGCTGCAATGACATTTTATATAAAAAATCCTTTTCTATTCTCTATTCTTGGACCAGACCAGCACTCCAGAGCTCTGGCTAAATACTCAACCGCAGTTTCATGAGCCACTCTCAAAGGCTGACTGACCCAAAGAGATAGAATCAGGGATTATATTACTCAGCCACACATCCTAATGAGAAACTTTCCCATTCCTGTACCCGCAGCCACTGAGAGGTTGGCTCACAGGCACACACCTTCCTATGCATCATCCAGGCAGGTCAATGGATCGTGCAGATGGTCTGAGAGTACCAATGTGGAGAAGCCAGGGAATGCTGCAGTGCCTTATGTTTCAACATGGAGATGTTCTGTGCTTTTATGCAACTGCTTCTAAGGAGGTTAAGGAGCTGTAATTAGCATACATCACCTCTCTGTCAGTGCAGCTAATCAGGCTGAACAATCCCAAGCGTCTCCACTCCTGAGCAGTCCTGCTTCTTGCAATGGAATTTTCAAGCTCTTTCTGGCTAGTTGCTTATACTGCTTTCAGACTCGCTGGCACCACAAAGCTTCCTTTTGGTGTGGAAATCGGGGCGGGGGGGAGACTCACTATGGAAGTGACCTTTTCTCTCTGCTAGGAATCTCATTACAGCTATGGATTCTTCCAAGGACTATTGGTACTAAAAATACAGACCACTTTCAAGCTACTGTTATACATTCAATTTCATTCTCACTTAATTTCAGGGCTAATTCATGGCCTTGGTCTATGCTGTAAAGTCAACAGCTGTTTGAAAGCAAAGTATTCTAGGTGTCATGGACAGCATCATGCTGCCAGCTGCCAGCACAGCTGTAGCCCAGACTCAGAGCATCCAAACAGCAGAGGTGATGTGATCTGCTGGTGAGCTGGGCTATTAGGTGCTCGAATCTACTTGCACCTGATCAGATCACACCACATGACTGACAGCCTGGGGTCAGGCTGGCAGCCTCAAGCTTCCTCAAGGAGACCATCTCCCAGAGTCAGACCTAAGTCTGACTGAGCACACACCCAACATAAACAATGTGGATGATGGGCAAGTCTGTAGCTGAGAATGGGCTTAACAGCTAGTATTCAGTTATCTTCAATAGGCATTTACTCAAACTTCAGAATCTACTTACCATTCACTTAAGGCCTGCTCAGGTCTGAAATTGATGTTCACACATCACAGACAGGGATAATCTAAGATCCAACTGTTTTTATCTAACTAGCTGCTCATTCCTGGTTATGGCTAGGGCTGTTGGGCTTCTCTCTACTTGGCCTTCCTGGGACCAGCAGTAAAATATTCTCCATTTCAGGTCTGGCCTTTTCAGCTTGCACTCTCAGGTTGCTGGATACTGTCTTCACTTATCAGCTGCAGAGTAATTTTTCACTGAAGTTATTTTGAAGATTACAGAACTGTTTTATACTATGAAGTAAGAGCGTACTTGTGGTAGAGTCCTTCATGTTATTAAAATTCAAACTCCAAAATAAGCCAATATGTAGGGAATGTCATGATCACAAAATAAATCGTAGCAGTCAGGAATTACATCATATTTAGATTCCTTCTTATAGCCTTCTTATAACATATCATGTCAACATGAGTTTGTTTGCTTTGTAGCTACTTTTCAACCAAATGATTTTTAAAAATCAGGGCTTCGTAAGTTCACCTTGAAAAAAATTCCCACTTATAAACAACAATTCTGCTAAGCTAGTATGTTAGAAGGATGATTTCTAAGTTGATGCGCTAGTAAAACATACTTTTAATGACAGTCTCTTAATATTAGAAATTATTTTTACAATTAACTGTCTTGCCAATGTAAATGCAAACCTTAGCAGAGCTACACAGTGTTAAAATTAATAAAAAGGCAGAAAACATAAAAGCTTATGAATATTTCACTAGGGGACACAGTTTCAAAATGTCAAGGAAAGCATTTGCTATGTAGAACTAGGGCACTGCACTATATCCTCATTCAGTTTTTATGTTGAAAAAAAACCCCAAAAAACAAACCAGCAATCTCCCTTCTTTATTGAAAGGTCACTGTAATGCAATAGGACACAGTAAGCAGTTGTGAAATTAAGCCCTCCAGAACCTGGTTGCAGCTTTGGAATGTGACCATTGTTGTGCAATGGAGTTTGTCACCATCATATGAAAAACCCATTGGGAAACAAATCTTTTGTTTACCTGCTCGTCACAGATAGCCATCGACTGATTCACATTCTGTAGTATTTTACTAAGGTCCAAAGACAATACCTGAACTGCAAACATCATCTTTTCCTTAAACATTCTATTGAAGCATTTTTTGAATAAGCTTCATACATACAGAATGTTGAGTTTTTTGTATACCTTATATAGAAGGTATGTCAACAGGTTCACAGCTTATTAAAGAGTTCTCAGTTCCTGCTATCTATTTTTACCTGCTCAAAAAAATACTATAGTGATGCTGTGATAAGATTATCCAGTGTAATATTAATCATGCTGATGTCTCAAGCTGAGGCTTGACCTCTGCTCAGGAGGAACACGCAGGAAAAGCAAATTAACCCCCGCGCAGAAACATCCGTATAAGCAGAATTACGAGCACATTGTTCTAATTACAATCTTCTTTCTCTGGAATTCTGGAGAATCTGAGGGTACATCTACATAGGTAGTGTAAACAGAACTCCTTCGCCCATTCCCTTGGGTGAACTGATGGAGACCTAGTGCTGATTCAGAATTTGCATAGCCGCATTTGCATGGCACTGAACTGGATAGATGAAGAGACAAGGAAGGCAGAGGAACTCTACATGTCTGTACATGTCTGTAGACGCTCATCTCGAACTGCAGACTTTTCCTGATATACAGAGGGCAAGATAATAAAGATGGCAGTAAAATTTCTCAATCTGGGAGCTGAAGAGATATTCCAGGTTTATCTGTAAACTAAAAATATGGCTTCAGATTTAGATTCCTAAATGTGGATTTAGGAAAATAACTTTGTAATGTGCAGTGTTGCTGCAGAAAGTTAGCTTGCAGTAACTTAACTTTCTCAACTGGCAGTTGACTGAAATGCACAAGCTACTTATTATACCTTAAAGTAGGAGTTTCTAAGTTGCTTATTGAAAAGCATGTCTCTTCACTCCCTTAGTCTTCAGTGACGTGACTCCCCCAAGACTAAGGACCCTAATGGCCTGGAAGATATTTTCAATTGCAAGCAGCTGTTTGCAGTTTCAGGTCTGTAGTTAATCTCAGAGCAAGTATGTCCACTAATACTCTACAAAACCACCTGCCACCTTATGTATAAAAGGCTTGCCATAGATTTTAAGTTTGGAAAAAAAACCCCCAAAAAACAGATGCAGTGAAATCTGTTAGACTAACGGCTTTTGAAAAAAGAAAATAATTTGGCAGATGTTAGAAATGAGCAATTTAACATTCAGTCTCCTCTTCTGAAAAGGTGACAGTGATTAACAGTCAGTCCAATGATGCTACTGGATCTTGTATGACTATGTTTGTGAATCAAACTCAGACAAACTGCAGCAAAAAGGGCTATTTTTAAGATTAAGCCTCATGGGACAGCCTTAGTCATAAGGTTGCTTCTATAAGGGCACAGTCACAAAAAAGAAAGGTTTTTTTTCTGGCCATCTGTAGCTCATGCTGTGCAAGTATTACACTTAATGGTAAATTTGCTTAGTAGTAAGTATATTATTCAAAACTCACGGGGAATAAAGAATTATATCCTAAGCATCCCATCCATTATATATGCAAAACAGTTCCTCAAATTAGGTGTAACTGATAAAATCAATTTTCAAGTGGGAAAAAAAAACCCTCCATTCTGCTGTTGAAAGCACCTGAGAACACAATTTGTCACTCCAAATTTCCTATCACTTTTTTATTGACAACTCACAGACATAATGATTCCTATAGTGCACCTCAAGCACAATTCCAGACCCAGGAAAAGAACGCAGCAAGATGAACATCCTCACTGCCTGTGGTGGTGAAGTGGATATGAATTCTTTCAGCACTGTGCATGATTTACAGCTGTGCATATCGTGCTCTGTTTGTCCCATCATATGAAAATATTAAAGAAAATTATATTGGATTTTTAACTGGAACAGAAAGTGATTGGAGAACTGAGAGTCTTCATCTGCCATTTTAGGATGCACATGTAACAGGGTGTTGGTTTCAGTTCGACAGTGTTTCTTATGTATTTATGGAAAACAATTAATACTTTGTAACGAATTTCACATTCAGCACTGGACTGTCCTGCTGCTCCTGTGTGCCTAATCCAGAGCTCAGCACATGGTTTTCTCTTCTGTCCTAAAGAGAAAGACCCCACGTCACTGCCCATAATCTCTGTGTCAGTGTGTGTGAATGTGCACACAGAAACACACACATGAATGAGGGGAATCATTTGCTGTAGCTTAATAGAGGTATTACTTACACAACGTGTATAGAGATGCCCAAGAGATATCCTGCCTTAGGCAGCTCCAATCTTTCTGATGATCCTCAGAGCAGAAAAACCTCCTACACAGAGCTGTCTTTTAAAAGACAGTCTTACTCCTAACACCCATTCTCATGTCTATATTCTGCATAACATGTCTGGAGGTGTGGCTGAGGTACAGCCTATGCAGTAGCTAGGAAGAGATTGCTAAAGAGCATAAAACATAAGTAACTGCTGAAATAATTTTAATCACAGTGATTTGGGGGCCACTGTCAGAGAGGTAATACAGAAAAAAATCAAAACCATGTCTTACTTTCTACTTTTTGATGTAACACAATAATTTTCTTTATTCTAGGTCTAGAAAAATAACATGGTATCATTTTTTAATACAATTGTTAGTCAAGAAAACTTAGAGAAAAAATTATTTTAACCTTATTTTGGTTAGCTGAACAATTTTAAATTTTAAACAGAAGAAGTCTGTCTCTTCAGTGCAGTTCTGTGCTGACATAATGTGCACATCAGGACAATGCATAGGATGCCACAGTTAACCTTAATTAATCACTCTTACTTCTCTCTTGAGTCATCACAATGAGATTTTTAATAGGGAAACCAAATAAAGAGAAATTTTTGAAGTTGGTGTTCTAACAGATCAGATAGAGAAAATGCTTTAGCTTATAAAGATCCTGCAACAGCATGTATTATTATATGTACAGATAAATGTACCCTACAGTCTCTGTTTCCATCATCTGTAGCCAAAGGAAGAGATTACATAGCAAGCTTTCTAACCGTACCCAGGTACACAGGACTTTACTTTTGTAGATGTTTTGAACTTACATTATTAATACTTTAATTTGATTTATGGCACCTCCCTTAAAGTCAGACAGAAAAGGCTGTATGCTGATAGCAGAAGATTTCAATTATCACAGTAATATTATAAGTAGAATAAAAAATATGGAAAATATGAAAGGAATTCATTACTCATTGTTCTAAGAAATGGCTTCATGTTAGAAATGACATTTAGCTGGAACGAAAATGTTAGCATACTGAGGAGTGACATTCGGCCCTGCCAGTGTATTTCAGGAGATCATCACATGGTTGCCTCAGCAAGTTGCCTTTGGTTTCAACCCTCTCTCATTACCCCTTCCCATCTGACTGAAATCAGCTGATCTTTTATAGGCATTCCCACCGGCAGCCAGCAAGCTACTCGCTGTCAGATACCAAGCACCATATTTAGGGTGTGCCTTTTAAATACAACCAATAGGAACCCAGTTGCCTCGCTTTGTCTGCCCCTTCTGAGTTGACTGCCTTCCCATCATAAAACTTTTGCCAACCAAAGAGAAAATGGTCTCAATCTACAGGCTTAGCTTTCTGATTCCATGTATGGCTTTGCCAAAAAAGCAATTATTTATTTTTTTTTTTAGTTATTATAAAATGTTTACAGCATATCTCACATAATCTGGATCATACGTAATTAACTTTTAACATCCATGCAATCATTTTGTTATTGCAGCTAAAAAGTAATTCTCAGAATACAGCTCTTCCAGAATCTCCAAGAAAAATATTCTTTGTTTCACCATTTTCTGATTCATTCGACTTTGGAAGCAAAATAAACACATTGCTGTGTTTAATATAGTTGCACAAGAGAATTCACAAGAATGAAATGTGTTCAAAGTTCCTAGAAAAAAATGTAGCAATGCAGGCTGCCAACTTGTTCAATGTCAAGCTCTAGGCACTATAGCAGGACTAGCAGTAAATGACTCATAGTGAGTCACGCTTTAGCTATTTTTGCTTTTAAAGTAATGCCAGGCACTGTGTTAATATTCAACCCAGAGTAAATTTAGCAATGTAAGAAAACAAGTGTTTCCATGGTTGCTCCTTCACAATGTTTATGGTATATACACAGCCATTAGGCACAGGAATTAAGCCAAATGAAGAATATGGAAATGTTCCTCTTTCATTTACAACTGAATTTTGCTACATTGGGTTTGATGACTCACTCAGCTACTAGATTTTCCACCTCTCACAGAAATGTAAAGCTATAGCTAGCACACCACCAACCATACTGGTAGTGGTCAATAGCCACTACTTTCCTCTACATTATGGGTTGAGCTGGAAGCACATGGGCATGTGAGTAACTCAAAAGCATGTTTAAGTGAACCAAAGAGTTTATCAAGATAATGAAGTTACTGGGTTTCTTTTTCAGGACAAAACAAGACTGACATGAAGGCCTCACTAGTGAAACTAAGTACATCAGCCACGGGCAACACGTTCTTTGACACTTCTAAGGAGGAGCTGGCAGGAAGGAAAGCTGAAGAGGAGCACTGAAGGGAGGAAGGAGGTTGTGGCATCACGTGAAAAGGGAAAGCAGCTGCAGAAAAACGAGGAAGGTTGCTGATTCAGGCTGGGGAGCAGTTGGGTAAAATGAGAGAAGTGGTAAAGAAAGTACGACAGAGCTGGAAAATATCTGTCCATGACATAGCTGTGATGTGACAAAACTCATATGCAGGCGTCCCTTCAATGGAGCTGCACAGACGTGTTTTCCTAGGTGAGCAGGTATTTGTGAAATTGAGGAACATGAGCCCAACTGTGTAGACATCTGACATGGCATAACAAAGCTCTGCTGGAGAACAGACAGAGAGAATTTAACCTGGCTTGTAGGGGAAAAAAACCCACACAAAATGAAAAACCCAAAGCAATGGCTGCTGCAGCAAAGATGAGGTGAATGGCTTGCTTTGCCCACACTAATGATTACATATGATTGCTTGTTAAACCTTTTTGTTCACACTTTCCTACAGTGATTTATTCAATAATCTTAAATTGCAGTAATTACTATTTTTACTATAGAGGCTGATAAAGCAATGAGGAAGCTTTTACATTTTTTCACCTCAAAGCCTTTCTGCATGAAGTCTTCTTCCATGCTGTGATATGCAGGGCTTTTTTCCCCCATGTTTTCCTATCTGATTATAAACTAGCCACTCACTTTATACTGGAATTTTATAGAGATCCTGATGAACAGCCTTCCTGGAAAGACTTCTTTTGATTTCGTTAAGTCTTGGATTGACCCATAAACCTTCAAATAGGAATGAGGGAGAATTTTTAGTCTGGATCAGGTCCAAAGAACTGAAGCAAACTACAGACACTAAAGCCCCAAATTATTAAAAATCCTGTTCAGTGGCCTCCTAACCCTGAAGGCATCTTAGTCTGGTAAGTCCCTTCCAGCTTCTCCAAGGATCTGAAGTTCTGACTTCTGTTCTTACCCAGAGCTGCCCCAGCCTGAGTAACAAGGAGTACATTGTTTGTCCTGCGACCTCACTGGCTCTTGAAAGCAGGCACAGCTCCATCCAAGTGGAAGAAGAGAAAGTGGCAACGGAGAGGTAGGGACCGAGTTGCTCATCCCTTGCTAAGTGAGTTATCTGCTGGAATACACAGTCACGCACTCTCTTTGCATCCTTCCTAGCCCTGTCCGCTTCCAGCGGCACAGGCAGCAAATTTGGGTTGAACCGACGGGCCGAAGGGTGCCCTCTGCAGACCAGCCTTCTGCCGAGGGCTGCTTCAAAGCCTATGAGCAGCTGTATGACATCAGATGTTTTAAGGTCCACTCCACCCAGCAGTCTTACTCTGGTGATGAATAATAGCGAATATAGAGAGTACAATGCAGGGAAAACCTATGGTAAAGTTTTCCTGGTATTTTTGCTCAACCTCCAGTAATCTCAGCAGGGGCATTTGGAGGATCCAGAGTGGAGTCTAAAGTGTCAGCTTCCCCAAAAAGGGATTTTTCTTCCATGCTCATTTGTGAATTTATTTTGCATCACTTCCTGGGCAACTGCTGTAGACATAATGTTTTGATATAAAACATAAGCACTCTCACCATCACTCCACTAACTGCTCCTCTCCTCATGAGGTATTTTTGGTTCCTGCTGGAACACCTGTTAAGCCACTTGCCTTTAATCCTGAGACTATTCACAGCAAGTCTGGTAACACAACAAACCTGCATCAATATTTGAGATGGTAAGACAGGACAAAGCTATTCACACTTGTAAAGTCAGATACTGTGTCTCAAATGAGAGCTAATAACAGCTGAAAGATGACAACTTAAACCACTCTTCAGTTGTGACAGAACATCTCTGTGCTCCAAACCTGTTCCAGAGTAAGTGCAAATGCCATCAAAGGTGTTTGACTTCATTGACTTTGTGCTAATGGTGACTGAAAGCAACATCTTAGGTTACCCCCTGGAGACAGTACACACAATTACCAATTCACCTCCCTGACAACATCAGTAATCATCTGAGCACCTGAAATTCCCAAATCCACAGATTAAAGCCATAGTCCAGTTCCTCTTCAGCTCTGTAATATAAGCACATGTGTTCAGTCTCACAGAAGAAGCCCCGATTCATTCCCTTTGTGTTACTTTATAGTTTGCACATTTTTAGTCATCTTCTGCCAAACTGTGATTGATGTACAGATGGAAAGCAGGCCATGCTGGCCGAACAGATGTGTCACTGAACAAAGCTGCTCCCATAGACGTGCTCTAACACTCCTTGTGGGAGCCAAGGCACTTTGCTGGACTCGGATGTCCAGTCTGAGGTCCACAAACATACAAGATGGGTTTTGCAGTCCTTTAGCACTTCTCCAGCTTTCTTCCTACATTTCAGCTCCCCTTATTTAACAGTTTTAGCATACTGTGAAGATCTCCAGTAACTTCAATGACATAAAATTCAAGTTGGAAAGAAATCATCCTGTACTGTTAGGGTATTGCTGCCTAAGGCTTTTGAGAGAGAAATGAAACAATATGGATATAAAAAATCATGGTAAGCAGCCAATGCACATGAACTTCTGATAAGGAATGACAGGATGTTTATTAATCTTGCTACACGTTACTAGTTTGCATGTTACTGTCTGCAGGAATAAGCCAGGGAAATTCCATTGATTTCAGAAGCTATACTGATGCTTACCAAACCAAGACCTAGCTCAGCCTGCAGCTCTTCTCAGAGACACTTAAAAAAGCTACATGGCAAATAATTTCGGGAACCATAAAAACACCAAATGTTTTCCTTTCTCTGAACTGGAGTACTCTGAAGTTATCATGCAGTGTGATAGGCAGTGATGGATTATTATTTAGTCAACATTATCTCAGATCTATTTCCCTGTTCTTCCTCAAATTATTTATCTGCTGGCACACAACTTGGAGCACAGTCCTACCTGATGTAGTATTCCTTTAATCCCTGTGCACACTGATGGCACAAAGCCCCACATATAAATGATTAAAATTAACATACAGAAAGAGTAAAAAAACAACCACTATCCCTCCAGGAGTAAGAAAAACACTTAAGTAACAGAAAAAAAATGAGTAAATAAAACAAAAAGTCCCAAGTTTAATGTTCCATTGAGCTGTATTTTCCTCCTTCCTCTCCAATATCCTAACTTCAAAATGAGAACACCTCAACTGAAAAACTGTGAGACTCTGATGTTTCCCTTTCTCCTTTCTTTGCTTTCTTCTCCCAGGACTGTTCTTCACCTGTTTTCCTGTGATCACAACTGAAGTTTAAGCTGTAAGCTCATGTCACAAGAATGAAATTCCTCCATCCTCTAATCTTTTTAATTTGTCTGAATAGCATACAAAAGACATAATAACTAGTAAAATTGTACTGAGCTGGCAGAGACAGTCCTTGCATTTTCACTCCTCAGATTTTTACAAGAAAAGTATTATGCATTATTATACCATGAAAGAAGGGAATGAAAACTCTTAGTGAAATTGGTCATATGTTTTTTTTTTACCAGAAAGCAAATCTTCCATGTGGCATAATCCATTTATTGAAGTTTTCAGAATCTCAGAGACAGACAAGCTTTAACACCTATCTCTGTGCTTCTACTCATCTCAATTTTATAAAACATTTCTGACGAGTTCAAATATGGTCACAAGACATGAGATTTTATAAGTTTCCATGTTGCAAAATGGACTGCCATAGAGTCAAGAAATCCAGGAACTAACTGGATTGAATGAAACAGCATTGCGGAAGAACATCTATATGAGCTAAGCTGCAATGCTGGCACAAGAACTGATGAATAGAAGCACAGCTATAAGGTTTGTCATCACTCTTGCAATAGAAGTAAAAGGGGAAAAAAATGTATTTTAAGACTGCACTTTATTAGATAACGTGATTGACTGCAACATCAAGAGAATGGAATCAGCATCCAGAAGCTCCCTTCCTGACCTACCCTTTTATTATAAACAGTAAAAATGCCATGCTAGTGGCCATCAATGTGCTCACTTAAGAGAGAATTATCCTATGACAGATGAATAAATTTCCCAAAGTATTACACCTAAGTGTATAATAATAATAAAAAAAATCTATTTCTTGCAACACTCCATTGCCTTTCTAGCTTTATATACTGAGTGCTGATCTGAAATCAGGCTGATATAAAAGCAAGAATGATATCTTGTAAAGACTTTTGCAATGGAATAAAATGTAGATCTTTTTAAAAAATACATGTATAGAGCAGATAGGTGACACAAAAAGAGATAAAAAGAGTTTACCCCCCAGTATTCACTTATTGGAAGGGCAGATTCCTGTAACAGGAGACCTCTACATCTGATGCTCTTTCTGATTTAGATACCTCCCTCAGCTGAGTGCCTTTACCCCAGGGCTAAAGGGTCAGGGTCTCTCAGCATTTCCTTCTGCAGATGTTTACATTTTTATATATAGTTATATACACATTGAATAGAGAGAAGGAAACTGATTGCAGAGCTACACGTCAATAACCAAGTAGGCCCAAAGTCAAGTTCTGTTTTTAGTTCACTGAGACTGAAACCCAGGTCTCCTACACTGTAGGTTACTCACAATGGAGAAGGGCTGTTTGAGGGGGTGGACTGATTCCTCTTTCATTTTAACTATGAATTCCACGTCAGAGCTCTAAATGCCAAAGCAAGAAACTTCTTATTTTGATCAATCACATTAGAAAGGCAATTGTTTAATCAAATAAACCCTGACCAGATTCACTGGCAATTGATGTTTTTCATTAAACCACCAAGAGAATTGTTATTAATGCAAGCTTCTGCTTGCTATCTTATCAACACACCTAATTTTTGACCTTGGAAAATTGTCCCAGGTAGCAAACATGAAGTTCTGACAGTTCATTCTAGAGTTGGTCCTTCTTTGCAAACCTTCAAGGACACTAGCTATGATGGTAATTTTGTGATTTGGCTATTCATCTTAGGTGCTGTATAGCTCCCATTGCTACAGTTTTTTGAGCACCCGTTTATCTAGTTTGTCTCTCTAGCTTGCTTCTCTTTCCAATAACTCTGTGAAACAGAAGGTTTGTATGTTGGGCCTTTGAAATGAACAAAAATAATTACAAAAAACAATTATGAGGTTTGAGTGCCACAAGTGGGGCAGTTGAGTCCTTTGCAGCTGAGAGTGGGCATGGCTGCTCAGCTCCATATGGTACTAGCCTGGAGCAGCACAGATCTGAGCCAGTCCATATTGATTAGTTTCTCCTTGCACAGTCCACAAACACAATACACACACAGCTGAATTTCAAATACAGGTGTAAGGTTCAGACCCACAAAGATTTCAGGCACCTAACTCGCAGTGATTAGTTCTGAACCAAAATGACTTGATCTAATACAAGAAGACTGTAACAAAGCAAAGAACTAATCTGAGGTTTCCTAAACTTTAAGTGACCTTTCAAAATGCTAGATCATCTTTCATTCCCTTACTAGTCAAGGGCTGCCTATAAGGAATTTTACATAAATTTAAAGTGCATATCCCACACACACCACTGAACTGTCACAACACCAATCCCACTTTCAGTTAGAATTTTCAACTTCTGTGCTGAAGCTGCCTTCCCGTAGTTACTCAGTCAGGGGATTCTAAATTATTACTTTATATTTAAAAATACAAAGAAAAACACTGTAATGTTATTTTTTCAGCTGAACTTCTGACAACACATCTAAGTATAAAGATGGAAATAGACCAACTAAGAAGTTAGCTACAACTGAAGAAAAACTCAGATCTGCAAATCAGTCATGTCACCCCACACAAGTAACTTCAAGAATTTACTCAAGTTTCATTTCTTTTACATGGTGAGGAATAAAATTAACTTGCCTACCTCAGTGTAATGTTGTGAGGACTAATTGGATGAAACTTCTCAAGCATTAGACTACACAGTGTCTTGTTGCAGCTTGTTTTCTTATCCTACTAAAAGCAAATAAAAGACTTCAGTCTTTCCTGGAATCTCCAGATAGACTGCTTTATGAATTTAAAGATAATACCTTTCACAGTGCCATTTTTTCTACCCCAAACTGCCTTTAAAATAACACCTTTGTACGTAATTATTTCTCAGCATGTGTATATACCACCAGGGAATTATGGTGTCTATTTGAACATTAAATATTAAATTTAAAACCTTGTCCTTTAAAAATATTTGCTTATTGATAACAATTATAAATCTGTCCTAACAAAATGTTAACTCATGATACATACTTTTTCCTTTCAAAGCCCCTGAGACTTTTTTTCAGTAGAGAGGGCAAGAAAGAGCTTTACAACTATAGCATTGATACTTTCCAAACTACAATACAATTACTAGTTCCCTATGACAAAGCTTAACTATTACTGCATCGGAAAATTATTTGATCCCCATCAAAAAATACTGTCTTTCCTGCATTTGCCAAATTCACTCCTTAAATTGTTTGGCATAAGAAGCAATATTGTCATTCACTGAAATTTTCACACTTTTTATGAAATGACTACTGAAGCAGGCATCTGTTGGGTGTTGGTACAGACCATAGCTATCAAGGATTCCAAAGTGCATGTTATCAGATGCTATAAAAGGGCTATGAAACCTGTCATCCTTTGTGCACTGAATGTGAAACTAAATAACCTTCAGCAAATACAGCAGTGGCAGCTAGGGTCACAGGAGTAGAGATTGTATCTTCTGATTAGCTCTTTTTACAGAGTTATCAGAAATTCAAACTGATACATAGACATGAAAGACAGATCTAACTTTCATTTAGTAAAGGCAAAATTCTCTGTGCCAGAAGATGCCTTTGATATATATATATATACACTGGCATGAAATAAAAAGACTTGGTAATACAACTTTAATCAGAAGGTGGGATTTTAAATTTACAGAAGATACAAAATGCAAAGTTACAATTCCACCAGTAATCATGACTTTGTTCCTATGGGCTCAGTCCTGCAAGGTTCTGTACTGTGGTTGCACTCCAATAAGGAAGTGAAACATGCCAGCAATCTCACTCGTTTCAAAGGATCTATTCATGCAATTCAATTTAAGCAACTTGCTTAAGCATTTCACTTCATCAAAAGAAGAGATCACTAAGCAGTCTACACATCCAGGACCCCTAAGTATAAGGAGAGCATCAGTCATGTGAGGTTAAGGTCATAAAAATGTTTCCTTACAAACCATGCATGCAATCATTTTGAATTTTTTTATATTACCAAATTTAGTTCATATCACTCCAAGTGCTCAATTACTTGGAAAATATAATGTAACCATTTTGAAGTACAAGAAATGGTATAAAGCAAACAAATTTTAAAACCCCCAAATTAATCAACACTTATTTTCTACTGCTTACATTCTAAGTAGCTTTGAGTAGAAAAATGAAAATGTTTTCCATTAAAAATAAGAAGTGAGAATTTTGAAATGTAAGATAGTTCTGAAAACAGACTTGAGAAGAATCACTTGCTGTTCACACAAAACCTGTCTGACAGTGTTTTGACACATATCATCAGAGGTGGAGATTTTGCATCATTTTGCACAAATTCCAGCTAAAGTATCTGCATATGAAAGTCTCACAGATTGAGGGAAAAAGCCTGCAAACTGTCTGAAAGATGAGCAGAACAGAAACTGCTCTGAGGCATGATATCCTCACTGCCACAGAGATGCACTTACCAATCTCATTTCTGCACCTTAACTGCTGCTAATCTCCAAAGCTAAGAAAGTCTCCTTCCCCCAGAACTGCCTAGAGAAGAGGATGGTCTGAATGTGATGCAGCTCCATTGTCCTCCCTGAGTATTAGAGCTACCTACCCTGCTGCATGTCATTTGTCAGGTAGCAGGGAACAACCATGCAGCTCCCTTTCATCACTGCGGCAGCGAATATGAAGAGATCAGCTTTGTTAATTTTCTGCTAAAATAAGGTTGTATTTAACTGCTTCATATGATCACACTCTGCACTCTATATAAAAAGTGTTGAGAAGTTTTTCTCCTTCAAATCCTAGTTAATTTCTAAGTAGCAAGACAATGTGAGAATACAAAATTTCTTTGTCCAGCCGTTCTAGAACACAAAATTTCAAACCCTGCATAAAAGATATGTAATGATTAAGGGTAACTCATCCCAGAACGCAAATCATTTTAGTACACACCCCATCTTCTCCTCTGAAAGAGAAAAGGCTGAGACAAAATACAACTCCAGGAAAGCCTTTCTGAGAAAACTTGGCTGGACCTTGTGCATTTTATCTGATTTAGCAATAAAACCAAACCCCAGGAAAAAGCTAAAAATTAGACCATACTGTATATTAGTGACTGAAACAGACCAGGAGTCATGGACTATAAGTTGTGCCCAAGCCTGGCAAGACCAATAGTTGAAACAAAATATTAACCAGGTAGCTGTAGATGAAGTTATCAATAGACATAATTCACAGCAAGCAGTTTTCAAGTGTGTCCCAACATCTGCAAACACATTATAATATGCTGTATTCTGGGACTAGATTTGTAGGACTCATGAATGATGAGTTCAGCATGGCTGCCAAATACTGAACAGGGTGACCTTAATGGTCTTCTTACAAGAGAAAAAATAATATCATATACACAGTGTGCTATAGGGTAAATCACCAGCTTATCAAAGGCAGTAGATGTCTTTAAAATATTTTATTAATCTTCAGCTAATTTAGCTTCTCACAAAGATGTTAAGACCAGAGGCCCTGATCCTATAAAAATGTAGGTATCTGTCATTTTTAAGCTTGTGAATAAGTTTATGATATGAAATTACATGAGTTTTCTTAAAGGCCGGGTATGAGTGAGAAAAACACACAAAAGGAGAGAGGAAGAATAAGGGTAATGGCAAGATCACCTAACTACAACAAGTACAGAAACTGGACAGTCTTACTGGTTCCAGGTCACTGTATCATAAAGAAGCAAATCTACACATGACTATAAACAAAGTCAACTGATCTTCAGTCATGCATTATTACTCAAGAAGTCCTAGGAGCCTTACTAGTAGAAGAGACTTTTGAAGAGGACAGTAAAGTAGGGAACTGACTTCATGGCTGGTCAGCAGATTATTTAGGCAGAAGACACAATACTGATGCAAGTTTAAGGCAGAAGAATTGTGCCTGTTTTGAAAAATTTAACTTTGATTTTGGCACCTGTTTTCTGTTTGCAGACCCGAGTCATGCAAATCAAAAGAAGGTGGGTTGCACCAGGGTCTCAGTGAATACACATTCATTACATTGCATCCAAACTTTCCATGCAACTTTTTAAATTGTATTAAATGCTGCAACAGGAGCAAATGTGATGGATTTACCTCATCCAAAGCATCATGAATGCTACAAAACCCAAGCTGACAATAGTTCCTGTACTGGATACAGCAGTAACATCATCATGCATTTCATTTTGGGCACAGGATAACCTCTGTGCACAACCAAAACAGAAGTTCAAGTGGATAGAAGACAAATTTGAATATCAGGCAGTAGTAACAGAACGATGCCCTAATTTTATATATATATATATATATATGTATGTATTTATTTTTTTAAATAGTAACTCTTATAGTGCTTATTTACTTTGGGTTTCTCTCAACAGGTCTGGTAGTTAGAACTCAGTCCCACAGCCTGAGCTGAATGCACTACTAGGGCATACGCCCCTTCCTAAGGCAACTACAGGATAGAAAGTGAATCCAAAGTCAGTTATCAAGATTTTATCTTCTCAGTTACAAACACTTGGAAATTAGGAATTACAACATAACGGTGGGCCAGTAATAATTTTATAGTTATGTAGGGAGTGAAAATTACACCGTTTTGTGGTCTGCAACTTGGTATGTTCATTCTTAGAGTATTGCCAAGAGCTCTGTTAAACTCAGAGATCAGTGCTAATCCAAACTCTTAAAAATCTTAAAGATGGGAAACAAATACATTAAGCCCTCAAGCTCTAATACTAAGGAGGGAGTCTTGAGAAACCAGATCTAAAATTCACCTTGTCAAGCATGTCCTCACACTTCAT
>NW_009951948.1:1517692-1524831 GCF_000747805.2 Chaetura pelagica | reverse complement strand
CAGTGGGTTTGGGATAAGGCTCCAAAAAAACAAAGCTCAAGGAGAGCTATATGAGAGCATCCAGAATATCATTTTCCAATGGTATAAATCATTAAACTATGACTCCTGAAGTTCCTGAGATACCAGCTTATGTTGAAATCAAAATGTAGGGTGGGAGGGAATAGGTACAGGGGTCAAGGAACAGCAAGCAGAATAATATGATTTCAAAACATAATAATGATTGGGGAAGAACAGCACAAATACTGCTAGAGCCCATGAACTTTCCCAGCAACAGTAATCACACTGATATTGTAATGGCTGCTATATGTGCAGGGCAATAAAAACATACCATTTCATTGTGTTGGATAAATATTGTAACTGTCCACACTCTAACTTTTCTGGTAATTCAAGCATAAAAAAAATTAAGATGTTACCACTTGATAAATCTCATTAATTAAGAAAAAACATATTTTTACTAAGTTGCAGTGTTACATGGTGCGTGCACAGAAGCTGTAAACCTGAGAACACACAGAGTAAGCATTTTCCAACAATACAGTTCTACGATTAAAGCAAAGGTCTCCTTAGAGTTGCAACACATCCGAAGTTGTGAAACAGGAGCAATTTGTTTAAGTGACAAATGAAAACAGCTTACTTAATCCTTTTGGATGATCCTATTGATTAAGGGGGGAAAAAAGTCTTTAAATGAAAAAGCCCACCTTACAAAAAAAAAGATGCGAAGCAACATTTTCATTATATTCATATTCAAACAGGGCAGGAACTGTGGGAGCCTAAATAAAACTACTAAGGTAATTACGTTTGCATTTTTCTATACAAATACCAATTTGAGTAAGTTTTCAAATATGAACCT
Source organism: Chaetura pelagica (assembly GCF_000747805.2). Classification (NCBI taxonomy): domain Eukaryota; kingdom Metazoa; phylum Chordata; class Aves; order Apodiformes; family Apodidae; genus Chaetura; species Chaetura pelagica. The sequence goes on along the minus strand of NW_009951948.1, from coordinate 1,523,984 downwards.
TAGTTTAAGCTATAACTGGCAGTTCTATATTTTAGGGCAGTTACTCACATCTTACATTTAGCATTCAAAAAATCTTTCTTTTGTTTTAAATAAGACTTACATTGTTTTTTCATCTCTTTAAGTTGATCCTTAAAATATATATATTTTTCATTCTTTTCCAAATCTGAGTCACTGTTCTTGCTCTCCAGTGCAGTGAATTTTTCTTTTACTAAATATTTTAAATCTGGTATATTTTCTGGCTTTTCTCTTTTTATCTGTAAGGAATAAGAAACAGAGTGTTATTCATTCTCCCATATTTCAATACAGAGCAAAAGATGTCAACCAAAAAATTATGAACATAGCTTCTTTTGACTATAGTTAGGTTTTGGGCTCTGAAATGAATGAAACTTCTCAGCATCATTTAAATTGTTTACTGTATACAGGGTATTGCTCACACTAACAATAGGGAAAACTGAATCTTACAATCAAATTTACTTCTATCCAGAGGTAGAGGTCAACATGTTAACAACAACCAGCATAACACTCTATGTGAAAGAAACCAAAGAATATGTACAAAAAGTGAGAGGATGACTGAAAAACAGAAGTAACTTCCTTAAGAGTTTTCTAAAAACCTGCACTCTCTCACCATTTTTTACTCAGCTTTACAGAAGTTTATAACCTGCAAGCATGATTAGCGTGATAGCACCAGCAAAAGCAGTGCAGCTACCTAACATGAAAGGAAACCACCTCAATTTATTTGTGCTGCATGAACAAGAAGCATTATGCCACACAGGCAGGCAAAAACACAGCTTCTTGAAAAGCACTTGCTTACAGTAATTGCATCTGGAACCATCTGAAGAATAAATAACTAGAAATAAAAAGGAAGTCATCACGCAAGCTATATTAAGAGATTAGAAGAATGCAAAAAGCACTTTGGAAACCCCACAAAAAAAACCCATTAATTAGAGCTTTCCCTTCTGTTTCTTAAGCCACCATCAAATTGTATGGAACTGCACCTTTGACAGGTCTTAGTAAGAACTAACTTGATGGTTGTGGGGACTGTGCTATGCAATGATGATCAGCAACAGCACAGGCTCTGAAAGAAGGTGGACTTCCCTCAAACCTTTAATGCAAAGCATTTTCTCAACCAAAGGCTACTTCTATCCCAAACATACAGCATATACCAATCTGGAAAAAAAAAAAAAAAAAAAGAAAGAAAGAAAGAAAAAAAAAAAAAGGGAGGTAAGAACTATTTCTACTGAGCTACTTTTCTCCTACTGCACACATTAAATTCTGCCCCTCATCGGACCACAGGTCTACGCATCGTGAAAGAAAAGAAAAGAGCCTCCTGAGAAAAAAAGGTCCACTTTGTCAAATTGCTTACAGGTGCCAGAGTTTACAGAGACCTTGGAAATCCTACAGAATATATTTTATTTCAGGAGCCAGAGAAATAATAAATGTTCATGTAAAAATCGACTTGGAAAATATACAAATTGCTACCTAGCCAAGTACTTGCCTTTTAATCAAAGCAAAGCAATCCATACAACTATTATTTCTTCGAAGAGTAAAGCCAGCCTGGCACATTTACTTCAGGCAGATGAGAGTTGTGGCAAGAAGAAAAATAAGAAAAAAAAAAGCATGCACTGCCAGCTGAGAGAATGCAAATTTCATGAAGATAAAAAATCACCTACCATAACATCCAACTGTGAATGTGAAAGAGTTGGGGATATTGTGGTACCAAAGGAACATAATGACTATGAAAGACCAACAGCATGTCATCACAGATGCTTGGACTGCTGCACAATGCCAAGCAATAGTGTACTGTCCTTATCCTATGAAATCTGACAAAAGGAGTAAAGGAAAACATAACATCCTGTGCCCAGGGCAGTGGGGGCAATCATACACACTCAAAAAGTTTGCCAGTGTCAGGATCACAGCACACGAATGGAAAAGCAGGCCTATCATAGCAAAAACCCAACATTTTTCAGTATTCAGCTGGAGAAGAAACTTGGCCATCAGGCGTGTGCAAGAAAGCATGTACTAAATCAAAATACACTTAAAATCCAACACATTATAAAATAATGATTTTGACAACATGAAATGCAGACATAATCCTTTCTGCAACAACTTCATCAGGCTGTTTTTACAGACATTCCCTCTTTAACATATAGAATCACAGGACCACATTCACAACCATGGCCCAAATCACAAGCTGTTACCAATACCTGAGAGCACTATGGCCAGATACCATAGAGAAGATCCAGCTGTGTATACTAAAATAAAAATAATAATGAAGTGGTTCCAAGCTGCGGCTACTCACACAAAGAGTAAAAGAAATGATGCAGACATTTATTAGACATCCACCTGTAGCAAAGACAATGCCAATAATCTTTTCTTCTCCCCAGGGACTACATTACACACTGATTTAGTTACATCAGGCTCTTTTTATACTTTTCTTGACTCATGGGAGATTTGAGTACAAAAATTCACACACACACACATCTTCAGTGATACCCCCAGAGAGAGTAGTGAAGAGAAGGGCAGAGCCAACATGAGTTCAAACAGTAGTTTTCTCAACTCCAGCTTCCAAAATTAAAGGACATTACAGACAAAGAGCACAAACTGCTACTTATACTGCTATGCTAGCAAAAAAAAAAAAAAGAAAAAGGACAGATGTTTGAGGTTATGTGTTATATGTACACAAATAAGCTTTGCCCCTGCCCCTGTGGAGCTACAAAAACTTGCATGTAGACATCTGCAGTAACCTCAAGAGAACAATTACACAAAACTCTCCCTTGGCTACGTAACTATAATCATGCAGCTCGCTCTGCCATACATCTAACAAAGTATGAGCTAGCATGCTCTTTGCTAAAGGCAACATGAACACTTCCACAAGTTATCAAAAAACCCCCAATGTCTTTAACACCAGCTACATTCCCAACAGCAATACATGGTATTAGGACCGCGGTCCAGCAACGCAGCACATACAACATGGCTCAGGCAACCATATAATATATAAACCTCAAGAGTCAAATGAGAGAGATGCTCAAACAATGCTCTTTCCCATAGTTTAAATTCTTTCACATTTACATTTTAAATTCAGTTTCTGTTCACCTCCACACGATTGCTTTCATTACAGTGATTAGTAGAGACATCACTCCTGACCACTTTTCCATTACATATGTTATTACTGAAATGCCAGGCAGACCTTCTGGAAGGTCAACACATCATGGATGAATAATGAGGCATGTCCACCCACTATAATAACAAGCAAATAGGTTTGCAGTGCACAAGCCATTTCTCTTTGGTGCTGCATATCCTATGCCATGAAGAGGGTTGAGAAAGTCTGCTGACAATGCCAAGCTGTGTGGAGTAGTTGACACCCAAGAGGGAAGGGATGCCACCCAGAGACACCTTGACAGGCTGTAGAGGTGGGCCAGTGCCAACCTCATGAAGTTCAACAAGGCCAAGAGCAGGGTCCAACACCCGGGTCAGCACAACCCCAGGCATAAATACAGGCTGGGGGAAGAATGGCTGGAGAGCAGACCTGAGGAGAAGGACTTGGGGGTGGTAGTAGATGAGAAGCTCGACATGAGCCACCAGTGTGTGCTGGAGCCCAGAAAGCCAACCACATCCTGGGCTGCATCAAAGGAATTGTGGCCAGCAGGGCCAGGGAGATGATTCTGCCCCTCTGCTTTGCTCTGGTCAGACCCCACCTGGAATACTGTGTACAGTTCTGGAGCCCTCAGCACAGGAGAGACATGGAGCTGTTGGAGAGGGTCCAGAGAAGGGCCACCAAGATGACCAAAGAGCTGAAGCACCTCTGCTATGAAGGCAGGCTGAGGGAGTTGGGACTGTTCAGCCTGGAGAAGAGAAGGTTCCAGGAAGTAGAACCTCTTATAGTGGCCTCTCAATACCTGAAGGGCTACAGGAAAGCTGAGGAGGGGCTTTTCACCAGAGACTGTAGTAATAGGATATGGGGTAATGGTTTTACACCATTAAGGTTTAAAGGTCCATTTACATTGGACATCAGGAAGAAATTCTTCACCATGAGGGTAGTAAGGTGCTGGAATAGGTTGTTCAGAGAGGTTGTTGATGCCCCCTCCCTGGAGGTGTTTAAGGCCAGGTTGGATGAGGCTTTGTGCATCCTGGTCTAATGTGAGGTGTCCCTGGTCATAGCAGGGAGGTTGGAACCTGATGATCTTTAAGGTCCCTTCCAACCTCAACCATTCTATGATTCTATGACCTAACCCAATAACATAAATGAAAACAAATGAAAGAAAATGTGACATCAGTACTAGTTGCTCACAGTGGGGCAGAATTGCAACATCTCATACACTGCATCAGCACAACAGGTACATTGCAGTTTTCTTTAGTTCTCACCACCCACTCCTACTCTACAGATTAATGATGGATGTAGTGATGATGAGCTCAGCATAACAAAATGTATGAGGATAGGGCTACAGGATGAGGCAAACTTATCAATATACAGAGCAACAAATTGGGGTCATACTGCCTTTTGGTCTCAGCAGCATGAAGCCATTAGCATGTTCAATTTGTCAGTAAGTTACTTCACATGGGAACCATGAAAGACATGTTAAGAAAACAATTGTTCCTTTAGTAGCACTGTCAGCCAAAACCAGCATGCTGTGTAACACCTTGCAGTCATTAGTCAATCCATTGAGAGTTACATTGATTTTGAAATGGGGTGGAGGCACACACACCCTACAAAGCATCCTGGAAATGACATATAACTATGAACTGGGAGTGTTCAGGACATATGGTGTAAAGAAGTATCAGTCACAACAGCTTGTTTACAGCAATTGAAAAAGCAAAAGCATCTGCTGTGACAGTCCCATAGCAGCGAAGAACCACATGAGTTTCACACAGGAGCTCAGCAATAAGAGGGAGAACAGATGTGTTATACATGATAATTAATGATACTTCATACATGATCTACCAGAATTGCTGATAGGAAAATACAGATTCTTTCACTGGTAGTGTATGCCATGCACAGTTACACTGTGCCTCCAAAACTCAAGCTTTTTGAAAGGCCTGCTTGCAGAGCCTAAGGTAACTGTAATCTGGGTATTCTAAGGAGCAGTCTGGGGAATTTTTATTTAATCAATTAGCATAGCTATCAAAAGGGAAATGAATTAATCCGTTCCACACCAATCCCAAAACAAGGGAAGTCAAAGATATCACTGACTAAAATAGGACCAGCTTGTGGTATTAGCCTACACATGGTAAGAGATCAATGTCTAAAAAAGCACCAATTAGCATAACTCTGAATGTAGGATTGCAGCATTAGTAATTTGTCTTTCCCAGCATTATGTCCCCAAACACTTTACAAACATTAAAGAATTTAGCCTCAAACACCCATTGTGACATATGTACCATCAACTGCATGTTACATATGAGGAGACTGTGACATGAAGAGTACCTTGGCCTGAGGTTGCACAAGGAGACCGTGGCACAATCAAGGATAAATAAATCCTGGTTCTGTGCTTTGAGCACAAAGCCATCCTTTTACCTTCTCCTTCAGCTGAAGCAAAGTTCAAATTAACATGTGCATTTGGTCCACTCTCTCCAAAGAAGCCTGAAACAGCTTGTGGCTGGCTGTGACAGAAGAGCAGCATTCTGTGTGACACAAAAATGCTCCACAGTTATTTTTCCTTTCCTTTCTTCTCTAGCACAAAAGTCCTTTAGCTGCACACTTTTAATCCTGTCACTGTTCCTTTCTCAGGGTTATTGTTCATGTCCCTTGGTTTTTTGGAGTTTGCCAGTGCCACCCATTTTATTTCTCAGAAATTTCTTGCCACACCTGAACCATGTTGAGGTTTCCTCAAACCAGTGATCTAATCTGCAGAAGAACTATCTTTCCAAAGAACTCAGAATTCTCACCATAGTCTTTCAAACCACACATTGTTTGTTCCCTGCAATTTAATCCCTACAGACTGTAAAAGTTTAATTTATAGATAATATTGACAATTGGCATTTGTGAAGTAAAGAAACATTCCCACTTGCTAATGACCTTTTTAATGGCCAAATCAGCTGACATGGTAGAATTTCTTCATTTTTCAGATTCTTTATTGTTCCATTTATGAAAGGGAGTACTAGGAAGCTCAGAGGTATGTACGTACGTAGATATTTATATCCTTCTGGGACAACCCCAAGGATATTCTGATGTCTCCAGCTAACTCTAAATTCATAGTAATTTACCCTGTATTTACACTACAGCCACATACCTGTGCATAGGCTTATGGAACACTGATAGCAGGTGCCTCTTTTAAAGAAAAACTCAGTATCTTAT
>NW_009951948.1:1489972-1517466 GCF_000747805.2 Chaetura pelagica | reverse complement strand
GGAAAGAGTTTCTTATCTCTGTGAATTTGATAGTGTAAAAGAACTCTATCAAGATTTTTCAGACAACTTCAGCTACCTCAGGACTTGGGGTGACTAGCCTAAGACTTCCTACTAAGACACAGTTTTCAGAACCTGGGTATCTTACAACTTCCTGAATTTACAACACTTTACAATGTCTAACCCAGACATGAACATACCTAAAATTACTTATTTCAGGGAAAAAATGCAAAGGACTTATAGCAGTAAGTACAGACACTGTCAGTACAGCCACTCTGAGCATCTCAATCAGATAAAAATAACTGTTCTTCCATTATTTACCTCTGGAATACAACAAAATCAACCAAAATTGCATGTCACATTTCTCCTTGTTTAACAATTCCTATGTCTTATTATTTCATCCATACCTCACTAAATAATTTATCATTACAAATATGCAGCTTTTCAGCACTCACATTTATTTTACCTCAGGGTAAGTCAAAGTTTGCTGTGATTATTTATTATAACCAATTTTATTTTTTTTGTTTTCACCAAGAGGGAAAATAACATGGAAGCTAAGTAAATTTGTGGGTTGAGTCACCCATACACTTTGTGAATCATGTGAGAACCAACTCTAAATGAGTCACCACTGTAACTGAATCAGGCTGCAAAATTTCAGCTCAACCTAAACAGTCATTTATTATTCTTCAATGGCTGGATTTGAACCCTTAGTGAGTATCAGATCATTTGTTGATGCACAAATAAAACACAGCTCTTGGAAACATCTGCCAGGGCAGTCAAAAAGGATATCATCATTCGGCAGCAGGAGCTACACTAGTTTGAACACGACTCTGCTGCAGCCAGAATGGCCTAAGGGCCCACATCTGATTCAGGAGGTTCAACACCTCTATACATCATGGCTGCAGGGCTGGGACTCCAGTTGAGCAATACCTTAACAAGCAAGTGTGAATGCCAAGAGAGGCATATTTACAAGGGCTGACCCATACTTAGGACACACACTGTCTATTAAACTGGGCCAGCACTACAGAAAATGACTGTCAGCACATTGCACATATCCCAAAATCCTGCCAGAGTAACAGTCTGAGGGTGACTCAGGGTTGCCATGGTTCATAAGCAACATGTCAATGTGGTGGTTGTAGCTAAGGTGTCCCCCAAAATGAAATTGTTAGTACCTTCCACAGTTTCCTTTCGCTCCTTTGAACACAGCTGGAGATGTTTAACCTTTATGAAGAAAGTAAGCACAGAGGGGCACACACTGCTTCCATGTATTCTGGGAGATATCCAAAACTAACTCATCACACATCCTGGCACGCTAAAGTCACTTTGGTACAGCTAGAAATAGACTTTGGCCCACCCTGTTTGCTTTTTTTCTCCTGTTTAGAAAGGAACCATACATACAGAGTGGGATTAAAAGTAAACGAGCACTCGGTGAAGAAACAAACCTGCCTGGGAGCAAATGCAAAATTTACAGCCTGAACTGCATTTCTCGGGGTTCCAACCCGTTAAGACGTTTCACCTCAGGTAAAATGCTTTACTCTGCACATGTATTGACACAAAAAACTCCCCAGTCACTTGCTATGGTAGATAAAAGACTGTGAACGTCTCTTTGTTTCTCCCCAAGACCTCTTGTGCGCTGCTTTGCATAGTGAAAAGGGGTAAAAAGAAGCAATGAAAGGGGACCTTATCTAAATACCAATATTAAAAATAGTGTAGAACTGGCTCATAAAGACAGCAATAAACGTGAGCATTAGAAGCAAGGTTTTCCCAAAGTACCAAAGTGAAGAAAGTTAATGGATACTTAGCAACTCAATCCCTTCAGCAATGCTGAAAACCCAGCTTGCCTGTGGTTTGCTGTGAGGGTTGAACTGAACTTCCTTAATTATTTCAAACAAACAGAAGTCTGTCTTCATCTTGCTTCCATGTAGTTTTTCAGTATATGAAGTATGAATACAACAAAGCAACACTATGGTATTTAGGAGACATTTATGAAAACACCTTAAAATAATGGTTCAAGACACAGTGGGGGAGCAAATATATCAATCCCGTTTTCTCTATGTACTTTAAAATTCTACCACAAACATAGTTTATGTGCAAGTTACTTTTATCGCAGTAGAGATACAAAGCAATTTGTTCCAGGTAGTTTTGCCCGAGCACATACTAAGAGCAAAAGTAACAGTTCTTATAAAAATGTTGCTTTGTTTTAACAATTGTTAGAAAATGTGAGGCAGATGGTGCATCTGTTTTAGCAAGGTTGATTCAGCAAATGCACCAGGCTGTTGAACCAGTTTACCAAGCTGATTAATTCACATATTTAGAAAATATATTAACATGGATATTAGAGGATTTATTTATTTATTTATTTACTTTAATATCCCACTCAAACTGATGGGAATTTAGACATTGATTTCAGTGGGAGCAGAAAAAGGCCCTGAGGTGATTTCATATTAACAACCTGTTTACTCTTGCATGGTTCTGCTCTTAACTGAGATCACCAAAACACATTTTCTATAGTGTGGAAGGGCTAAATCCTAAAACAAGTACAATTCAGGGTTATCTTCACAAGCAGCTACAAAACACTGTTGATTTGTGCCAGCTGTGAGGCTGATCCCTGTTTAAACACAAAGTCTGACTTCTCCTTTGGAGAACTGCACACAGCATGTATTGTTAAAATCAGCTGATTTTTCAGAGGGATGTTTTCCATATTCCTTGGGTATACCTATAGTGAAAGTCAAGCAGACATTTTCAATTTTTACTCTCATTTTTTTTTTCATTCCTTTGATGAAATTCTTGTCGCCAAGAAGTTCTTCAGCACTGACAGCATTTCTTCATCATACTCTCCAAAACAGCAATGTGAGTCATGTTGTCATTTTTCATTAAGACTAAATGTAACCTTTAAACTTTTGGAAAACAGCAATAAGATTTCTAAGTACAAACTCATGCTTTATTTGAACAGACATTAGCTGAGAAACATATATCCTGGCTGACACACACAGCCCAGGCTCACCAAATTAATATATCTGCATTAATACATGGATCAAGATGGCAATACTTCCATCAGGGTCAGCTCCCCTTTTAACACGGGAACACTGAACTCAGTGATGGAGCAGAGCTGCATTAACGAGGAAAAAAAACCTGAAACAGAGTACAAGTAGCATATTGCCTCCAAATTTCCTTATAAGCAGGAAGGACCTACCTTACTTACACTGCAGTGGGTGAAAAACATCCCACCTGTACCACAGTCCCAGTCTGTGCTCTGTGGCAGAACTGCTTTTTACTTTGCACTTTACTACAACTGTCTCAGAGACAAGTGTCTCCTTTGAGCCTTTTCACATATCACATTCTTCAATCATTATTACTGATGTTTCTCTAACCAGCTACCTCAATAGCATTATCGGCCACTAAATCCCAGGTCTTAGCACCATTTCTATCCTTCTTGATTTACCAGTTCTGGCTGACAGCTTGAACGTCTTCCCTCCTTTTGGCAATCCATGTGCTTTCCTAGCAAATGCACAAGTGATACTTTTCTGTTCGGTTGCCTGAACAGCCTGGAATGCTAAAATACTCTTTTGCTATACAGGTGTCACAGGACATCTCAGTTCCCCAGTTTTTATATGGTCACTGCAAGGAGTATATCATCTGAAAGTGAAGGATATCTTCAAGTGCAATTCTTTTCTTCCTCTTTGCCTATAAGTCCCCTCTTAGTTATTAACTAATAAGAGGAGAGATTTAGGTTAGACATTGGGAAGAAATCCCTTAGTCCGAAAGTGGTGAGACACTGCAACAGGTTGCCCAGAAACTTGTGGATGCCTGCTCCCTGGAAGCATTCAAGGTGCCACGCTCTGTTGTCTATGTAACAAGACAGCCAGGGGCTTGCTACGGATCTTGGCTTCCAAGGGAAAAGTTTCCAGCTTTTAAGAATTACTGAAGACCTTTACTTTGTCACTCGCTCTTCCTAAATGTGTGCAGATAGACTGCCTTGTTTCTAAAAATATGTCTCGCTCGGCCTCCCATCCAGGCAGTGACCAGGGCCTGAGCTGCTGGGGTCAGCTTACTTGGCCACCCACCCAGGCAGTGACCAGGGCCAGCCCTGCTCAGCTTCACAGCCGCAGCAAGTGAAAGGCACTACCACAAGTCTTGCGGGCTCCCGCTGGCCCTGGTGGCAGCGCGGCCCTTTGCCCTCTCGTTCCAGCCCCACTCGCCCCCATCTGCCTTTCTTCACACCCACCAATCCCACGTGTCCTGGGCACAGACTGTCTTCTCCGGGCACTTTCCGCACACCCAGCCAAGCCCGTTCCAGCATCCCCACAACACCTCGCCCACTCCCCTCTCCCGAGGCAGCCACATCATGTCTGACTCTTCCTTTTTTATGACAATTGCGTGTCCTGCACAATCGAACCCAACTTTCTGATTCCAGGGCATCCTTTTTGTTATAGTCCCTTAGAAAACTGGGTTCTTTGAATTTTGATGGATCTAGAACACCTTGTTTTATAGGTCAATACATGGCCTTCCACAGCTTACCTCTCATCAACTTCCTTCATACTCTGTAAATAAAGCACATAAGAAGGCCCTTTAAAATTTCAGAGATGTTTGTTTTCCAACTCTCCTGCAATTTATATGCCTATCCAGGTCTAAAACTAAGACAAAAAAATGAAATCAAATTTCAGCTCTCCAGCCACTATACATTCCTCCATTATACATAGGCCCTTGGTTTTTGCATGTCGTTGGAACTAATTAAAATCCAACTTTCATTTTAACCTGTTTTTAAATAGTTCATAGTAAAAATAACAATTTCTGTTAATGACACTTGCACGTGACAGCAGTGTTAACCTGCTCACATCTGCAAAATGTGGCAGCAGGGTGAGAAGAAACCTGGTAAAAATAACAGTCCATAACTGCAGGTAAGGCTGAAGAAAACAGTTTTCTCTGAGAGTTTGTCTGCATGACAGTGGCATAAAAAGGAGCAGGAAACAGAATTCCTAAATGGGGTTATACCACAATACACTGAGGAAATACTGTTTGTAAAAGCAAAATAAATTTAAAGTTATAGCCTTAAATTTAAATACACCTCAGTATTGCCTCAGCTGACAGGAAAAGGTTATGGAATAGAAAACTTGTCTCAAAAAGAAATTACTCACACAGGAAGTCATAGAATCATTATAGAATCATAGAATGGTTCAGGTTGGAAGGGACCTTCAAGATCCACTAGTTCCAACCCCCTCCTGCATGGGCAGGGACACTTCCCACTAGATCACATTGCTCCAATTCCCATCCAACCTGGCCTTGAACACCTCCAGGGATAGGGAATCTACAACTCCCTTCTGCGACCTGTTCCAGTGTCTCACCACCCTCACAGGAAATAATTTCTTCCTAATGTATAACATAAATCTACACTCTTCCGCTTAAAACCATTACCCCCCATCCTACCCCTACATACTCTCGTAAAAAGCTCCTCCCCAGCTTTCCTGTAGCCCCTTCAGGTACTGGAAGGCCACTATGAAGTCTCCTCAGAGCCTCCTCTTCTCCAGGCTGAACAGCCCCAACACTCTCAGCCCGTCTTCATAGCAGAGATGCTCCAGGCCTTTGGTCATATTGCTGGCCCTTCTCTGGACCCTCTCCAACAGCTCCATGTCCCTCCTGTGCTGAGGGCTCCAGAACTGTACACAATATTCCAGGTGGGGTCTCACCAGAGCAGAGGGGCAGAATCGCCTCCCTCGACCTGCTGGCCACACTTCTTTTGTTGAAGCCCAGGAGGGGCTGGCCCTCTGGGCTGCGAGCACACACTGTTGAGCTTGAGATCAACCAGCACCCCCAGTTCCTTCTCCTCGGGGCTGTTCTCAACCCATTCTCCCCCCAGCCTGTATTTGTGCCTGGGGTTGCATTGACCCAGGTGCAGGACCTTGTACTTGGCCTTGTTGAACTTCATAAGGTTGGCATGGGCCCACCTCTCAAACCTGCCAGGATCCCTCTCATTGGCCTCCCTTCCCTCCAGCATGTCAACCACACCATACAGTTTGGTGTTGTCAACAAACTTGCTGAGGGTGCACTCAATCCCATTGTCCATGTCACTTACAAAGATGTCAAACAACACCAGTCCCAGTACTGACCCCTGAGGAACACCACTCGTCACTGGTCTCAATTTGGACATCGTGCCATTGATCACTACTTTCTGAGTGTGACCATCCAGCCAATTCCTTATCCACGGAGTGGTCCATCCATCAAATCCATATCCTTCCAACTTTGAGACCAGGATGTCATGCAGGACAGTGTTGAATGCTTTGCACAAGTCTGGGTAGATTACATCAGTTGCTCTTGTCCACTGATGCTGTGACCTCATCAGAAAAGGCCACCAAATTTGTCAGGCATGATTTGCCCTTGGTGAAACCATGTTGGTTGCCACCAACCACCTCTATTTTCTCCATGTGCCTTACAAAGCTTTCAGGAGGATCTACTCCATGATCTTGTCAGGCACAGAGGTGAGACTGACTAGCCTGTAGTTCCCTGGGTCTTCTTTACTTTTTGAAACTGGGGTTATGTTTCCCATTTTCCAGTCAGTGGGAACTTCACCACACAGCCATGACTTTTCAAATATGACAGAAAGTGGCACTTCATCTATCAGCTCCCTTAAGAGCCACAGATGGATCTTGTCAGGTTCTTTAGATGGTCTCGAACCTGCTCTTCTACTAGAGTGGGAGGATCTTCCTTTTCCCAGTCTCTGCCTTTGCAGAGCGTTCTGTGACTTGCACCTGTCCCTCTGAAGACTTTATTATTTTGTCTAAGTGTGTCCTGGAAGTCCTTGTTAATCCATGCAGATCTCCTGGCATTCTTGCCTGCCTTACTCTTTCTTGGGATGCACTGTTTCTTGGGATGCACTGTTTCTTGGCTTGGAGGAAGTAATCTCTGGATATTGACCAGCTTTCTTGGGCTCCTCTCCTGTCCAGGATTTAATTCCATTATACCCTACAAAGCAGGCCCCTGAAGATGCCAAAGTCCTGAAGTCCAGTCTCCTGAAGTCAATCTAGTACGAGTTTGGCCATAACCCTGAATAAACTCTGTACATTTTTGGCTATCAAAAACATTCCCATTTTGCTGGCTGACAATCAAAAATGTGATGTTTTCCACAACTAAAAACTGTCACTCACCATAAGAGTTAAAAGCATTTAAAGGAAATTACCTCTCTATGCATGTAAGCATTGCCTTTCTGTTGTTTTCAAACTCAATAGATACATTTTATTCTTGCTGATCATTTCCACAACTCTAACAAATTAGTCTCCCAAAATTATTTCAGGCTGCTGGCATAAACCCCGTGCCAGCCAACTCTCTTGATCACAGCTCCCCTGCCACTCAAACTTCTCCCTACATCTTCCTGAATGTACAGCCCTAATTTTATATTTAGTATTGGTTTTGAACTCATCCTTCCTCTTTCTCATGTCACTTTGCTTTCTCTTTTTCAACTTCTTTTGAAACTCATCACCATACATCACAATTTTTCAGTACCCCACTTTCCTTCTTAAAATTCTATCAGCCTTGCTTTTCCTTCATTTCTCTGACTCATTCACTGTGTATCACATGCTAAACTGATTCCTCTCTTATTACTAGCCCTAATTATGGGATACCTCCATTACTCCTTTTATATTACATTCTCACCAGCTTCTGAGTCACTGGTAAAGGATTTAGGGAGCAGATGGAGTGAGTGAATGTCTGCCCTCCACGCACGGGTCATCAGTCTCACAGGAATGGTAGGTTTCACTGACCTCTTCACAGGGGTTTCACTGACCTCATTCACATGTTGTAGAACATGCTCTCCCAAGAGTACCCACTGGTACCTAGCAGCATTTTGTAGCATTGCTACTGCTGTGCACTTTCCTCAGCTGTCAGTGAACTCCTGGAGTCACCTCACTACAACGTGAAAATACACTATCCAAAGTGGAATGGCATGACCCCACTGTAAGTAACTAAACCTTGCCCCATCCTTGGAAGTGTTCAAGGCCAGGTTGAACAAGACTTTGAGCAACCTGTTCTAGGGGGAGGTGCCCCTGCCAATGCAGGGAGGTTAGATGATCTTTAATGCCCCTTCCAACCCAAACCATTCTGTGATTCTATGATAATTGCATCTCATGCTTCAACAAGGATCTTCTTTATAAGAACATGTCATAGCAAATTATTTACATTTGACCTGACACTACTCTGCAGTTATTCACAACCAGATGAAATTTCAGCTACTTCTCAGACCATTGTTTGTGTTTTGGCCAGTTCCTGTAGATTAACTATTATTAATCTCCATCATCATTACTCCCCTTTGATTTTCCTTTCTGCCACACAATATACAGTCATACAACAATATTTCTTGCTTCCTGAGCTCCTCTTTCCAATAATCTCCCCAGCACTTTCTCTCATCCAAGGGACTTCATCTTGGACAGCATCGCTACAAAATATAGGGCAGCCGATATCTGCCCTTGTTTCTCAAGTTCATGACAGACTCCTGTGATGAGTAATGATGAATCTCATCTTGTTATATAAAATATTACATGCAAAAGAACCCAAGAACAGGAAAAACAACTCCCTGAGGAAGTTCTGGATTATAATCAGTAAACAGATGGATCATTAACTGGTCAACCATTTCATTGTTTGCATGACAGAGAGAATGAGACATACCTACTGCAAAGTGGGTAACAAACGTGAAAAAAACAACTAACCCAATTCACTGGCTGAAGAAAAAAAACTTTTTTGCAGAGTCACTAACTCAAAATGGAATAATTAAAACTCCCACTTCAGAAGCTGCCACTTTGAAGTGGAACTACAGATCTCTATTTACATATTAGGAACGCTTATGTGGATTTCCATTCTCCATCTGAGCAAGAGATTGCAGATGAGGATGACAAGGCTCTGAATTAGGACAAATCAAATGGATGCTGGACTCATGAAATCCTGTTGAGATAATCATGAGCCTCCCAAGATGATGTAATTAGCATATTAGCATGTTTTCCTCCTTTAGCAGTAAATACATTTTAACAATATCTAATGTCTTTATGTCTGCTATTTAGTATGTCAGCCCTGCTAGAAGTCCTTTGCACCCTTCTGTTTGGTATGTCAGAATTGTTGAAAGCCCCTACTCTGTGGTAGGCAACCAGCTGCATAAAAAGAGTAAGTTTTAGCCAAGATGCAAATTGTAGCACTTCTGATTCAGAGATCCTGATACCTAATGCAATCCTCTCCCTAAATTAGACAGACTTCTTATAAAATGGATGGAGAAATCCAAGTGCCAAAAAACAGGAGTCACAAAAGCCAACTATCTAAGCAAAGACTGTCTTAGTGACAGGGAGTCCTATTCCTCTAAAGACTATGGCCTCCAGCACAAACCCCTTCCCTGAGTTAGTTGCTTAAGCCTTCCTCTTAAACAATTACAAGAAAAATCCACATACTATCAGATTTAATATCTCAGTGGTTAAAACAGTCATCAGTAAGGTGAGTGACCCATTTTGAAATCTCTGCTCATCCCATATTAGCTGTCCTAGCCCATAGGCTATTGGGTATTAAGGGGTAAGACATCTCCATCTCTCCTGTTTGAAGTTGTTCCACTTTGTATAACTAATTAAAAGATAATTGGAGCAAGTACTTGAACCTGACTCGACCACATCCCACGTTATTGCCTAACCATTCAGCTGTGTATTCAATCTCTCATTTTGCTTCTGCAAGATTCTTAAATCATGTAGCATGTATTCTCTGTATTTTACACACAAATATTCACAGAGCAGAAAGTCACATTCATTTCAGAATTACCATTACAAATATCTTTTATTCTTCTCATATATAGTACCAGCTCTCTTGCTCAGTGGTGAAAGCTAAGAGGTTTGTTTGTTGGGAGGGAGAAAGGTGTTCTTTTCAAACCCCTTGTTACAACACAATCCATTTGTGCAAGCACAAAACCAACTTTTTGTGTGGTTTTTAGTTTTGATTTCTTGCACTGAGAAGGCAACAAGAAGCCCCAAACAGCATTCACAGATAGCAGAATAAAGGGATATTGGCCTTTCACAATGATTGATGATCACTCTTTGGGTTCTAAAAATATGGTATGGGCTTCAGAAAGCACATGATGTGATGAACAGCTCTCTGCCCTAAAGAGCTCTCAATGTAAATGATGGACCTGGCACACAAGCAAAGACACAATATAAACCACACATCAGGAGAAACACAGATTATAAATCCAGGATAATGAAGCACAAGTGAAAGCTTGTACGGTATTTCAAAATAAGGACAGCCTGGTATAACAGGCATTTGTTCAAGGACTGTAAGGGCACTGTGAGCTGATAGAAGAAAGATAGGAGACTAGAGAAGTAGTTCAAGAAGTAGTACACATGACTAAGTAATTCAAGGAAGGCTGTTCAACTGGTCTACACAAGCAAGAGATGTTTACATGTATTTTACAGTTATCCCACTTGCAGATCCTTCTACTTCATTCCAGCTTAGTGCCTTATATGAGAGTTTAACAAAGTAAAACAAAAGAAAAACCCAGAGGAAAAGCAAAAACAACTCCACTCATCCCAAAGCAAGAATGCAGGGACATAATTACTGTCGTTCTCTCACTGGAAAAACATTTCCCATAAACAAAGACTGAGCTTCAAAATGTGAAGTAACTACAGTCTGAGAAGAGATGAGGGAAAAATTTAGAAATGTTGACTAAACAGTGGCTTAGGAAAAATAAAGAGTCCAGCAACAGTATTGTGAAATGTTAAATGCAACAACATTACACAGCAAGCAGGGGAAGATCTGATTCAAAGAAACAAAATTTTGGCTGTGCAAAACCACACTGGCTCATTTATGGTTTCCAGAAATGTTTTTGTGATACAGCATTGTTAGTCTTCAGCTTACAGGAGTTCTTCCCCACAGCACAGGCTTGTGGTGACATAATACAGGCACAAGCCAACCCCCAGAACAAAAGGTTAAAGTCTTTTACAATATTTAATTTCTGTAGAGATTTAAACATTTAAATATGTCATTACAAAACAAAATGACTCAGTATAGATGTAATTCAGATGTACCAAAATGCATTAGTCATTCAATAAAACAGGCACTGAGGATTTGCTAAAAATACTTCTCAGAAAATAAAACAACATGTATTTACTTTACAGAATGGTTGTTGTGGAAAACAGAGAGAACCAAATCCGGTGTAAATCACCTTAATTTGCCTACCCCAGAACTAGGACTGCTAGCCCTAGTCCTAAAGCTGCATGGTGAACTCTCAGCCAGTTTCCAGCCCTTGCTTTGAACAGCAGTGCAAGAGGAAGCAACGTGTGATGTGATCCCACAGCAGGCAAACAGGGATTAAGTAAGCGGAAGCATGAGGAGCTCCTGCCAGGTGGGAGTCTCACTAGGGACAGAGTTGACTTGCATCAGCTTCCCACTCATCTAGAGATGACATGGTCCTCCTTAGGGAATGCCAGCAATAAGGAGCCCTAACATCAAGACACAAAACCAGAAGCAAAGTTTTAATATGTTGGATGGCAGGGAGCATAAAGAAATCCCAGAGATACCACCAACATAAACTGTTCCCAAAAGATGGTAACACAGGACAGTACCCCAGTACAGTCCTTATGGTCCTCTGGCAACCTCAGCCTCCACACAAGTGCTGAGGGTACATTGTGCCACCCAGGGCTTGGACTGCTCAGATGCCCAGTGCTCTTCCCTGGGGCAGAGAGCCAGGGGGGTGAATTCTGACTGAGTCACTTCTGTGCTCAGTGAGGAGCTGCCAAGAGAGGCCAGCAGGCTTCTCTGCATCCAGGATGCTGCACAGGAGACCTGCAGGATCTTTGAAGAAATTTCTCCAAGACACATGCTTAAGCATGAGGTAAGGAGAGCAGTACGACTGAAGGACCAGGAAGAGGATACAAACTTGCAGAATGTGCAAACTGGAAGTCTGTGTCTCTGGGTAACAGGAGTAAATCTCTATTTCCTCCTCCAGCTGTGCCTGGAGGTAACAGTTTCAGGAAATACTAGGGGCTGTTTTGGGAAAAAACATCTGAGTGGGTATCTCAAGTCTCTGCATTATTATCAGTACTAAAGAAAGCACTGGTGTTAGTGGCTGATGCTGTTTCCCTGTGTGAAACAGAAGAATCCATCCCTGTTATCCAGGTGGGTCTGTTGCTTGCCCAGAAACTACATCACTGATGTTGCAGAGAAATTGCCAACACTCCCTCAGCCTTCCAAATTCTACCTCTCACTGCCAACCCTTGCGGGACAGAAGTAACATATCAAGGGAAGCAGCTCAAATGAACAGGGAGCTCAGAGCAAACACAAGGCAGCAGAAATCCCAGTGGTGCTTTCTTCAGCCCTGCTAGTGAATGGAGAGACCTGGTTAACATATGTAAGCAGCAGACTGATGCCTGGGTTGTATAGCTGTCATCGTCAACAAGACTTTGGTTTCTTTGGTTACAATGCCTCATTTGATGAAGAAGGACTCCTACAAAGATATGGAAGTCATCTGACAAAGCAAAAACCATCTCTGTGAAGAGACTTGCTAATCCAGTGAAGATGGCTTTAAACTAAATTCACTGGGGAATGGGTACGTAGGCCCAGAGGTATCGGAAAGGTGCACATGAAGGAGAAAGTGTGTGGAAAAAGGCCACAAAGGAAAGTTACACATTTCTATGTGGTGGGAGGGCATGCAGAAGGTTACCTCAGGTGTCTCAACACTAACACACAGGGCTTGGACAATGAACAAGAAGAACTGGAAGTGTATGCACAGTCAGAGAGTTACGATGTTATCAGGACCATAAAGATTAAATGGGATAGCATTCATGACTGGAACAGTGTCATGGAGGCTGTTCAAGGAGAACAAGCAATGAAGAAATAGTGGCACTTTCTTACAAAGCACCTCCTTCCCTAGGCAGAGGTTCAGTGTGAAACCAGAGACATATCTCACAGGAACCTTTTGGTCAAAAGCAAAAGCAAAAGCAACATTGGCCACACAGCACTGGGGACCCAATACACACCACCTGGCTAAGGGGATGAAATGCTTAAAGCTGTCAACAAAGAGCTACCAAAAGCAACTGGTGTTGGTCCTTATTAGGGATTTCAACGTTGTGGGCACCATGGCACTGTGCAAGCAATCCAGGCAATTTCTAGGCTGCATTGGTGATAACTTTTTAATGCAAATGCTAGAGAAACCAAACAAAGGTAAAGCTTCTTGTGACCTCTGTGAACAAACAGGGAAGATCAAGTGGCAAATGTGGTCACAGATAGTAGACTGGGAGAAGTGACCACAAGCCAATTGTATTGAGGATCAAGAAGATTGGGAAGGTAAGCACGAGAATTAGGACTCAGGATTTTATCCAAGTGGACTTTGGGTTATTCAGGAAGTGATTCAGCAGAATCTCCACGGAAGTTGACACAAAAGATGTCTAAGATAGCTAGTAAATTTTTATAGAAAAATTATTGAGAGCTCAGGAGGTACAAGACTGGAAATCTCAGTAGAAGACCTACCTGACTAAGACAGGATACAGGAAACAAGAACAGGCAACAAAAAGGGAGTACTAAAGCACTACTTTGGCACTTTGGAACAAAATTTGGAAATACAAAACACATTTAGAATTAAAACAAGTGAGAGATATAAAGAGCAGCAAGAGGGAATTGTCTAAGTTTAGAGGAATTGTGAGGATGTTACTGAATGGGGGGAACAACCTAGTGGTTGTTTAGATGGAGAAGGCTGAAGTACTTAACACATTTTTGCCTCAACCTTCATAGGCAAAGATTACTTCTAGATTTCCAGATGTACCAGGATGGTTTGGGAAAGAACAGGTTAGGGACAGCAAGTCAGGATTGAGTTAGAGCAGCTGGATGTATTCACATCCGTAAGGACAGATGAGATCAATCTGAAAATGCTGAAAGAGTTGGCTGATGTGACTCCAAGAGTCCTGCCTGAACTTGGGCAACTACAGGCCAGTTAAGCCTCACCTCAGCCCCCGGAAAGATTCCATACCACATCCTTTTGGAATCCACTTCCAAACATGCTGAGAATAAAAAGATAATCAGCAACAATCAGCATGAACTTACAAAGGGCATGTCATGCTTGATCAAACCGATTGCTTTATGTGATGAAATGACCTGAAATGCAGATGTGGGGAGAGTGGTGGATGTAAACAAATGGTCTGGCAAGTAGGCTGAAAATTACTGAGGCAGCTGAGCTCAGAGGGTAACACTCACAGTAAACATTAGTTAGACAGCCAGTTGGTGGCCAGTACCAAGCAGACTACTCTAGTGGTGAACAGAAGGGCTGAAAATGTTCAATATCCTCACTGAAGACCTGGAGAATAAAAACAATGCACTTTTAGCAATCTTCTAGACAATGCTAACCTAATGGTGTTTGACATATCAACCAGTAGAGCTTTAACCAAGAAGGACTTGGAGAAAATTCAGTAGCGGATCAACAGAAATGTGAAGTTCAACCAGAAGAAAAGTTGTTCTGCAGCTTTTCTAGCAGCAGAGTAACCCCATGCATCAGTGTGTGCTAGAACTCACTGGCTTTATAGCAGATCTGATGAAAAGGACAGGGAGGTTATGGTAGATGCCAAGCGAAATGTAAGGAAATGCTCCCACAGCTAATAAGGTAAATTGGATTCTGGCTACATTAGGAGCAGAGTGGCTGGCAGGACAAAGGAAGTTACTTTGTCTCCTGTATGAAGCACTGACGAGGCAGTAATGGAAGTACTGCATTGAGCACCACACTCCCCAGTTCAAACAGTATGTGGAGAAACTGGAGTCTGGGGACAGGCCATGGGCTCATGACTGATGCAAGTTGGGCCTTCTGAGCTTTTAGAAGAGTTACAAAAATTGTGAAGCCAAGCTTTCCTCAAGCAAATGTTAAACCACAATTTTTTTTATAGTGCTATTAACTAAGTGCTTTCTTTTTTTAATTATTTTTTAAAAAAGGTATGCTTTGTTTTCTCTAATTTGGTATCTCATGTAATAAGCAGCACATAGTCACAATTTACTTGGCCATAACAAATAATCCCAGTTTGATCAGCTTTCTAATTTATAACTGTCGATGGGGATATAAAAGACATTTTTATGGTCACAAATCTAGGAAGCACAAGGATTGATCTTAAAACTTTCAAATTCTGATCTATTAAAATAAGTAAAAACCTACACTGTATGGTACCTAACCATCTAGGAAAACATTTAATCCCATTTGGTGTGGTTGAGATCAGAGCAGGTACTTGAGTTGAATTTCATCACATTTGTAAGAAGGTGTCCCAACAAATACTCAGCCAGAGCTGTAGTTCTCACCAATAGTAAATAAAGATTTGTTATTTAGAAGAGGTTATTAAGTTTTTTTCTTGGGCATTAAGGGAGAAAACTGGCTGCAAGACAAGGATCTGAAGATTCAGAAGGTGAAGATTCCTCCCTTTGCTACAAGTGGGTGTAGCTCTGCTAACTTCAAGCAGGATTTTATCTGCTGCTACCTAATTATTAGATGGTTTGCGTGGTTTTGTACAATACAGATCTGAAGTGAACTTTGAGATTAAGAATCTTTCAATTATGTAATAATGCCCAGAGCAGGAGCAGTTCATTTACTTATTTTTTAAATCATCAAATATAAAAGTAAGGACAGAAATTATTAGATACCCGAAGGCTTTCCAAATATTAAAATTATGGAGACAAAAGGTAGTTTTTAGATAGAACTATGTTCCAAAATAAGTTTGAAAAAGAGTGTAAATTATATTTGTCTAAACCTACATAGTCAACACAAATTTCAGGCTGCAGTAGTGGTTGTGGGCTCTATATTTTCTATGTAGTTTGTTTTCTGCTGCATAAAGATCTGAGTACTGTGTCAGATCAAAGATCCATCCAGCATATTCTCTTGTCTTGAACAGTGGCAAAAACAAAAATCTGGTGTAAGAGGATAGCAAGAGCATCAAATAGAAAGATTTTCCCCTGTTTTCCACCATATACTTTCTCTACTTCTAGGAACGTGCAGTTTGGAGATTTCTCAGGACAGTGACTGTATTTGTATCTTTACATCTAATAGCTGTTGATGACTTTTTCTTTTATTAATTTGCCTAGTGGCTTTTTGGACCTCTTAATGCTTCTGGTCTTCATAACATCCTGTAGCAATTAATTCCACAATATAATCACTCTCTTTACAAAAGGTACTTTCTTTCTTTTGTTGGTTTAAAACCTGCTGCTGGATAATTTTATTAAATGACTCCCTGTTTTTATGTGACACATTTTGAACAAGCACTTCTGTTCCATCCATGACTGTACACACTGCTATTACTCTTATCTGAATTAACTGGCAGTTTCCCCTTCAGCAGAAGTAAAGCCACACCTGTCATCCTCTATAGGTGCTTCTTCCTTTAGCTGGATTTTCTCCTTACCTTAAAACACTGTCCTTCATTAAAAACAGACAAATAACTACTGACAAGAACTAGTATAAGAAGGGAATAATATAAGGAGTCTGGATTTGAATGTTGGGGGATTTTGAAAAGGTTGAATGTGAACTCTACAGGAGCTGTAACACACATTACAACTACAGTAACCTATGCTGTGCATAGAAACCTGGCTGATGGAATTTGTCTGTATATATGTTTATAAGCCTGACTGGTGACAGAGGCCAGGCACAAGCAAATCTAGCTGGCAGATAAAGGAGGATGACTTGGCTCTACTCCAGCCTGATGAGCTCATAGAGGGTCAGCAGAGACATATGTGGTTACAACTGATAGGGCAGAACTGTGCAAGTCTGACTGATGGGGCAGATTCTCTTAAGCCACTGTTCAACAGGATCTCCACTGCTCTGATTTTGTCTGCCAAGAGACACAGTGCACTGCTGTGGATGGGAGAAAAGGCAGTGCCTCTGCAAGTCCTCTCTGAGTGCATGCCACCAACTAACAAGAGCTAACTCTGGTTTGGGTTGAAAGACATGAAAGGGGTTATAGACAAGAGAGTAATCAAGGGGAGAGGAAGAGGAGTTGCCCACCACACTGAACACAATCAATGTGACTTAGGGGAGAAGAGGTGGTGATGAGGGCTGGGGTTCCAGTAGTTAGTGCACTTCAGCAAAGAGCACTGGGGGAAGGCGGGGTTGTTCCAAGGTAGTAGCACACAGTGGGCTTGTTAATACCTAAGCCCAGAAACGCCCTGTTTCAATAGACAGTTTCACTGAACTGAACCAAACTGCCTCTAGTGCAGCCCAGCCTTTACCTGTATCCCTTGATCACCTCCAACTAAGCATAAAAATATCCATGGAAAAACATTTCATCTGCAGCCCACACTTCGGCGTTACAGCAATTATCACACACCACAAAACCACACCCTGTAGATTCTCCCTACAAGAGTTGCCATCTTTCCAGCAACCCTTGTAAACTCACTCTTGCATCCAAGCCCTTACTATCCTATCCTCTCCCCACTAAACAGACTGGTGGGGGGGAAAAATAGCATCTTAGCAGCTTTGAACAGAGGATGGGTATCAATTTGAAAAAACACTGTGAATTGGTCACACAGAAGCAGTGGCAATGCAGTAAGGCACAAATATTTGAAAAGAGCCAGAAGAGTTAAATGGTAGCAACATTACTGAGCTTTTCACTTCTATTTCTCAATGTATAAGGTGTATGAGTGAGTACATGTTAAGGTCGGAAATTTACACTTCACAAGGACAGTTTTTATGTATTTGATGTATGTGGTTATTTTCTTAAGTCTTATAAAATACTTTTAATTCATTGTCAGTGTCAACACACAAGTGTAAGGATAAAAGAAATAATTCAGCTTTTTAAATCAGCTTGCTCAGGCTACACATTTAGCACAGTTAAATAAGACAAGAGCCCAGAAATTAGTTCAACTTGCCAACCCTTATTATCAAACAGTGTTTGTAACTCGCAGTAGGTTATCAACAACAGTGCCGCATTTGGGAGATACCATGACATCTGGTATTGATTTCTGGCAGGATTTAGGTCTTTTTTGAAACCTCTACTTCAAGTTGGAAAGATAGTATAATGCATACATACTATCAAACAGATTTACTTTAGTAGGCATCAAAATAGGCATAGTTACATCCCACAGCAAATCATTAACACAAAGTCATGCTGCTGCTTCTAAATCAAAGCACAACTTCGCATCAATAGGAGCAATGTGAAAGGTAAGAAAGACAATCTAACCTTTGCAATACAGGCTGAGTGAATGTGTTGGAAATAATGAGAAACCCATTATATAATTTAATCAAATAAACATCAAAAAGATGTTTTTAAGAGTCCCAACATCAAAAAAATAAAACAAAGAAATGCTCCACAAACCTTCAGCTCTTTTAATTTTAACAAAGGCCTTAAATATGCAGTTTGGTAAAAGATAAAACATTCAGAACAATCCATATTATGAAGTCACAAGAACTTGGTACACTCTAAACTAGATGCACAGCTCTGCTTATATGCAGTATTGGAGAGCTCACCAAGATAAAGTACCAAATAACATAATTTATGAGGAGGCTAGGAATGAGAGTAGCAACTTCTACTAACTCCTCCTTAACTGAAATTCTTTAACAAAGTCAAATCTATGGTAGTAGCAGCCACAGCAAAGTGTGATCTCATGCTGTAACCAACATTTTATCTTTGACTCATTATAAAGCTGCTAAGAATTTTTCTGAGGGAAAATCTGTATAACTGAATATTTTTATTGATAAAGTCAGTTAAAAACATTCTTGGAGAAAGAGTAAA
This sequence comes from Chaetura pelagica, assembly GCF_000747805.2. Lineage (NCBI taxonomy): Eukaryota > Metazoa > Chordata > Aves > Apodiformes > Apodidae > Chaetura > Chaetura pelagica. Next base: position 1,498,774 of record NW_009951948.1, on the reverse strand, counting down.
TGTTTTTAAATGAGTGACCTAGCATTTAAACTTTTAGCAGAGGAATATTAAAATGTCCAACATACACAAATAATTTCTGGAAACAATTACAGTAATTAAAACAACACTGAACATTTGGAGAGACATTTTATGGAAGACATTCCAGAACTGCCTCCCCAAAGACAGTGATCAACTTGGGTGTGTTCAATTAACAGGAAAAATTAATTTCCAATCAAAACCCCTGCCGCTGAGAATCATCCAGCCTTCAGTGCTTCCCACCCCCCAGCCCCAGCATTTAAATCCTCGGACTGTCAGCAGGAGCTTTCTAGATGAGACAGTTAATTTAAAAGATTATTTTCACTACTAGCAACTGAAACTACAACTCCAGTGTCTCCAGTAATGAGGTTCATCAACACACACACACACACAAAATAAATCCATTATTTGAAGACATCTTTTTTAATTTGCACTAGCTGTCTATCTTGATACCTACCAATTTCATTACAGTCTATAGTTTTATCTTCTCACTCTAGGCTAAGTTAAGCCAGACAGAGCAAATTCATGTTTACTCTAAAATGTAGACATTGCCTAGAAAAGCAGGGATCCAAACCACAGAGATTTTCAGTTGCTCTCTGTTGTGACCTTGTGGAATTCCAGAAACAGTTCAGAACACCAATTACAATCCTCAGGATTAAAATAAAATCATTAAAAACCTGAATTCAAATTGCTTTGAAATTCTCAGGTAGAAAAAAACAAAAATGATCTCTTTCCAGACAGAGATATGTGAGACTCCACATGACTGAGATTGTGGTTGAACTAGATGGTAAATTCAGTTTCAGTATGTCTAGTACAAGATCAAAAACACCACAGCTGCATGACACACTGATTAAGTGCAACCCACTCTGCCAATTCTCATCCTGCACAGACTTCTGCCCCATCAGGTAGCGTCTGTCCTGCAACCGGCGCTCAGCCAGTACAAACATGATGCCATGTGATCTGGCTCTCCTTGATGGCAATGTGCTTACCAGGTGATTTGGTGCTGCACAAAAAGGGTATAAATGAACACGGGATCGCAGCCCAAGGCACAGAGGGAAACAATTTGTCAAGGTCAACCACACAGGCTGCTAGTATACCTTAAATAGTATCCAGCCCTCCTCAATCCCAGGCTGGTTTGCTACCTACTGGGCAGCACTGCTACCCAACATAACAAATGCAGTTTTCAAATTACAATGGGCTTTTGAAGATTTCTTTGGCACATTTGCTCTAAATGCTATCCCTGCTGCCACCCTGTCTATGCAGTTCCATGTGATGGTCCTAGATCTGGAACATTTCTTTTCACCCAGAAACCAGCAGTGGCCCCTGCTGCCACACCCCTACCCACAAAAGCCAAGGGCCATTTCAGCAACTACAGTGTTGATGCTGCAAATATTTAGGAAAATGTTTAGCTTAACAAATGTAAGTAACCACAGTGAAGTCAAACAAACCTATGCTCGTGTGCAAGAGTTTCCAGGGTGGGGAGAGAAGATGGACCATTCCCCACAGCCTCCAAAAAGCAGGACCCGTATTTATGCTTACTGTGCTTACACAGTATGAGGATGTGCTATATTATCTACACAAAACTAAACACTACTCCTACTTCTTTATATACTGTTGACTAAAAGAATACTTTTATTGCAGTTCATCAAATGTGGACTCAATATATTAGTGTAGTGAACTATACACACAGCTTACTAATTCTGGGAAAATAAAAAAAGGAGCTTCCATCAATGCTTAGCCCAACACATACACAGACAGCAGCAAAAAAGTAAAGTCAATATTAGAAAGTCAATATTAGAAATGTGTTGAAATGCATCCTTGTCCCAGTTTCTGCAGGAAATGGAGTACATGACTAGAACACTGCAATACTGTTTGAATTACTGTTTGGAGACAGCAGTAGGAGGGAGCCAGCATTACACTACTGATTACATATTCCATCAACAAAATTGCACTTTGAAATTTTAAAGAACTCCATAGCTAGCAAACACCAGAATTAAGTTTGCCTGTAAAAGTTTTACTAAGCCCTATGTCATTATATATAGGCAGAGGCATAACTATAGAGTCAGATATTATTTTCCTCTACTATCCTGCCTGAGTCATGATAAGGATTTGATCCAATATCCGTATTTTCCTTATTCTGCAAAATGAATGTCCACTGTCTGCTAATGAAGTCTGAAGTCTTCTTCAGTAGACAGAAAGTAAACAAGCAGTAAAGAGAAACAGCAGTGAGCATTCAGGGTACCAAAATAACGGCCAAGGAGATAGTAACTGTTATCAAAAACTTTAAAGATGAAGCAAGTTTTCCAGAAAACTATTTACTGTTTGATGGGACAGAAGACACTGCACATGTACCATGTCTTTAAACAGAGAAATGACTTCTTGCTGCTGCTGCTGCACATCAGTGTGGTGTAAACGAACTTCAAGATCCGTTGGCTTTGACAATTATAGTCATATTAAATGCAGTGAAAGACTACAAGAGCTCTTTCATTTTTCCTATCAGTCCCATCTCACTAAAGCCATTTTCATCGTACCAAAACTTCACAAACATCTTCCTGAGCCATTTCTGTGTAGCAGAGAACTTTTTTTTATTAAAAAGTCTTAAAATGTTTGTGGCTAGCATACAATATTACAGAATCAAAAAACGATGCACTGTATTTATCAGAGAAAATGCTCTGAATCAGCTGAAAGAGTGAAGGTCACAGCTGCAGATATTGATACCATCAGTGGATTTTGCCCTAAAACACACTGTCATTACAGTGCAGTGAGAATAAAGAGGAGAGCAAAGTGCTCATTAAGAAAGCCTCAGCACCAAACAAGGCTGTTTGTTCCATGAAACTAGGAAGTTCCATATCAAAAATCGTTTCACTGAAAGCACCACAATGGGTACCACATTGCCAGTCGCTGGCAGAGTCCTGAATCAACTATAAGACATTAATCCCAAGGGATTCAGTCTTCCTGTTACTTAGCCCTACAGAAAACTAAGTGACAATCCGATTTTGAAGCCCAGCCCTGTCTCTAACGGGCAGCAGAGGTCACTGCTTACACTGGCAATGCCCGCAAAACAAACTTGGATTTGGTCATCATGTTAGTTCTACTGCCATAGCTGTGCCACCAAGGAGGATGGAAGTTGGATGGAATCACACCCCCTAGTTCACCCTGCTACTCCTTCAAAACCCACAACGCAGGTAGGGCTACCACAACTAAAGTGTTTTGTTGGTTTAGTTTCCTTTGTTGAAAGAGAAGACCTAGAAATACCTGCTAAACTCTCTCCAATAAAAGCCATGGCCAACACAGCTATGCTGGCAGAGACACGTAACAAAGATGTTATTTTTACGTTTTCCTGAGACCAAGAAAGACTTTCCATGTCACTATTGCATTATTTTATGAGTTTTAACTGAAGAAACGGTAATTCTTCTAAACAGTATGAGAGTCAAACATAGCACATGAACTTCATCGTACAGCTATTTTAAGTAGGATCCTTTCCTTCTCTGCAGATGCTCCTTAGATCACTCAGAAGCTACACATTTGGAATGAATATGAGCTACATCACTCAAGGGAATTACTGTTCTGCAGGATTAAAACCTACACACTTGATCACAAAGACATCCGATCCCAATACTAAGTAATTTGTTCTAAATTACTGACAAACTGAACAAACACCTCCTCTATCTCCTACCCAATTAACTTACTAGTCTAAAGGGAACTATTATCAACAATACAAAACAAATGTAAGAGTAGCTCCTGTATATTCTGTAGAGACAAAACTGTTCCATATAAGGAACATGGTGCACTCCTCAGCCTTGCCAGAGGAAGAGCGACCACTTGACATGGTGTGAAGTCACACAGACATGAATGACCAACACATTCAGACTTCATCCTCTATGCAAGACACACACCTGCATCAGTAGTGCATATAGTTTTAGAGATAAAACCCAACAAAGGACATGTTTAATTTCCCTTCCTGTGTTCAAACTATTATTACCTTTGATCTAATTGACAGTTATAATTGTTCAAATCCATTTCTATGCAGGACAACCACAAAACAAAGACGTTAGCAGCTACTGACATGGTGATACAAATGACACACGTAGAACAACATGGGAAACTAGTTGAAGTAGGGATAAAATCCAAGCACCAGCACAACTTCTATTATTTCCATCTTTTTCTTCCAGCTCAACACCACCTCCTTCCCAGCACTCTTTCACCCAGTCTCTTTCCCATCTGTCCATATGATCCCATGACTTTCCAAGCTCAAGTCCTTTACCTTTCCATCTGCTTCTTCCCATTCTCAGTCCTTCCTTAACATGGCTCTTAACATTTTTCTAAAACACACCTCCTATGTTTTAATTCCACTTCACTCAGGCTTAGATTTTATCCTGCCTCATAGTGCTCAGGTTTAGCAAAAGGCAGACACAGCTCAAGCATGATAAATAGATGTTTGGCAAAGCAGTAACTTATAGCAGGAAGTACTAAGGAACCTTTGCCAGAGATGCCACTCTGTGGCACTTTGTTCTCACCTGCAAAAGAAACAAAATAACCCAGATTTTCTTTCCATGAAGGAAAATAAAGGAGGCAAGAATAATGCAACATTAGAAAGCTATTTATGTCTTCCTTGTTCTCCCGATAGATCTACAATACATTGTGATTCATTTTATTTTGAAAAGTCTGGAGACTTCAAAAAATTTACTCCAGCTTTTACAGTCCCAAACAAGCCAAATGTTTCAAAAGCTGAGACAGTGATCAGAGTTCTCTACTGACACTCCTGCTAATCCAGAAAGCAGAGTGGGAGACAGAGCAGGCACAATATGATGGCATTCTGGCCACCTGAGAGCTCTTCTAAAGTAGGTGACACCTGAACAGGCTAATTCAGCCTGGGTGCCAATAACTTGGGTCAACTTGAGGGTATTAATAAGTCTGCAAGAGACACTCCAGCTCCTTCAGTCTTTTGTTGTTACGCTAAAAATAAGAATGCTCTCTGGACTTTGCATGGAAAGAACCCAAATCCTGGCTAATTTATTTTTCAAATACCCATTAAAAATGAAAAAAAGAAGCAGCAGTAGAAGTCCAGTCATTACATAGGTACAGGAAAATCCAGTAGCACAGGGAGTTTCCACAGACAAAGGATCTCCCACAGCCTATTTATTGTTGGAAACACTGTGATTCAATTGCTCATTTCTTGCTCAACAGGCTGCTGATTCAACGAGAAGAGGATGCTGATACATTTCACCTTCTGCATTCCACCTACTGAAGCCTAAATCAACAATAAAAAAGGCTTTTAAAAACATGTGACTATATCTCATACTAGTTCCTAGGTATTTGCATTACGTATTTTTGTTGTACAATATCATCTTTCTGTCAATGTCATTTAAAGGTATGCATAATAAAATAATAAATCAGGAATTTTAACTGCTGCTGTCTCCTTATCTTGCTAACTTCCAGTTGGGCAGCCACTGGAAGTAGGTGGTTAGAAGGTGAAACACAGAATATAACATGCTTTCAGATTCACTGCTCTATGAGGAAACTCCAGACCAGAAAAAATGACAACATACAAGCTCACAAAATAAACAGATAATATGTATTTTGCAGCTTAAGAGAAATCCTGTTAACACTGTACACGAAAAACAGCCTGAAAACGAATGACCTCCTGCAACCTCCAGAGAAAGCCCTCAGGTAAGGAATTCAGATGGAACCAGGGAGCAAGCCAGGGGAGGCTATTTTAAACCCAAGCCTTTATACAGCTACCTCCAGGTGCAGTCCTAAATTCAGCAACAGTATCCATGTCCCAGAAGCAGATTTTAAGCTGTCTCTGACAGGTAGCTGGAGATATGTTGTGCAGTTCTAGAGGCACAGCATGTAGCTAGCCCCAAAACAAAGCACTAGCTGTTATTTTTTTACAAAACAGATTGTATCTACAGATGTTCTACTGCAGAAGCTTGTATACATTTCTTTGCCTTACTAAGAAAGGTTTGTTCAGGATATTGGCAGTGGAAAATACAGAAAACTCCCTAACGCAAAGTAGGGAACAGAGAGAGAGAAGTGTGGCTAGAGGCTAAAAGATCAGCCATTACTGACTTTATAATCCACGTAGAGTCTTAAATGTGTTCTATGTCTTGGAGATGGAAGGAAAGAACAGGGAAAGGGCTTGCTTTAACAAAGCAAGGAGGAGTCTCTAACACAACATAAAAGAGCTACATTAGGGGGAAAAAATAGGGAAAAAAGGGGGAAAAAAAGAAAACCGACCATCCAGGACTTAATTTTTTTTGCATACAAGCACAGATATGCACACAACAGCTGCCACTGAATCCAATCCTAAAAATCATGAACGAATCATTGTCCTAACTAAAGGCACAAAAATATCCTCACTTCAGTCAAGCAGCCAAACCTGTGCTTGACTTAAAAGATCATGAGTAAATCTGTCTGAAGTAAACAGGATTTTAGTGCTTTGTTTGTGAAAGAACTGGCTTACTCTATATTCCTAAGGATGAAGAAGTGTTTTGCTGATACACAGCAAGACGTTACATTATTGAAAATTACTTCAAATTCTTGTTCTAATAATACATCAATCAGTAAACAGCTTACCATCAAAATATAAACCTGCTGTTTCACTGAAGTCTGGATATACATCATTAACCTCTAATGCTGTGAGGACTATGTTATGCTTTAACAGGAAAGCCTTAAAAATCATTAATATTAAAAAAAAAAAAGTAAAAATAAAAAAAACTTGTGATCCATCCAGGTTCTGACAAATATAAACTAGGAGATCTGCAATTATGGTGACATCTGAGTTGAAATGTATATTTAAAGACTGCAGGGAGAACAGTGACTGTACTTCATGCTGCCCAACATTTACTGATGCAGACATAGTTTTCAACTCCTTTTCAACAGGTAACATTAAATTATTTGAATGAAGATTTTGCAGTGGAGCATCTGACTCAGGATGACTTTAAAAACTATTAAAGGAAAGGTTTTCTACAAAAGAGAAAACATGTAGGCATCTCTCAGAACAGAACTAGTGAGATAAGCATTGCTTTGCTCTCCTGCTTTTGTTTTAAAAATAGCAGAAACCCAACAGGAAGGTAACAAGACAGGTTTAATTGGAAACCTGTGAAACCTTCATGCTTTGAAACAGAGACTTCACATCTTGAAGGGAAATCAGGGATGCGTTTTTGCCATTTCTAAAGAAATCCACACAAAACCGACACCTGAAAGTCTATTTGCAGATACTAAAGTAGGTTACTCAGACAGTTGAGTTCTCCGTGGCCCAAAAATGAAGCGACTGAGCACAGGCTGCACTAAAACCGACTCTGGCAATGCCTGGTTATGCCGCGGAGCAGCCGGGCCCGAGGAGCGCGGCCGCGGCTCCCCCTGCCGGGCCTGGCGCGATCCTCGCTCCCTGCCCGCTGCAGCTGGGGGGAAGAAGTGCTCCGAACAATGGTGCTCGGCTGCCCAGCCCTCCGTCCAGCCCGCTTTGCTAAGGAAAAGGAGCTTGCGCAACCCGTGCTGGTGCGTTTCATCCCAAGAGTCCCGGCACCTGTTGTGCAACCGCAGCCGCACGCAACGCCGAGCTCGAAACCCCCCTGAACGTGCTGAAAGGCGACAGCTCTTGCAAAAAGGAGTGGTCAGGCAGCAAACGAGACCCTAGTCAACTAGGTGAACAATTATCAAGCTCGCCCTTTAATAAGCACCAGCAGATTCATGCCGCTGGGAGACACTGGAAACCAGGCTTCATCAGTTTCCTGCTGCCACAACCACTTGTTTATTCCTGGATTCAGCTGCCACGCTCCTTATGCAGTTTCCATCTTCTGCAATATGTGAAGCAGGCATCACCCGAGACTATGGTGTCTTAACTACACATTCCTCAGTCATTCCCAAAGCACCATTCATCCCGTAATTCCAAGTGGTGCAAGAGTTAGAAACTGTAACACATTGCATGGAGCTAAGAAGATTAATTAATAGTTGTACTGGCAACTTTAGTATTTTATATCTGGCAAAGGTCTATCTTTCCAGCTATGTATTGTTTCAAGGTGACATTTGTATCTAATAAAAAATAATATTCAAATAAAGACATATTTTCCTAACTTGAATAGAAGTGGCAGTTTACCTGATTGACTGTTTCTTCAACTGCTGTCATATAATGATTAAGTTGTCTGTCCATTGCAGCATATTCTAACATGTCATTTTCCATACTGTTAACATCCTCTGCATCATCTACAAAACAAAATATTTTTGGCATGAATGATCAGTTGTATTATTTTGAGGCAGCATTTTTTCTTTGCAGATATGAGGTACTAGTGCTGTGAATATCTAAAGCATCTGTGAAGCACAGCAGGTGTTTCCAAGCTCCTCAAACATACACTTTTTTCCTATTTTGCAACTGTAAACCTTGACATTTCTTGGGTAACTTGAACAAACAGCTTACTCAGAAAGACACTTCCCTGGTTTCATGTGAACAAGAGAGAGTGTGTGTAATTTCATCTACCAACACCTAGTCATTAGGCAATTGGGATATTTTCAGCAAAAGTTATATTTCATGACTCATCACATTGCCTCAGAAATAGTCAGAAGAAACTTAAATGCCCTCTCAGTACAATATAGCTCACGGCTGTAATTGGACCCCTTATCCCCAATAAACATAGCTACTGCAAAAGCAAAACAGAACCAGCAGTTTATAACAGGAAATAATGGAAGATAGAAAGGCATTGGTGAATCAAGCAGTAAAACTTTAATGACCAGTGAAAATCGATGAATACAGCACATGTGCTTAGCAATTCACATCCACTTTTATTC
>NW_009951948.1:1476631-1489879 GCF_000747805.2 Chaetura pelagica | reverse complement strand
TTCCTGCTAATTTCACTCCTTTTGCCTCTAACTATGCCTCTGCTTTTCCATTCCAAGCCTCTGCTTTCCCATTCTAAGGTGGCTGCTTTGCTGGATAAGGACTCTTGGTAGATGCTACAGGGCTGAGCAGGCACAGCTGTATCTCCTGAGACAGATGCATGTACCTCACCAAACACTGCCAACTGCAGGACAGCCAGCCATGAGCCCCTAACCCATTTAGGAAATTAGGACCTTAGGAAACGTAAGTTTCTACTTCTCCTATTCCCATCTATTCCTACCCTACAGTTTACAGGTATAGAGAAAACAGCTGGAAGCAGGTGGAAGCCATGAGAGCCCCAAAACCGGTGGTGCAGCATTAAGGGCTGTCATTTCATGCAGAATAAGTAGCCAATCTGTGCTGTTATTTTTAGGAAGAAAATTGTGGTACAGCTTTTTAAATTACTTTTTTTTGTACACGCAGAATAAGTAGCCAATCTGTGCTGTTATTTTTAGGAAGAAAATTGTGGTAAAGCTTTTTAAATCACTTTTTTGTGAAGAAAGGAAAATGCCTTCTGGCAAGCTAGTGCACTTCCTAAGTTGCTAACTACATTAGTATTTTACAGCACAAAAATCTGTTTCCACAAAAAGCTAACCTAAAGCATTGTGTAAGGCTGTCTTAGCTTGAGACCAAAACCTGAAACTGTTGCTGAAACACATCACTCAGGGATAGGAACTCCATACCATATAGAACAGCGATGCATCCAGAAGACAGAAGGAAAAGGACTAAGATATATTTACACAGAGAAGTTACATAATAAGCCATACTGTTTTGTGAACATGGCAATTACAGTCATGATGTTTCCCTTAATTATATACAGGCTTGGTGTGTATGCATTTTTAATTAAGTAGATGAATGGATATTGCAGACAGAATCTTGCTCTGAATGAGCAGCAGTTCCCTCTTCCCTTTCCTTTCCCTCCCACCCAATTTCCATATCCTATCTGGTAGCTACGATCATGCTCTTTTTCCTTCCTGCTAAGAAGCATATGAAGTGCCTCCTTCAAGGCTGACACAAATGGCACTCCATGAATCACAGGAAAGGTTTGTGAAGCAAGTTAACTGTCATTCTCCTCCCATGGCCAAAATGAATCATATCCACGACATAAAGAAACTACAGTAGCCTAAATCTTTTCTTCTTAGGGGAACAGAAGTGCATTGTTAAACACCAAGAGCTGTATTGCCACCATCTCTATTAAAATTTAAAAAAGCTTTAGGTAAAGAATAACAAGATACATTAAAATAAAGCTCAAACAAGAAGGTGAAAAACAGCTCAGGCAAGAGGGACATTATCTGTAACTACATCCTGCCCTACATTCTTCACATCCAAAACGTTCCACCCAGCCACCAGCCTGTTTTAAGCCTCAGGGGTGTTCACTGATGTTTCCCTGTTGCTGTTCTTTTATGCACATGAAGTATGCTATATATATAGGGAAATAACTTAATTTGTCACCAACACATCATCATAGCCTGCCCTTGAAGGCATTATGGACATGAAGACAGATCTGAAAGACCATAGGCAGGTCAGTTCTTGCCCATCCCCTATTTCTGCTCTTTGACATATACGAGAGTCCATTTTCTACCTGCAATTCAATCCATAGTCCAAGATGCTGAGAGCTAAGAGGAAATCTCCCATGTTGGTCCCAGTCACTCAACTCCCCAACCCCTAAGCAAGATTTAAAAGAAAATTTACATTACAGGCTATTCTATTTGCCTTTAAAAAACTTGTTGTCCCACATGACATTGCAATAACCTGTTGTGCATGACTCCTCTGCTCCCACCACACACTCCCTGCCCCTGATAAGCTATCAGCACTGCTGCTCCTCCCTAGAAAGGAGCAGATGCAGGGCAGAGCTTGGGTAACGCATTATGAGAAGCTGTGGGTGCCTGCATGAAGATGCACAGTTTTACAGCTCACCGAGGAAGGGATCCCAGCACCTTCAACACACTCCATCATAGACTTAACAGAACATACCAGCTGACCTGATCTTACTAAGGAACAAGAAATTAGAGAAGAAAGTCTTATGTCCTCCCGCCACCATCTTAGAACCCACTCTCCCAAATCCCACCAATCCATTAGTTGAACAGCACTATAGTATCATGAAGAATCAAAATTGAGTAATTCAGGTTTTTGAAAGATTCAAAAGGCATCGTCCGTTATCTACTCTGCAAGCCCTGTTGCTACTTCTATTTCAGCTGTGACGAAAACAGGAGACAACCATAGTAAAGAGGCTCAGGGCACTGTTTCTTCCAGTACAGTCCAACCACATTACCTGCTGAATACCCTCCAACCAGACTCCAGCTACAGAGCCAGCTAACTCTCCGAGGTACTCAAACCTTCTACTCTGCAGGCCAAGAATGTAGCTCAACACCAAAATCAAATGCTTTGCAAGTGCTGGATCACTGCCTTTCTGTTATCTAATCAAAATTTATCCTAATCTTCTTTCTAATTCATATCTAAGGAATGCATTCCAAAGTGTCTGCATAGGCCTTTAGCTACTGCCACAAAATACCATTGAGGCTGCACACTGTAGTTGAGTCTCCTTGTTATCTAGGCTAAATATGTTGAGTTTAGTAAGCATTTCTTCACAAGCCCTTACCCTCACACCCCAGAGATTATACATTTTGCAATATTACATCTTTTATTCACAGAAAGCCAAGTTCAAGGCCATAATTGTCATTTTCAAAGGCCCATGTGCATCATGTTAAAATTAGCTGCCTGAATTTGCACACTTCGTGATAGCAAATTCCAGCACGCATAACTTCATGACTTCTTTTTATAATGGAAACATGGACATTATCTGAAAAGTCTCCCTAAATATTAAATAACAAAATTACATAGAGAAAGTGGCAAGGGTTCAATTTCTCATTTCTAATAGGAGATCAAACTGATCATGCTCAGGTGCCTTACTCCTGATTCAAACTGTAGTCAGTCAGGGCTGCCTTACGTATCATGAACCCCACAATGTGAAAACAGGAGTTGCAGCGATAGGACAGAGCCAAGTCAGAGTTTGTTTAATAGTTTCTGTATTAACACTTACCTAAAACACCACCCATTTATCCAAAACTTGAATTTCCTTCTAACATCTGAGTTCATATTTATGTCAGCTCCCTGTACACATGCACAAGTTAGAAAATTTTCTAAAGATTTTTCATTACTACCTCTTTTTCTCTGTAGAAGTGACAACATTGCTGTTTGCTTATGTAGGGTATTACAGCTGTCTTGCTACCCATCCACAGCACCTCAAATAAACATTCACTTTCACCACAGACTATCTCAAGCACACAATAGGCTGGAATACCATGTAATTACAGGCATTCCCTAAGCTGAAAAATGTAACAGTACTTAACATAAATGCTTAAGCACAGACATGGATTAACATAAATATATACATATACTCTCATATTGTTATAATAATAGCTAACAAAAGTCAAACTTCCAATTTAAAGAAAACAGGACATTCTCAGCTCTACTTCTTGCACTATAGATTAGATTGCTCTGAATTTCAAAGCTACACAGTGTTTTTTCTGCCAGGCTCTCACAACATTCAAAGCAGAAGAGGAATGGTATGCCATTGCCCACAAATTTTGACAGTAGGTTTCAGATTTTAAAACACACATAACACAAACATCTGTCACTTGAGCCCACAGCAACAGCAGTAGTAGGCAGTTGTCTTCATATGCACCAGCAGCAAATAAAATACACACTTTGTCAGCTCGTTTCAAGTTATTGCTGACAGCAGAGGAACAGAAGCTCCCAGACTCCTTGATTTAATTCCATCTTCTGGAGAATGTACATTATCTAATCAGGATACAGCTAAGCACTTTTTCTGCTTTTAGCAAGTACTTAATTTTCAAAACCAAAAGTGCCAAGATACCCTCTGTGCCCCCAGTTTTGCTCTACTCATAACTGTTGGTACTTCCAGTTGGACATCTGGAAAAAAAAAAAAATCAACCAACCCACACTCTTTAAAAAATAGATTCACAAAACACTTGGAGAAGACAGTAGCAAGATATCCCTCTACTGTCTAGATACTCAGTTGTGACAGGATACAGACCTATGCAGGAGACCACAGTTTTATTTCCCTTCTCTGTCTAGATATACTTGAACTCTGCCACGCTCCTCCAGGCCATACAAACCAAAAGACAGATTGCTTCTGCAGCAAAGAAGGTGCATCTTCACTTTTCCTCCTGTAGATATATGGACAGCTCCTCAGAAAACTCTCACCAAAGATTTCTTTTGAAATCTCATCTCACTGACTTGTAGTATATTTTATCTATTAGGCTGCAAAAAGAGCAGAATGCTAGTACAGAGCATTCACAACTAAAAGAGATCAGAAGCAATAAAAAGGAACAGCAAAAGACAGGAGGAAAACAATTTGATCTCCTCATACTAAAACCTGATAAACTATTGAAAGTGGAATAGTAAAAAATATCCATGGAGCCTTTTGAATAGGGACCCAACCTCTGAAACTCATAAGAGAAGAAAAATTGCTGCTGCTGAGAGAGCCAACATTCATAAAGGGAATGTTACAGGTGGAGTAAAAGGGAACTTGGGACTGTAATTACAATATTTCCCTCCATGTAACAGTCAGAAGCTACTTACTGCTGAAGCAGGTCCTAAAGAAACCTCCAATTCCTCAGGAAATGCCTTAAGTGGGCTGTAAAGCACTTTGAGCTGGATTTCCCTCACTGACCCCTAATGAAGCTGTTTTGCCTGCACAGGAAGCTTTCTAGACACGGACTGAGAGACCAGAGCAAGTGTGCATGATTTTATAGACCAATCCCTTCACCTAGATATCAGCATTCCAGTGAAAAATAGGTATGTCTTACAAAATTAAATTACACCAGTGAAAGAAAGAGCAACCTACTGGAGTACATGGCCCTGCTTAAGCATAGGGGTTAGACAAGATGATCTCCAACCTCAATCATTCTGTGATTCTGTGATATTCCTCAATGTCCAGTAATTTTGTCTTTAAACCATTCTTCTGGAAGATGAGTTCATGTCTTCTCAAACAAAGAAGGAAGCTGAATCTGAGTTTCCTATATTCTATCCAAGAAAAAATCCGAGTAGAGGAATAAAAGTGAGAGGAGTGTGGGAGACAGGACTACCAGAACTTCTAAAGGAAAGACCAGAAGAGAACATTACTAGTTGTCTGTGCCCCCAGTCACACCAGAACTATCACTTGTGAATGAGCTCTAAAGTTTTCTCTTATTTTTTAACCAGCTTCCATTTGGAAATTGCCAATCAAATACCAATACTTTGATTCAGGTCACACATTTTGCTGTGCCTGAGTAAAGTCTTCTGAGGTTGTCATTTGGAAAGGAAAGGGCGGTTCTCTTCAGTCTGCATTTAAACATTTGTTTTATTCAGCAAGTAACTGAAAAAAAATAATCTTATTTCAACAGAAACAGTTTTTTTTTTTTTAAGTAAATGGGCCAAGAGTGTGTCTGCTAGACTTAAAACTAAACCTGATGAAAAAAAGAACCAACCAAACACCAAGTGTGAGAAGCCATTTCCCTGTAGGCTATCACAGTATGAAATGGGAAGGGAAAAAATTCAGTGACCCAGGTATATTATATTGTAGAGAGAGTCAGAATTTCAACAGAAACAGACCAGGTAGGGTCTGAATGCCCAGTTTGAAACACCTCAAAGGGCCAGCATTTCCAGCAAGTGGGTGTTGCACACATTCTGAAAACAGTCATCTCAGAGTGGGCACAGAGAAGCTGAGGCACCTAGGATTACTAACCACTTTGAAAATAACTTACTATATTATTCTATAATAAAGTAATCATGAAACCTTTGCTCAACATGAAACTCCCTTAAATTCCACTGCCAGCAGAAGTAGGCCAACAGTGCTTTTGAAAGCAACTTCCTTACAGTACTTTTGTTTTCAAAACTACCAGGAGAAGGCTAAAAGTCATAATGGTCCCAGTTTAGACTTGAGAGCAGTAACAAAGATCTATCTTCCCAGAAATTTCTGTCACAGTATCCAAACAGACTGCAAGGTAAAGATGGACAATACCTCCTATTGATACTGTGGTAATAACTAAAGAAATAAACTGGTTTCTCAGAGAGTTTGATTTAGCAAAACAACAAGTGTGGACATGCTTTGCTCTATAAAATACAAAGCAAACTATTCTCAAACACAAATAGTTTAATTTAGTCAGGTTTAATTTAGGCTGAGGCTCACAAATAATAAAAAGACATCTGCTAATCTCATACAGGTAAACAGTTGGCTGTGGAACAGAAAAAGAAAAAAAGTCTTATGTCTACATATTTCTTGCTACTCTGACCTATATGTTTGGTTGCACAAAAACAGTATGAAGCCATGAAGACAGGTAGTACGTACACACTGCCAAATAAAAATGGAGGTTTGCTTGACTAAATATTAAGGCCCATACAATTCCCAAGCTATTTCCCTCCCTTCAGACAAAAGAGAAAAGCAATTGACCAACACCTCTCTTATTCTGATTAAATACCAAGGTCATGGTGAGGTTAATCTTTATTTTACCAGTTAACACCTACTTAATTTGCAGAAAGATCAACTTAAAGTGAACAAAGACAGTACAACTAGTAAGCAGGAGCACTGAAAGGAGGATAAAGCATTTACAGTTTTGAGAAGAAACTCAAGGTCTCCTTTGTCGTAATTCTGTACCGGCTTCCTTGACAAACCTGATCATATTCTATGATGAAGTAACCCTACGACACAGGGTGAGAGGTGGATGTCATCTACCTGGACTTCTCCAAGGCTTTTTATATCATCCCCCACAGCCTCCTCCTGGAGAAACTGACTCCTTACAGCCTTGACATGGGGTCTGTGCAGTGGGTGAGGAACTGGCTGACAAACCATACCCAGAGGGCCACAGTAAATACGTCCTCCTTGAACTGGCAACCAGTCACAAGAGGGTCCCCCAGGGATCCATACTGGGCCCAAGGCTGTTGAACATCTTCATAAGTGACCTGGATGTTGGGATCAAGAGGACCCTGATGAAGTTTGCTGACAAGACCAAGATGAGTGGAGATGCTGACACTCTAGAAGGGACAGCCACCCTCCAGACTGGAGGAGTGGGCTAGCAGGAACCTCATGCAGTTCAACAGGGAGATGCGTAAGGTCTTGCACCTGGGAACACATAATCCAGGAATGCAGTTCAGACTGGGAACCACCTGGCTGGAGAGCAGCCTGTGGAAAGGGATCTGGGGGCTTGGTGGACATAAGTGAACAGTGAGCTGCAGGGCAAAGAAAGCCAACAGGATGCTGGGCTGCATCAACAAGGGCATCACCAGATCAAGAAGTCATCATCCAGCTCTACTCAGTGCTTGTCAGACCCCACCTGGAGTGTTGTGTTCAGTTTTGGTCCCTGCTCTACAAAAACGATGGGACAGGCTGGAGAGGGTCCAGAGAAGGGCCACAAGGATGATCAGAAGACTGGAGGACCTGCCATGTGAGGAGAGGCTGAGAAAACTGGGTTTGTTCAGCCTTGAGAAGAAAAGGCTTAGGGGAGACCTTATCACCATGTTCCAGTATTTAAAGGGTGGCTACCAAGAAGATGGAGACTCCCTATTTACAAGGAGTTACATGGAAAAGAAGAGGGGTAATGGGCACAAGTTGCTCCTGGGGAGATTCCGATTGGACACAAGAGGTAAATTTTTCACCATGATGTCAAACATTGGAATAGTCTCCCAGGGGAAGTGGTAGATTCCCCCACATTGGACAGTTTTAAGTCTCAGCTTGACAGGGTGCTGAGCCATCTCATATAAACTATAGCATTACCTAGAAAGATTGGACCTGATGATCCTTGAGGTCACTTCCAACCTGGCATTCTATGATTCCCACATTATGGTGATATTCATGCAGATATCCATCTACTGTGCTCTGTTTAACAAATGAGTAAATCTGCATTCCCTAACACTACCTAGAACCACAGGCCCAAGAAGAACAGAAACACAAGTCATTAGGTTGACAGAAGAGCAGCAAGAAAAAACACCAAGGCTGAGGTTCATGTATGTTTTCTTTGGCAACAAAGGGCATTTAATAGGTTTCCTCAGGCACTCCTGCTTGCTTTTCCTCTATCTTTCTCCTCTGCTGCTCCTCTCCTAGGATAGTATGACTTTTCACAAGGTTATACTAGAAATTGGATTAAGAAAACAATCTAAGCCAAAAATATCATTCCCTCCTCCAAAACCAAGCCCCAAATAACCCCAAACCCATGGTATTCCAGTGATTCAATCTGAAGTGCAGATACACAACAGTTATAGTAGCACAACTAAAGGGTGGCAAAATGTAGTAGCCTGGAGCTGGGAGGGAAATATCTTCCTAAACCAAATTGTTTGCCAAGAAAAAGGCAGAGGAACCAGACCTGTGTTTTCTAAGCAAGTAAAAGGCATATGCTATTTTCACACAGAAATACATCAAATATCTCATAAAATAAGTAACAAAACCCTCTCTAATTTCCTAAATAGAATAACAGAATAGATTCATTAAGGTTGGAAGGGACACTAAAGATCAAGTCCCAACCCCCCTGCCATAAGCAGTGAATCCCACCACTAGACCAGGTTGCACAAAACATCCAACCTGGCCTTAAAAACCTCCAGGGATGAGGCATCACCAACCTCCTTGGGCAACCCATTCCAGTTCCTCACCACCCTTATAGTGAATAATTTCTTCCTAATATCCAATGTAAATCTCCCCTCTCTCAGTTTAAAACCATTACCCCTTGTCCTATCACTATTTTCTCTGATGAAAAGCCCCTCCCCAGCTTTCCTGTAGCCCCTTTCAAGTACTGGTAGGAGCTATAACATCTCTCTTGAGCCTCCTCTTCTCCAGGCTGAACAGCCCCAGCCTGTCTTCACGGCAGAGGTGCTCCAGGCCTTTGATCATCTTGGTGGCCCTTCTCTGGACCCTCTCCAACAGGTCCATATCCCTTATGTGCTATATATATATATATAAACACATAAAGATCTATATATCTTGATAGATAGATAGATAGATAGATAGATAGATAGATAGATAGATAGACAGACAGACAGATATCACTGTCTTCTTAGTTGATTTCTACATATGATGAAATTAAGGCTGAAAACTACATTTTCTAATAATTTTAATGGGAAAGGATTTTCCTATGACTAACAAGCTTCTTGCCCGTGGAGGCAGGGGCATGCCTACACCACACAATGTTGCATGCTTCAGGGCCCTGAGCTGCTGCTGACCTTGCCTTCATCACAACAAGAGATGGAAGGGCTGGGAATATTTAAAAACAAGGAGTCTGCAGCTGCTGTCCTCCTTCTACCCACTTTCTTCTCTCAGAATGTAATATGATAACATTAGAACTTGGGCAAAAATTTTATTGAAGTATTTTCCCTCACAAGAAACAGTGAAATATTTGTTAAGGTGTTGTAATTGCTGTTCTTTGATCTCTTAAAGCACTTTCTGAAACAGCTCTTTCAAAGTAAGTGTTTTATTTTAAGACTTATAATGAGCATTTACAGTTTCCACAGAAAGTTCACAGGCTGCTTTATCATTTCCACTGGAAAGAAATACCAGCAAAATCACTTTTTAATTTTTTTTTTATTATTCCAATAGATTCATTTCCACGTTCTAATAAAATGTTTTTAGAAGTATAATTTCTTCTGTTTTACACAAGATCTCTACTTGCATATTTTGAATTCTACAGAAATAATCCACCCCTTTTTTTGTTTATAAGTCAACAGTGTTAATGCTTTCTCTTGCCAATAACTAGTTCTTCTTTTAAAGTGCATTGAGAGGTGGAGAATAAATATTTTAGTGTGAAGTGCAGGTCTGTCTCTAATAAAAGGCATGATTGTTATCATCAGCAGTTGTGGGAAACTGTTCTTTTCTTCCCCACATAAGTAAACAATACCATTAGGTTTTCTACAAAAAAACTTAGCTTGTCTTAATGAACCTATTATACTTCTCATCTCAAAGAAGCCTATTCAAAGTGAACCTTCATTAAACTAAATGCAGTAGTTACTTAGAATTTTCTCCATTTGGGGGAAACAGGAAATGAGTTGGAAAAACATTTCAGTAAAAAAAAATCAGTGAAGATAGCAAAATAAACCCTTTTCACTCAAGACCCTAAAAATTCTCAGAAATTTTACTTCTCTGTCTAGATTTGGAGGCAGTGCAGCTCACAGACCAAGCTAACAGGCCCTCAGAGCTTATTTAATTAGGTATAAGGTTTCAGTAAATGCAACTATCGTAGTTCTGGGCTCAAGCCACCATACTATCAGAGCCTGGTGCAGATAGATCTGATTCAAAATCTAATTGCACAGACTAAACTTCCTGTATGTGGCACCACAGGAAACAGGAATCCTCATCAGTGGCCTGGCCAGCAAACAGGGCCATGAGGCAGAGCAGAAGCACAGGAGAGCTGCCTGGCCCAGTGACCAAGAGGGCAGTTTCAGCGCAGGGGCAGCCTTGCTCTCGGTCCCTCGGCACATCCTCCCATGGTATTTCACAGGTGTCAGTACCAGTGCTTGTGCGTGATCTGCTCAACAAACTGGTCTCACTAAAACTGAGACCACTGTTCTTCCTAAAGCAAGCAAAGCCTGGTTACCAGACTGCAGCGTGCATGAGCTTCAGTACAAGTTAAAGCAGTAGAACACGCGTCAAACAGGAAGGTAGGACCAAGACAATCTTTTACTTCAGGACAATCCAACACCAACTTATTTCGACTCAATTCAGTGGTCAGTTATATTGCCCCACAAGAAGAATGCAGAACCCAAACTAAGCTTCCATAATTGACAGCAACAGCTTCATGCAGACATAAACAAGCACATTTCTAGCACTAAAATTGTAACATTACTGACTAGTCCAGTTTTATTATCAGCTTTTTAGACAAACATGGCTGGCAGGCAACTCCATGTTCTACACACTGTGGACAAAGTAGTGACCTATCTTATAACAGAGTTCACACTGGTTCACATACATAAAGGAAAAAAAATAATCAGATTAATAATATACAGCCAACAATGGAAAGTTTGGGTTTTTAAATCAGAAACACTGAGCTGTAAGATTATCAGAATGGGAAGTTTAGTAGAAATACTAAACTATACTGATACTACTATCATCCCTAAAGTGAATTCTGTGTTGAAAATGTAGATATCCCATATGTTTTGGGTATTTTCTTGTTTCTGCTAAAGAGAGCTAACAGTCAGAACACAACCATGGTTAAAATAAAGGAATCTAGACAACCAATGTCTCATGCAAGCAAAGGTCACGTGGTGTTCCCCACACAAAACATCCAATTCAGCACGAATCACACATTGATTTGGTACTTGAAGTGCAAACCATGCAGCAATACTAGAGCAAGGGCTTTCAGAGCCCATAATTCCTCAATATGACCAAAACCACCAAAAACCCAACACAAAAGAACAACCCACAACCAAATCCTCTTACACAGACAAGGCAAAGACTGGACACAAATGGCAAGGATAATGAAAACCAGCAATTCATTCTGCCTCTAGCAGGCTTCCTTTGCATAAAACCTCTCTGTGAATTGGCAGATCTCCCCTTTTTGGCATGAATTCCTGGTATGTGGCATTCATTCTGTTGCTTGCATACTGGTAAGGGACAGAGCTAAATCCTTCTGTTGCTCATTTCACTTCCCACAAACTTACACAAAAATTTTCCTATGAGGAGCTGCTACTTGTTACCATGTGGAAAATGCACATCTCAGTGCAAAAATGGGCAAAACAATTCTGTATTGCCTCGGTGTCTCACACATGCACAAATATTTATGATTATGAGAGGAAAGAGGAATTTGTTTGATGGCTTACAGTACACCACAGATGATGGTCTCTCAGCATGTGTTTTAGATAACCCTGTTATCTTTGTCCATAGTAGGAAAATAGCTCTGTGAGGGCCTCATGGCATTTAAAGGAGCAGTTTTGAAAAAACAAAAATATAAATTGAAACCAAGTGTGGAAATAACTAGATAGGAAGAAGTAGAAGGCTCTCTCTGTTCAGTACTTAAGCAGAGCTGGTAAACTATCACATGGCTATCAGGCATTGTGTTATTAAAACAAATTAAATCCAGAACTGTCTAACTAAACTTCAGATTTGTGTAGCTGAAACGTAATAGCTGAGAGAATGTTCTCCTTTTTTCGCTTCTGAATTTTGTTCAGTTTCAAATCTGGTTTTCTGTAAAAGAGACTGGACCAAATCTGTGCACCAAAGTATGTTCAGTGAAGAGAAGCCTTGATTATCTTGAGACATCAGGACAGACTACACACCACCAATAAAGCATTAATCTAAAAATACTGATGAAATACAGAATTTGAATGACTGGTGGCTTATCTAATTCACTCAAAATCAGCTGTGAATTAATCCACACCCACAAGTAATTTTTTTTTTTTTTAATTTTAAAAAAAGTCCTGTGAAAATGTCACATTAATCTATCCATACAGCAAAAAGTCTACTCACCCACTGCTTACTAAGATGATTAGTAAGGAAATCACAAGTTAAACTTTATTCATCTGCTGAAGAAAAACAGGAAAGAGTTTGCAAGGTTGATTTAACTCAGAAGATATTATTGTCACTTGACATTTACATGCAATGTATAATTCCATTCCCACTTACAGTCTGGGGAAAGCCTGTTAAAATACTTCCTTAATGTGTGAACACTTCTTTGAATTGTGCTCTTTTCATCTGTCACCTTCTCCTTAAGCCAGCTGGCTCCTTTTGTTAAGTCTTTTTTAATAAGAAAGTTCATTATATGTAATTTATGGAGCAGTTTGAGATTGTCAGCTTCTATTGAGTGCTACAGCACATACATGTTTCAGAGCACTCTGCAGCATTTGAGATAATGGCAAATAAGTACAGAGGGTCATGCATACATACCCCGAACAACTCCAGTGTGAGACTAATCAGAAAGACCATTACCTCTCTTCTTGCTTCCAGCCACATGAACCAGTCCTCCTGTGATTTATGTGCCAGACTCCTCTTCCCATTTGAAAAAAAATGAACACCTTTGTGGAATCTACAGAAGCTGGTTACATGAGAAACAGCATTAGGAAGGCATTTAAATACCTTTCATCATGTACAGCATGATCAGTGTATTGTCCTGCTTAATCCTTTTGCTGGGGCTTTCTTATTTCTTACCTCTCCTTCATTACATACTTCTTTACCACTTGCTCCTCTGCCCTCCTCTTCATCCTCAACCAGTTCCCTCATTCCTGCCATTTTTTTT
>NW_009951948.1:1474577-1476605 GCF_000747805.2 Chaetura pelagica | reverse complement strand
TCTTCCTGGTGATCACAATCCTTGGTGGTGACCTCCTTTTTTCTCCCATCCTTTTATATAATAGCAACTCTAACAGACTCATGGCTGATGATTTTCTTTAATTGGCATAAAGGTCCATTAACACACAAAAAACCACACAGACTGAAACAACAATAATGAAAAAGACATAAGCCCACTAATCATTAACAGGAAGTGCTATGTGGAGCACAGTTTGGGCACCAACATCATGCAAACAATGCCTGAAAGGGTGGCTAGGGCAGGGAGGTGAGCAGTGGGTGCTGCTGGGTGCTCAACAATGCTCATGATGAATGCCAGACTTATTCAACAGCTAAAGAGGAGGACAGGGACTGTTCCATTTTTTTTTCTTTTTTAAAAACGGGACTTTTTGTATGCTGACCATTTTGCAGATGCTTTCCTATCTTTATATGGCACATAGTGTGTAATTTGGGCAAAGGCTCTTTCCAGACCAACAAGCATGAGACTAGATCCTGCTAATTACATTTTCCTTCAGTAAGCTCTTTCAGTATTTCAAAGAAAGAGTGAGACAAATTACTCAATGCCTGGAAAGTGTGACTTACATCAAGACTGACTAAAGCAGCCCAACTTGGGAAGTTTAAGTAAGAGATGCTTAAGTGACCTGCTCATTATCTACCACTACCATCCTGGAGATTTCTGAACATATTTGATTATCAGACAGAAACATAAGATCCAGTGTCTGAAAACTGGAAGAAAGCTAATGAAGAATGAAAATACAAGGTTCTCCAACAAACAGTGCTTAAGTCTTTATTCAGAGATGGGATGGATTCTCTTACAACTTCAGTGGACTTTTTGCTGACCTGTGGGGTTTTTTTCTTCCCATAAGAAGCTTTAGTAGGACAGTTTTTGAATCACTGTAATATTTTCTCTCTTCACATAGTATTGACCCACTAATAAACGTCAGACTCTGCTCCTGTAGACATGGCTGAAGGATCCACTCTCAAATTTTATCTAAGTACAAATCTTAACTTAGTTTCCTGTATATATTTTAATAGCTCAAACTATTTCATACCACCTATAATGGTTCTTGGAGATGTGACACTTTATATTTGTTAATTCAGGAAAGGTAAAAATGACATCTTTGCTGGGCAGTTGTTTTCTGCTGCCTTTTGTGTCACCTGCACACATTTTTCCTGTCTACCTACGTCCTGCCTCTGCCAATAACCTTCTGCCATTACAGACAACTCAAATTTTATTTCTAGACTCTTGCAACATAATTTCCACAAGCACAGCAGACACAAGAAACAACAGTATCCACACAGGAGTTTGAGATACTTAGGTGTTCATATAACCTCTCAAAACACTCCTGACACTTTTTTCTAAAGAAGGGAAACTCATGCCTACTGAACTTCCGTGACTTGCCCAAGGCCACACAGTGGCAAGGGCAGTTTGAAAGCACAGTTGTTCCTAGCCTCAGGACCTCAGGAAAATCAGACTTCGAGCACCTCAGTTGTCTTAACTTTTTCATACAATGCTATTATGAGCTCCTTGTTCTTCTTGACATAAAACAGGAAAGAAAATGAGAAGGGAAGCAAAAAAAATCTACAAAAATTATAATAAAAAATATTCTAAATCTACAGTACATCTGCTTGTCCTCCAAGGCATGAAATTTTTCATAGTTCTCAGTATCAGCAATTATAAGGAAAAAATAATTCTTACATGTGATTCCAACTGACAAAGCAAACATTCCCATTTAAATTCTAGGAATTTAATCAGTACATATTATAATCCTCATTCTGCACTAGAGCATCAGTGTGCTACATAATATTGGTGTAAATGCAAACATGTCATAAAATCTGGATTTGAGTGACAATGCATGTTTAAGTGTTCTTTTTTAAATATTTTCGCTGGAAATATTAAAAACCTCTCATAATGAATTCTACATGCATTGATAAAAAAAGTTATATGTTTATCAAAAAAAAAGAAAGGTAAAAAACCTACCCTTGCAAGTTCTTGAATTCTTGAAGCAAGGAACAAAAGAGAGAAAGGAAA
>NW_009951948.1:1458162-1474384 GCF_000747805.2 Chaetura pelagica | reverse complement strand
GGGGGGGGGGGGGGGGGGAAGTGTCCTGTGTCTATTGGTAGGGTATGAAGATGAGTATTTCAGAATGATCATGTCTACATAAGGGCTTCTTTCATGTTTTGACCACACATTGAGAACATGTCAGCACAATGCTTACATTAAACCCAGGCAAATCTTTCCTAATGGAAAGAATCAAGAAAAAAAAATATAATTGCTTTATATTCTTAATATTTCTAAATGCTGCCAGCTCCAGATT
This sequence comes from Chaetura pelagica, assembly GCF_000747805.2. NCBI lineage: Eukaryota > Metazoa > Chordata > Aves > Apodiformes > Apodidae > Chaetura > Chaetura pelagica. Next base: position 1,474,149 of record NW_009951948.1, on the reverse strand, counting down.
ATTTCCTACTTTTGTGGGTTTCTCCTCCCTCCATAGTTATTTAGGCACACTATTAGATCATTGAAAGCTAAATACTGATCTACAGAAATTGATAAAAATTTAAGCTTTCAGAGTGGGTTCTTCAAAGCCCACACTACTTTCTATATATACTGTCTGCCTCTACATTCAAACAGGAGTTAGCAGTATTTTCTCCTCACCACGTTTCTGTGGCAGAAATATGAGGAAAAGAAAATGACAGATTAAATATACTACAGAGGATATTTTCATACAGTAAATTATTCAGATAAAGTATTCCTCTCTGGCTTTTGTTCAAAGAGGTTGATTTATCTTTGTGCAAAAGAGCCCACACAAGACCTCTGCAGTACTTCATAGTATTTTGAAGCTGGAACCGACCATTAAGATCATCTATTCTGATCTCATGCATAGTAGAGGCCAAAGAACCTCACCCAGCAATTTCAAGCCTATAACTTAGAGCTGTAAGCTCACTCATTCTCTCAAGGTTAACATCACTGGCATGCAGAGGGTCCACAAAAAGGTCTGTACAGCATTTAAATCTCACTTATGATCTATTTTGAAGACTGCTGAGAATTTATGAGATCTAGGACACTGGGAAATTTATAGTGACTCTGGGTACATGAGGTAACCCACGAGGTGACTACAAACCCCCCTCACTCATAGTGACCTCTGGGGGAGAAAATAACCCACTTCATTAGAAAAGTATAAAAGAAAAAAAGTATAAACACACACATATACATATGTATGTATGTATTTGAAATCAGACACTATGAGAATACCACCTACTGAAACACAGGAAATTAAAATTGTGCAGTATTCATCTGAGCATTCACTAGAGTTCTGACAAAAACCGTGACTGTCCAGAGTACCACCTTCTGTTCACAGGCAAACTGTCAGTACCTTTCTATGAGAATGCACAAGCTGCAGGAAAGCCTCTGCTGCCACCTGATGGATTTCTCTTTCCTTAGAGAAATGTTTAAGTTCAAGAACAAAGATACTTGGAGGCACCCAGCTTATCGCGTACACAAAACGAAAAGCCAGCAGAACACAAGCATTCTGCCTAATAAGCTACTTTCCTCTCCCTGCACTGTGTTCTTTCTACAGTCAAAACTCCAGCTAGAAAATAGTAACAACCCTACTTTTTTTTTTTTTCTTCCCACTTTGTAAGATTACAGACTATGGTCAGGGTGGTTTCTGGATAAATATAAAAGAGCACAGATCTTTCATTACAAGTCATATTTTTCCAGATTTTGAAAAAAAGTACATTTCCAATTTCTCATTTTTCAGGCAGCTCTTTGAAAGGCAGCCTTCAGTACCAACCAGTGTACTCTATTCTGGGCTCATCAGTGCTGGCTATAAATGTTCTAAGCAATTTCTGCACTGCTATTACTGAAGCATAAAGGTAAGACAACAAATTAATCTAGCCCTTTTTTGTCAAAATGTTGGTATTGACTGAACTTCATAATGCACAAAATGTAATTCTTTTGGTCTTCAGAAAAGCATTTCACAGGTATCTGACCAGTCCTTTTTGTTTCAAAAACTAAAAACTAATTAGTGTGACACCATTTACTTGCCTACTTCAAGAAAACATATATATCTTCCTCATTGTTAGTTGAAAAGTTAAATACGTATAAAACAATCCAAGAACCACAACATAATAGGGAACCAGCATTTCTGAGAAAGGGAATCTGAAACCCCCAAATAGAAGTTTACTTTAAACAACAGGAAAAGAACCTTCCCAAGAAGAAAGATGTAATTTTGGTGCCTACACTGAGTCTGTGCACAGCACCAACTAGTACCACAGACACTGGTGTAGCAACAAAGCAGACCAGTTAACAAACAGCCTCTGGCAGATAAATGCCTTGGGTCAGAAAGAAACTTCCTCTGTGTACAGCTTGGTATAGTGAGGGAATTCTTGCAGCTACACAGGAAGCATCTGGCAGAGGCTGACACAGAGGGCTACTGAACTTCATGGATCACTGGTTTCTCTCTGGTTTTGCCAGTACTTTTTCTCATAGGTGGAAAGCATTTTTGTATAGTAAGCATCAGTGAAAAGCCATTTATCTCCAGGATGGACTTTGACATTCTACTCTTTCACTCTCCAACAAGAAAAAGAGAAAAAAAAATTCTGCAACCCTTTACTTTAACCTAAAAAACAGGTAAATTCTGAGAGGCTGAGGCATACTCAGGGATTTCAAATTCAGGTAAGATTGTTCCATCATGTCCCTAAAGAGGTAACGTAGTACTCAATTTTAATGCTATTTCTACACTGCATAAAGAATTGTCTGTTTACTATTAGCTTCCCATGAGCATCTTCACGGATACATGGGCTTACAAGGAAAAACAATTCCTCATGTAGAACACCTACAGAACAGGCCACAGCTTTGTCCATTATGAGGCCACAGTGAGGTGAAGAGTGACCTAACAAGAACACAATTCACATGCAAAGGATGTGCAAGAAAACATCTTGACACTGCTTATCTTCCCTGAACAAGAACAGGATAGCAAATTAAAGTCCTGCTCATTTCCTCAGTCAACAAACTTTCATGCTGCCTCTTACTCAAGCAGATATACCATATCCTATAGTACACTATATATACTACAGACTATTCTCATGACAAGCACCTTATTTTTTTATTATTTTTATGAAGAACAATGATCTCTAACACCATGGCAACTAACAGAGCATCCAAATTTTGAAAGCACAGGTGTCAGCAGGTTCATTTCTGGATCCCATAAGAACCACATCAGGGCCATTTCATGCACAAGAACTTTGCCAATATTAAAACTCAAGTTCTATTATGGTACTGCAGGAATCCTGCATTTGAATTTTCAATGAAAAATAAACTAAAAAAATATATTAAAACAAACCCCAAATAACAAAGGAAACAAATTAAACAAACCATTTTATATTCAAACACAGCTACAGAGTCCATCCTTATACTGGAGTCTGTACCATTCCAAACTGGAGAAGGTTTAGGTCAATGACAGAGAAACTTCCATGGGAAGGTCCCTTCCTCTCAGTGGTGATCTTCAAGTCTGACTGGTTGCTGCTGGTTGCTGCAATGTGTTTAGAAAGCCACTGTATGCAAGAATAATGGATATTCCACAGAAACTCATGAACTGCCTATTAAAATGCTGATGATGATTTCATAAAACTAGGCTGACCACTGTGTCTCTATTTTCTACACTCCCTCCCACGCCAACAAGGGTCAGCAATGTTTACAGTGACTCCTGTTTCACATCATTTTAAGAGAGCAGTGAGAGAAACCAAAGTGCTGTGGGCAATCTCACAGAGCTAAATCCACACTGGAAAAAGATTCTACGTTACCAACTACTGTTTGGCTAGTATTTAACAGGCATCATGACACAAGTGGATCCCAAGCAATCTGGAGACGAGAAAGCAATCAGTAAAGGCAGGACATTGCAGATGGTGATACACAGAGCAGCACACATGATGCAAAGCATGGAGTCAGCTTTGGGGCCAAGGGAACAAGCAGATGGGGTAAGTGGCCAGAATGAAGGTTATGCAACAGGAAATGAACAGACAAGCAGGAAAAGCCAGAGCTGTGAGGGGCTAACTTAATCTGGGGTACCTGCCAAAGAATCGGAACTCTGTGAGACCTATAGGCCTGTCCTGTACATACTGGTCAGCAGAAAAATCCTACCAAGTGTGGTAAAAGAGAGGAGGAATTGTCAAGCAGACCCTGCTATTGCTACAGGAAGATCACTACTATATAATTCAGATGACAAGGAGCCACAGTTGGCAGCTGACCGTGACATTTTTGGGCAAGGTTTTAAGAAAAAGAAAAACAGCTCTTTTTTTTCTCCCTCACATAAAATGAGATTTCAGGAGCTGTAACTGCTTCCCACCCAGGTATTCTACACTCCACGGCCTCTACACTTTACAGTGGGAATGTGATATGTGGTTTGAAGAAAGGCCTAGACATCAAGGAAACATCTTGCTCTCTACTTTAAAACCTGTTCAGCTAATCGGACAAAACTCTATCTGTCAATGCTTTAAAAAGTTTTCAGAAGTGCTATACTAAAAATTCTTATAATTTTGGCTGTAGTTTGCATACACTCTAGCCCTCCCAATTTTTTTCCATTGTACTGGACATTGCCCCCAGCTCCAAACAGCTTTGGCTCCAGCCCACAGACAAAAAGCAATGACCCCTCTGAAGAGCAAGCAACCATGAATTAGTATCCTCTGTTCTGGTATCTACAACTTTCTCTACTTCACAGTCCCATATTCTTGAGAAAGGTGTGCTTCTTTCCCCTAAGGAGTCAGATAAAACTGCTGTGCTCAACAAGGTAACAGAATTCACACCTGGTAACTGAGCAGAGCTGGGAATGGAAGCCTGTCTTGGATATGGCCCATCTATACTGGACCAGCATCTTCATATCATTAACAGCACATCAGTCCACATTCATAGCAGGTTACACTAATAACAAAAACAGAGAACTAGACTTATCTCTCAAGTGTTTCATGTGGGTGTCCAGCTGTGCTTTGTAACTCTATAGAACCACTTTAAGTAAAGGCAGTTCAGCAACAAAGAGAATGTAAAATAGCAGTAGAAACAGGTGTTTCTCAGTGTGCAGTGAAGTCAAAAGGGGGCTTAAAATTAATACTAGGAGCATTACAATTAAGAGACACTGCCAAACAACTACTGACTTAGTGAATTCCATTTTCAAGCACACTACTAAAACTCAAGCAACATATTGAGGCTAAATTTAGGAAGATGCAAATTACAGTAAAACTTAGATGATTTTACTTGTACAATAATTTATTTTAAACAGCATCACCTTCAAATTCACATATGTATTAGGACTCAAATCCAGAAATGGATATAATCATGTGCTTAAGCTTTAAAAAATAAATCAAGTGTGAAAGTTTGTAGGCTACTCAAGAATTTCAACGTATTCTTTCCTTCAGTATTTTGCTAGGTTAGGCCACAGAACACCCCAGTGTTTTGAGAACAGGGTGGACATAGTGAAACCAACTGTGCACAGTCTGTTCTCCTTTTTACATGTTTTTATATAGCAACATTTAAAAATCTTTCTATACCACAAAGCTATTCTTGAAAGAAGAGAAAAATATGACCTCTAGACAATGTCAATATCTAAAAATAATCAGCAGAAAGATGAGATGGGCAGAAAAGTCATCTTTCTTTTTAACTCATTATATAAAATTGTTTTAAATTGGCTGTTTCCCATTTACATTGTTTGGTGAAACTAGTTTTCACCTCTAAATACAGATCCTTAATCCCTTGTAGGATCTTTCAAAATTTTGTCTCCTTGCCAACACATGGTCACAGCACAACACCATGAAGACGCTCAGTGCTAAAAGTCTGTAGATTCTCAAAGAACAGGGAGATCTTAATCAAAACTTTCTTCACAGACATCAACAAAGTTAGTTGAAAAATAAAATGTTTTCAGCATCAGATACATTAGAATTATTCTTCCTCTAGATTTACAGCAATTAGCAGAAACTCTGCCTTATTTTGCTAGAAATCATGCATGTTCATAATAAGCAGTGCCTGACCTGAACATTTAACACTACTAATTGCTTTTCACAAACCTATACAGGACAAAATTGACATAAGTGTATTAGTGGACTAAGCAACAGAATCACTGATGAAATTAAGACTTGGTTAAATGCAATTTTGGCAATGAACCTTACAACAGTATCTCATCCTTACAGCACACTGTGAGCAGTGGATTCCTTGGAAGAAAGAGACTTGGGAATCACTGCGGTAAGAGCTAACTTAAGACTTATCTCCAGTGTGCAGCAGCAGTGAACAAGATGCTAGAAGGCATGTAAGAAAGGGCAGGTAGTACAAAGCTGGGAACAGATCCTGAGTATTTACATCATTAGGGGCCTCACAGACATTGCAGGCTGTTTTAATTCTACTGTGAAATAGTCTCCCGTTGACATCTTCATCTGAGGTCGGTTATTATTTACAATTCCAAGTAAAAAATCCATACTTGATATTATCTCTCACTAGGATTCCCAAATAAAATACATTTCCCAGCATAAAATAAAGCTTAAAGGGATGGAAATAACTTCAAATTTACTGTTGTGGACTGCAAGCAGATGTCAAGAGAACTATAGGATATATAGAGATCAATGTGAATCTGCCTAGAAATGTTGGATATTAAATCTTCTCGTTGTTCAAAAGAAACAGGAAAGCATTGCTTTCATTAGTAGTATTATTTTGCAGAAAATAATAAAACAAACTTATTCAAGGTCATGGAAAATTAGACTGTTACATTCTGTCATACATTTCAAAATATGGGACCATGTGATGAGAGGCATAAGACTTTGGATCGTCAAAGTAATCCGAATTGCAATTTATATTTAGGAAAGTGATTCTCTTCTCTAGACTTCTAGGACCAATATTTATTGCAGAGCTACAATGTTTAATTATCCAGTTGAACTCTTCCTCCCCTTCAATTTCTCTAACAGTTGTTTGTACTCCCCAGAATAGCTGTGTTCAGTGAGATTACTTTATCTTTCCAGAACAGAAAGTCAAAAGCTATAGGAGAAAATACCAAGTTAGTAGGAAGTTCTGAGCAAAAGAACCCCAATCCTGAGAACTGTATCCAAACTAAAAGGCTTTGTTGTTATTGCCAGAATGTAATGGTCTCGTGTAAGTTAACTATGAAGAGCAAAAGTGTTCATTTTTCAGAACTAATAGATGTCCACAGGGCTCTTAAGACAGAATGAATTGAACAACAGCAGTACAGCAATGAACAGTAGGCATGGTAATCAATGGTAGCATCAGTACGAGCACTGGCTTGCAGCCATGTCACCTTTACCCAGAAACAGACATATTCTATTTAAGCAGGACTAAAGTGAGTCAGTACGTAGACAGCTGGTTCCTAGAAGCACTTACAGTGTAGAGAGAAAGGACAGTCTCAATTGAACAGGAGGCACTGTTCATATGAAATTACTGCTTAAGTGAAAACCCAGCGTTTGATTTATTTCTGAAACTTTCAAACATCACGTCAAAATACAGGTGTGAAAGATCTATTGTGATATATTCGTGAGTAAGCAATTTCATCTGATGTCCAACTCAAAAATCTTAATCTTCTCTAATAAAGGTTTCTCAGTTGTTTCAGTCAGTTGGAGGAAATTTTAATTTAGCCTTTTGGATTATGATACATTTACAATGTTTCTATATTGCACCTATTACTCACCCAAGAGATTTTAATTTCATTAGTGGTGAAGTGAGCAATCCCTGTTACCATTACTTACCTCCCAGAGAGCTGAGAGGCTTAGCCAGTGTTTGCAAAGCACCTCAGATGTCTGAAGAAAAGCTAGTATAGGTTAGGAGCTTACTGTAAATCTTGGAATATCCTGAGCCAATTCCTGCCCACAAGTCTGGCGCCTCTATCTGCAGCCCTCTCGTTTCATTTATTCCCTCTTTATACTATGTAACACTACTACCATCTATCTAAAAAGCTTAAATTCAAAATCATTCTCAGAGGATTTTACAGCTTCCATAGCCACTGTAAGAGTTCTTTGTTCTCTGAATAGTTTAACTGAAGAGGACTTGAGGCTACTCAAGGATCATGGTCAGATCAACAGACAGGTAAAGAGGCCACTTTCTTTCAATTCTGACATGTAAATGGAAGAACTGTGTACTTCCTATCTTCTTCTGCCCCCTAGTGAGCTTTGATTTTCACTTCACCTGAACAATCGTGGCTGCTTTATAAATTACATAGAATCATAGAACTATTCAGGTTGGAAAAGACCCTTGGGATCACCGAGTCCAACCACCATCCCTACTCTACAAAGTTCTCACCTAAACCATATGCACCAACACCACATCCAAATGCCCCTCAAACACATCCAGGGAAGATACTTGCATGCAAAAGTGCTGAAACACCACAGTTTTATTTATACATCCCTTAGACGTGTTCTTTGTATCATTCTCCACTGAACTCATCAGAAAGGGAGGAGCCTTTTCCAAGCCCTACAGCACTAACAGGCAGGAAGGGATTTTTACCAAACCACGAAACACCCACAAAGTGGACATACCATAAAACCCCTTATCAAAGAAACTGAAATTGTCAAAACTTAAATTTGTTTATTTATATTTCTCTGCTTTACTGGAGCTCTGAAGTTAAGAAAATACACACAGGTTCTCTAACAAATCACTGTTCACTGTGGAAGAAAGGAAGAAAAAAAAAGAAAAAAAGGAATAAAAATAAAAGAAAAAAAATGAAAAAAAATACTATGGTGTTGCTGCTTAGAAACCATCTCAAATACAACTCCAGAGCAAACCCACTACCCTACGTAAGAAAGTAGGGAGAAATTATCTAGTTTGATCTTTGGATCTAACTTAGTATCAGGTACATTTACAGGAAATCCCTCCATGATACTGCATTAAACAGTGGCCAGTTCAGCAAACACTACCATGTACTGTTTGATAAATATTAAATATTTATTGGAACAGGCTGCCCAGAGAGGTTGTCTCCTTCCCTGGAGACATTCAAAGCCTGTCTGGAAGCAATCCTGTGCCACTTGCTTTAACAGGGAGGATGGACTATATCACAGAATCACAGAATCATGAGCGTTGGAAAAGACCTTCCACACCATCAAGTCACCCTTACACACCCCTACCCACTAAACCATCTCTTGACACCCCACGTCTACCCGTTTTTTTAACACCTCCAGGGACGGTGCCTCCACCAACTCCCTGAGCAGCCTGTTCCAATGCCTCACTACCCTTTCTGGGAAGAAATTTTTCCTCATATCCAATCTGAACCTCCCCTAGTGCAACTTGATCCCATTTCCTCTTGTCCTATAGCTGGTCACCAGGAAGAAGAGGCCAACACCCACCTCACCACAACCTCCTTTCAGGTAGCTGTAGAGAGCAATGGGGTTTCCCCTCAGCCTCCTCTTTTCCAGGCTGAACAGGCCCAGCTCCCTCAGCCTCTCCTTATATGACCTGTTCTCCAGACCCCTAATCAGCTTAGTTGCCTTTCCCTGCACCCTCTCCAGCACCTCAATGTCCTTCCTATCCTGCAATGCCCAAAACTGCGCACAGTGATCGAGGTACGTCCTCACCAAGGGCAAGTAGAGGGGTAGGATCACCTCCCTGGTCCTGCTGGTCACACAGATCCTGAAGCAAGTTAGGATGCTGTTGGCCTTCTTGGCCACCTGGGCACACTGCTGGCTCATGTTCAGCTGCTGGCAATCAGCACCCGCAGGTCCCTCTCTGCTTGGCAGCTCTCCAGCCACTCCTCCCCAAGCCTGTAGTTCTGCCAGGGGTCTTTGTGGCCAAAGTGCAGGACCCAACATTTGGCCTTACTGAAATTCATGCTATTCACCTTGGCCCAACAGTCAAGCCTGTCTAGATTCCTCTGCAGAGCCTCCCTACCCTCAAGCAGATCGACACTCCCACCCAAGCAAACTTACTGAGGGTGCACTCTATCCCTTCATGCAAGTCATCAATAAAGATGTTAAACAGGACCAGTGCCAGCACTGAGTCCTGGGGAACACCACTCATGACCAGCCCCAATTGGATTTAACTCCACTGAACGCAACTCATTGGACCCAGCCATCCAACCAGTTTTTTATCCAGCAAAATGTATGCACATCCAAGCCATGAGCAGCCAGCTTCTCTAAGAGAATGCTGTGGGAAATCTTGTAATGGCCTTGCTGAAGTCAAGGTAGACAACATCCACAGACTTCCAACTCCTAGCATTCTGTGAAATACACTTACCAGTAAATGTTTTCAGGATTGAGCTTGTGGAAAATAGCAATTAAGAGAGGAAATAGACATCACTTACCCTGCCTTCTCAGCTAATTAACCCCAGCTGTAAATGTAACTTCTCCTGTGTACTTGCTATGAAACTTTTTGGTACTATTCCCAAAAAAACCCAGCATTGTCCAATATGAAAATCAAAAGCAACAAAATACATTCACAGATATAGTGCTTTGAAAATAAAAAGTTACAACAGAATTATTTGCCTCAACAAAGCCTGGCAATGAAACCTGTCAAAAGCTGTACAAAGCTGTACGAATTTTTTAAAGGAAATTGAAACCAATTGCAAATGGGACAGGAAAAGGAATGCAGCAATATATTATCTAATGCTGGCTCAAAATTAAATTAATATTTTGCCTCAGAAAATAAAGGCTAAGTAGGACAGATGACTAACAATTCGAGAAGTGAAATCACCACATATCTTTTGGATGTAGAATCACAGAATCACACAGAATCACCAAAGCTGGAAAAGACTTTTAAGATCATCAAGTCCAGCCTATGATCTAACAGCATCACATCAGCCAGACCATGCCAATAAGTGCTACATCCAGCCTTGAACACATCTAGGGACAGTGCCTCTACCACTTCCCTAGGAAGTCCATTCCAATGTCTAATCACCCTCTCTGTGAGGAATCACAGCATGGTTTATGTTTGAAAGAAACTTACAGATCATCTAATCCTAACACTCTGCATGGGAAGGGACACCTACCACTAGGTCAGGTTGCTCAGAGCCCCATTCAACCTGGTCTGTAAGAGCTGAGCAGTCAAGTATGGGGAGAGAGCAGTGGATGTTACCTACCTTGACTTCAGCAAGACTTTTGACACTGTCTCCCATAACATTCTCATTAGGAAACCCAGGAAGTGTAGACTAGATGAGTGGACAGTGAGGTGGACTGAGAACTGGCTGTGTGACAGAACTCAGAGGATAGAGAATAATGGAGAAGGTTGGGTTGGAAGCCTATAACCAGCAGTGTCCCCCCCAGGGGTCAACACTCGGTTTTGTTCAATATATTCATCAATGACCTGGACAAGGGGACAGAGCGTGTCCTCAGCAAGTTTGCTGATGATACCAAACATGGTTGAGTGGCTGACACTCCAGAGGGCTGTGCTGCCATTCAGTGAGACTAGGACAGGCTGGAGAGTTGGGCAGAGAGAAACCTCATGAGGCTCACCAAGGGTAAGTGTAGGGTCCCACACTTGGGGAGGAAGAACCCCAAGCATAAATATATTTGTTAGGGGTGGACCTGCTGGAAAGTAGTTCTGAGGAGAAGGATCTGGGAGTGTTGGTAGATAGTAAATTACCCATGAGCCAGCAATGTGCCCTTGTGGCCAAGAAGGCCAATGGAATCCTGGGATGCATAAGGAATAGTGTGGCCAGTAGGTCGACAGAGGTTATTCTCCCCTCTACTCTGTGCTGGTGAGGCCACGTCTGGAATACTGTGTCCAGTTCTGGGCTCCACAGTTTAAGAGGGATAGGGAACTACTAGAGAGAGTCCGGTGGAGGGCAACAAAGATGACTGGGAGATTGGAGCATCTCTCTTATGAGGAAAAGCTAAGAGAGATGGGTCTCTCTAGCCTGGATAAGAGAAGGCTGAGTGAAGACTTTATTAATGCCTGTAGTTATCTAAACGGTGGGTGCAAGGAGGATAGAGCCAGACTTTTCAGCACTTCTAGTGACAGGAGGAGGGGCAACAGGCACAAGCTGGAAAACAGGAATTTCCATTTAAATATGAGAAAAACTTATTTACAGTGAGGCTGACAGAGCACTGGAACAGGCTGCCCAAGGAGGTTGTGGAGTTTCCTTCACTGGAGATACTAAAAACCCACCTGGATGAAGTCCTGAGTAATGTGCTCTAGGGGCTCCTGGCTTAGCAGGGGAGCTGGACTAGGTGATCTCTAGAGGTCCCCTTCAACTCTGACAATTCTGTGATTCTGTGACAGATCAGATGATGCAAATTCTAAAACACTGAAAATATTTTGTTCAGCAAAGTGTGTCACAACACAGAAACCCAGTATCTTTCTTAACGGCATTGTATAAGGAACAGAACTTGAAGTCCAAGTGGAGTAGTCAGGGGACTATTATCTTTTCACTGAATTTATCGTTTAAGATAACTGAGTGATTGGAATGAAAACACTGGTCGAGCCAGAAGAGGTACAGTTCCTATAATGAAGAAAGATATTGAAATTAAGTCAAACTACATCGGCCTAGGACTTATCAGGTCTACCTCATTACCTCATCAGGTAGTGAGGTGGATCATGAACTGTTTGAAAGGAGGAAGTCAGAGAGCTGTGGTCAATGGGACAGAATCTAGTTGGAGGTCTGTGACTAGTGGAGTCCCTCAGGGCTCAGTACCGGGGCCAGTACTGTTAAATGTGCCCTCAGCAAGTTTGCTGATGACACTAAACTGGGAGGAGTGGCTGACACACCAGAAGGCTGTGCTGCCATTCAGCGAGACCTGGACAGGCTGGAGAGGTGGGGAGGGAGAAACTTGATGAAATTCAACAAGGAAAAGTGTAGAGTCTTGCATCTGGAGAAGAACAACCCCATGGACCAGTACAGGCTGGGGGCTGACCTGCTGGAGAGTAGGGTAGGAGAAAGGGACCTGGGGGTCCTGGTGGACAGGAGGATGACCATGAGCCAGCAATGTGCCTTTGTAGCCAAGAAGGCCAATGGCATCCTGGGGTGCATTAGAAAGGGTGTGGTTAGTAGGTCAAGGGAGGTTCTCATCCCCCTCTATTCTGCCTTGGTGAGGCCACATCTGGAATATTGTGTCCAGTTCTGGGCCCCTCAGTTCAAGAAGGACAGGGAACTGCTTGAAAGAGTCCAGTACAGAGCCACAAAGATGATGAAGGGAGTGGAACATCTCCCTTATGAGGAAAGGCTGAGGGAGCTAGGTCTCTTTAGCTTGGAAAAGAGGAGATTGAGGGGCGACCTCATCAATGTTTACAAATATGTTAAGGGTGAGTGCCTGGAAGACAGAGCCAGGCTTTTTTCAGTGATGTCCAGTGAAAGGACAAGGGGCAGTGGGTGCAAACTGGAACAGAGGAGGTTCCATGTAAATATCAGAAAAAAACTTTCCTGTGAGAGTGACAGAGCCCTGGAACAGGCTTCCCAGAGAGGTTGTGGAGTCTCCTTCGCTGGAGACATTCAAACCCACCTGGACATGTTCCTGTGTGATGTGCTCTGGGTGATCCTGCTCTGGCAGGGGGGTTGGATTAGATGATCTTTTGAGGTCCCTTCCAACCCCTAAGATTCTGTGATTCTGTGATTTGTCTGTCAGATTCAGGATGCAGTGAAAGAGAGAATATACTTACTGAAACTTTCCACAAGGTCAAAGGCAATGTGAGTAGCAATATCCATTCCAGTATTTATGTAAGACTGGCAGTTTTTCAAAGATGAAAGAGAGGACTCCACAGCATTGAATGAGATTCTTGCACCACCTGGCATCTTGAAATCGTTACTCTAGAAATAACAGATACAGTATTTTAATGCAGTTTAAATCCAAAGAATCTGGGAGAAAAAAACAGAAGTACTGATAACTACCTGTAAAGCACTGTCAATAGAACCACTGACACATCAGTGAGCAGGGATGAAATCCTAACTCCCAAGATGTCAATAATTTCAGTGGAACTGCAATTCACCAGAGCTTTTCAATTCACCTTCTATTGAATATTAAGAAAAACTACACCACAAAAAACAACTTCCAGTTTTCATCTGCTCATTCCTATTCTAAACCACAAGGAGGTTCGGACTCTATGATCATGCTCACTCCATTCAGATTCAAAAAAGCCCTGATGCTCAAAAACTTGCCTGTGTTTTTAGACATATTATCCATTAGGCTAGAAAGAAATGTGACTTCTCACACCCAATTCAGCCTTGGCAATTACAGGCCTGTTTAAAGAGTTGGTCCTTGGAAACAATAATCTAGCCAAAGGCCACTCTTCTAAGAATGTACTTAGCAGTAAAGCATCTAGCACCACTATTAAATACAAGCTCACCTTACAAAGGCTCCCCCCAAAGATGCTACAAACTTTCAGAGCCCATAATCCATTAGCACAGAATAGTGTCACACAGGAGTTGGGTTTACCTTCTTTACCACTGTTTTCCTTTCCAATACAGTCCCACAACCTACAGCCTCGAGGGGATGAACAGCTTCTCCTCTGTCATTAATACAACCTTCAAGTGGGTTTGTTTATGCTGTGCCTACCCACACTGTTCACATCCATTGGTCCTTTCCCAAAAATTCCAACTTTTGCTCTTACTTTTTCATGCTTTTCTATAATCTGCAAGACAACATGCAGCTATTATAAGAAACATGAACATGGTGGGCAGAGTTTTGTACTTTGAGTTGCAAGAGACAAGAAAAATTCTGCTCTACTTAAGAGACGCGGTTTACAAAAATGTAAGTCTTGGGTTGACAGAAATGTTGTTGTTCATGTAAAGAATAGCTGGTATGTTCAAGGACTACAACTGCGATCTCATCAGCAGAGGGAGAGAACAGAACCCACAACTAAATTCAGGACAGACCAGAAGTTTTATCAGAATTCTATATGAAATACCAAGTTGATGAGTTGTTTTATTAACAGTAGCCTTTGACAGGCTATAATCCAACAGCAATCTGGAAAACATCTAAACTAAAAGGACAAAGCTGTGCCCAAGTTTCATACCTAAGGCTGTGCTTGGCCAGTTGAGATTTTATTTTGTGACACTGCAAGTGTTTACAACAGCATTTCAACAGCAGTGGTGGCTCAAGTTCATCACAACTTAACTTCTGAATTACATACAAACTGCTTTCCTCTCTATCCCCTCTTAAAGGTACTTCTTGCACAGAGGAAGCAGCAGGCTTCAGCAACAGCTCCAGTTATGCCAGCTCATGCTCTCACCACCAAGACAGCGATTGCTTTCTTTAGAGACCTCCAGAGGCTTTCAAACTGACAACAGAAGACAAGACGTTCCTGACAGAACTCCATGAAAGTGAAGGAAAAGGATGCTCTAAAAGACTTAATAACAAATATTTTCAGCTGTTACATTATTTAACTTTTTCTTTTTAAACACCTGTTTGCCATGTTGGTAGGTTTGCATAGAATCTCTGTAATCCAAATATACACTAATTAATAGTCACATAAGATCATGTCAGCAGCTTTGTCCTTCTGGACCCATTTTGTGTATCAGAAGTTAACAGTGAGAACCTAATTCCCTTCCTGAATTCAGCAAACCTCACTCACTGGCAAAGCCTGCTACTCTTTTGGAAATTTCACAGAGACACTCTGTGAAAGGCAGGAATTTGAAGCTTTGTCCTTCTGGACCCATTTTGTGTATCAGAAGTTAACAGTGAGAACCTAATTCCCTTCCTGAATTCAGCAAACCTCACTCACTGGCAAAGCCTGCTACTCTTTTGGAAATTTCACAGAGACACTCTGTGAAAGGCAGGAATTTGAAAAAAAAAACCCACCAACAACAGTAAAAAGTTTAAAAGCCTTCTTCAATCTCTTGACATTTGTAGAAACACTGAGTAAACTACACAGGGACAGAAGTTCCTGTTTATAATATTAAATCACATCATTGCACTGGTAGTTTCATCTTTATTTCTCTTTTGGAAAGTAATTTAAGTACTTTTGGAAAATTTTCCTTTTTTTAAAAAAATAACATTACTTTTCTTGGAAATGGCTTATGATCCCAAGTAAAGATTTCGCTCTGGAACTGTTTAAGTGAGTTCTTCGACTACAGTTTGCAGTTGTCCATCCTGCCTTCAGAGGAACAGTCACGTTCCTCACGGGAATGCGTTTCCCAGCAGTGCTTCCAAGGCACTCTGTACAGATCTAAGGAAATGACCTTCTTTATCTGCATTTCACCATTCCAAACCATGAAGCAGAGGTAAGAAAAAGTGACTCCTGTAACTCTGTGGCAGACCAGTGCTCGCTGCCCGCCCGCACCTGCCCCAGGACGCCTGGTGAGCACAGGGAGAGACGTTACTTCCCCGGCACGAAGACACGGGGAAGAGCCCCCCGAGCAGGAACCGCGGCTCCCCAGCCCCTCTGTTCTCCCCGGCAAGCCAGGGCACCGGCCCGGCCCGCCCTGCTCCCTGCCAGTCACGCACGGCGGGAAACAGCCCCGCATCCCTCCCCGCTCCCCCGGCCGGGATCACGCAGCTCCCGCCCCACCTGAGGGGACGGAGCCGGCCAAGCGGATGGA
>NW_009951948.1:1439618-1457548 GCF_000747805.2 Chaetura pelagica | reverse complement strand
CGCGGAGGGGCCGTGGGGGGTGATTTCCAGCCCGGCGCGGCTGCTGTGGGGTCTGGGGCCCGCTCTGAGGAGAGAGCCCTCCCGGGAAGGCCTGGTTCTCGTTTTGGGGCAGAAC
This sequence comes from Chaetura pelagica, assembly GCF_000747805.2. NCBI lineage: Eukaryota > Metazoa > Chordata > Aves > Apodiformes > Apodidae > Chaetura > Chaetura pelagica. The sequence continues at coordinate 1,457,433 of NW_009951948.1, read as the reverse complement.
TGGCCCTGTCATCTTCGGTTTGTCTCAGCGCTTTGGAAGGTTATTGCTGGACAGGAGTCAGCTCCTAACTTCCCCTGAGCGTTTCGGAACGTAAGAGCTTGTTTTGAGGAGGGCTGTGCTCCGTACCTTGCAGGAAACAGGCCAGGAAGTGCAGCCGCAGCAAGGAAGCCAACCCTTCAGCAGTAAAAAAAGGAACAGAGCAGATTTCGATTAGCTATAAAATTTTTCCTTGTTGCTGAAGCATATTGCAGTCCCTTTGGCTGTTGTTTTGGTTTGGTTTTGTTTTCAATTGGCTGTTATAAATACATCTTGTAAGGTGGTTTAATTGTTTTGCTTTCCTTCTGGCCATCTCCTTTGCATGGTCTTGGTTGCTTCAGCGTTAGTGATCATTTCATTTCTTCAGTAGTTCTTTTCAGCTCTTCTGGTGCAGAAGGTCGTGCTTTCCTTGCCTCACCACACACGTGACTGTCAAACAGTGTTGTGTGCTGAATTTGGTGTGTTTTTCTCATTTTACAAAGCTGCAGATAGGTTTTCTTTTAGATAAAATACTTGAGAGCATGCTTACAAATCCATTGAAAGTATCAAAAATAGGAATACAAACTGCACTGAACATGTGTGGTTGGTTTTTTTTTACAGGTGATTAATGGCACAGCGAGTTTTCTCATCAGACTTTCTTCTTCATATAACCTAAAAGACCGAAGATCAGAATCAGACTGCAGGACTTCTGCTGCTCTGTGATCTCCAGCTTCACAATGGTTGATTTTCTAGCTGAAAACAATCTCTGTGGCCAAGCGATTCTTCGGATTGTCTCATGTGGAAATGCCATCATTGCAGAACTTCTCAGACTCTCCGAGTTTATTCCGGGTGTTTTCAGGCTAAAGGACAAGGCTGATCAACAGAAGTATGGAGATATCATATTTGATTTCAGTTACTTTAAGGTAAATCCTTTTATTGTTAAAATTCTCCTTAAAGTGTTGCTGTCCTGCATGAGGCTGCTTCAGGTTATAAAACAGCCATTTCTGACTATTATGTTTGTTTCAGAATTTACTGTCGTGACTTCTCACTTGCTTAGTTTTTACCAAAAATTCACCAGGCTGAGATAGCAGTTGGGATATGCTTGGATGCTAATATTCTGCTTTGGGGCTGTATTGTATTTTATATACTTATGATCACGCTCAGCTTCATCTTACTCATTTCAGTGAGCAGAAACAGTATAGGGAGGGTTCTGTGCTTAGACTTTTTGGCAGACTATAACAAGTATCTGCAGTGAGACTGTCAGGGCAAAAAAGGGGTGACAGTTTTAAGTGCAGCCAAGAACAGACCTAGCTACACCTTTCAAAATGTTTGATGAGCCATCTGGCCTGTGAACTTTGATGGATACTGATTATATAAAATTTGTGTATTGGATTCTGAGGTTGTGGCAGTGGTTGTTGTTACTGCTCTTTCCTGCAGGAACATTAAATTATATATTCACCAGCAGGTTCTGAGCCTGTGCTTTTCTTTGGAGCAGTACCATGGGCAGCATGCCCATCTGCCTTTGGTTATCTGTAGCTTATTCTTTGCAGCCATGAAAACTGTTTTCTGCTTCCCTGTTTGACAGTAGTGTGATTGTTCATTCACTGGACTTGTCACATGTGCTGAGTGAACAGATAAATCAAAGAGTAGTGTACATGAAAAGCCCTTCTTTCCCTTACAAAATTAAGCTATTTGTAGAACCTCTGTCATTCTCCAGCATGATTAAGAACAAACTACACAGAATATCTAATCTGACTGTCTGGATTGTACGATACTAGAGCCTTGGACACTGAAAACCTTGAGCACAAAGGATTTCACAGATACCTGTAGATCTCAGTGCTTGTTATAAGTCTTTTTTTACACAAATTACTTAAAAGTTTCAAAGTAGAAGGGCATGATTGCTGAGAAATGCAAATATCCTTGAAATGTTAAGATTTTTGAATGCTAAGGAAGCACAGGAGTACTGCTGCTTTTCAGAGTGATCTCCCCAAAATCCATAAAGACATTCATACAAAGCAGAGATTAGTACATATAGATATTTTCACATGTGCCATTCCTATATTTGTGACTCTTAGAATTACCTAATGAGAAGAGATTTAAGATTTTGAAAATTCAGGCTGTTAATGTTGAGCATTTGAACTTCATGGGCAGCTTGGGGCTGGCTTATAGCCTATATATAGATGTTCTGCACAAAAAGGGAAGCAGAAGGAAATCTTAAAACCACAAAAAAAAGTTGTCACTGAATATTAAGATTAAAATTGTATTTTAAGTCTATTTTAAGCTATTTTTATGGACTTCATGTTGACTAAATCCTTTTTAACCATGATCTCACACCGTTGCTAGTGGTCTCTGGAGTGATGTTAGCAGTATTTTCAACTAAATGTTAGTAACCTCTCCAATTAAATGTGAACAGTTTAGCAGTTAACACCAGATGGTGGTTATGGGAGATGCTGACAGTGGTATATGATTTAAAAAGTTTGTACTATTACTTTAAGGAAGTCAGGTTCTTCATCCCAACCTTTTTCCCCCACAGTTGTTAATGACACAGTTTCTTCATTCATTTGGGGCCTAGTGCTGAGCTAGATCTAGATTCTTTTAAAAAAACAGGCCTAATATTTTTAAGCAGTTTAAAAATACAATAAGCTTTTTGATGCCTCGATATGATGATTTCTAGCTGAGAGATTCATCAGATCAAATGTGTAAGGGAGAAAAATCCTCTAGGGAAATAGCACTACAAAAAGCAAACAGTGGCCTCAGATGTACTGGGGCTTCACCCAAAGTTTTAACTATTCTCTTCTATTGGTTACATAGGAGAAATCATATTTAAAATAATTGCAGATTGTAACAAAGTGTAAAACTCATCCTTAAGGAATCAGTGTTGAATCATGAAGTAGCCTGGAAAACTACAGGTCCTTGTTCTAATAAGAAATATTAATTCTGGTGTTGTGCACACAGTGGTGGTTGTATGTGTTCTGGTTTCTCCTGAAGAGAAGTTAAAAAGAAGTGGAAGTCAAATATTGTCTCTAAAGACTATTTTCTTATCTCAGGGGCCTGAGACATGTGAAGGCAAACTGGAAGCCAAACCTGAATTACTGGATTTAGATGAAGAATTTCGTGAAAACAACATTGAAATTTTGACAAGATTTTATCTAGCTTTTCAGAGTGTACATAAATACATTGTAGATTTAAACAGGTATGGTATCTTAAATACACGTAGATTTTCTCATTTTATAGTAAAGCATCTCTTCTTTATCTTACAAGCACCGTTCCGCTTGTACTGGAGAAATGACTTTGATGTGACTTGCAGAGAAAGTTGGCCAATTAAGTTCTAATGACCTATGATTTGAAAGCAAAATAGTCAATGACAACTACTTGTTCTGATCCCTAGATACTTAGATGACCTCAATGAAGGAATTTACATTCAGCAAACATTAGAAACAGTCCTCCTTAATGAAGATGGAAAACAGCTTCTAGTAAGTATTGAACAGTTTTGCTATAGTAGAAAATGAACCAACTAGTTCAGTGCCAAACTAGACAAAGATTTATGTTTACCAAATTCATGGAAATGCTGTGACTTATTTTCAGGAATCATAGAATCACAGAATCATAGAACTATTCAGGTTGGAAAAGACCCTTGGGATCACCAAGTCCAACCATCGTCCCTACTCTACAAAGTTCTCCCCTAAACCAGATCCACCGACACCACATCCAAACAACCCTTAAACACATTCAGGGATGGTGACTCAACCACCTCCCTGGGCAGCCTGTTCCAGTGTCTGACCACTCTTTCTGTGATTTTTTTTTTTTTTTTTTATTTTTTTTTAATTTTTTTTTTTATTTTGGAATTCTATTTTAAAATATTTGTATTGCATCAGTGGTAGCCAGAAAGTAAGCAAAGATAATTTCTTCTAATGATTATGTAGATAACCGGATTTACCCGGATAAAATGTAACAGTCTGTGATAGGCAGGTTAGCACTAAATGTTGCTGCTTTGAAAATGGTAAGTCTAAAAGTGCCTGAAATGCTCAGTATCTTTCAGGTGTACTAGCTTTCTCAAAACATTTTGAACCCATAGTATTTAGAACTTACCAAACTAGTTTGAGGAGAATATAATAATAGAGATTTACAAGTTATGAAGCTTAAAAGTGGCCAAATGTTATATTTGATAAGGGAAAAACAAGCAAAGTCAACAAAAAGCTCCAAATCAAAACTACAAACCTGGAAAGAAATTGAAACATTTAGTGTTTCACTTAAAATTTATTCTGAGTTTCAATAAAACTTTTAAAGTAAAAACAACAATGGATTAATTACCTTCAGCACTGGAAACTTAAATTCTTCTGTTTTTGTTAGAACAAAATATTTCTATCAACCTTTTTTCCCCCCCTTGTTTCACAGGTAATATTAAGGTTTTTTGTATCTATGCAAAAACTGGTTTTGGTTTATATGGGAAATTACAAGTTGAGCTACCAAAAGTTGCAGCTCTAAACACAGGAATCAGGATCCTCACAAGCAGAACTTTCAGCATGTGAGAGACTGCTGGCATTATTTTTTGTGTGACAGATTCACATAAGTACCTTAAATAAAGTTTACAAAATATTTATCTGTGAATGTTGTTACCAATTTTCACGATTTATTACTGTTCGACATGTAGCAATTGTTTTCTAAAATGAGTGCAACAGCTTTTATAAGCCAATCTAATCCTTCTTTCCAAAAGTCAGCTGAGAATGCTTAAGGTCACGTCTCTGTGGATTCGTGCAAAGGAATTTGCTTTTGCTTTGTTCATGCTCTAAACCAGGTGAGTATGAACCAAGCCAATCTGAAAGCAAATCAAAAGCTGAAAGGCTGCATTTGGTAACAAGGGTGGCACACCTGTTTATATGACTTGAGTGCTTTCATGATTTAACTTTTAAGCTAGTATCTCCTCATGGATGTGTTGTGTGTGTAAATACTTCAGGTGTGGCCTCACCAGTGCTGAGTACAGGGGGACAATCACCCTGTCCAAAAAGTCCAAATGCTACAGCCTCCTGTTTTTCGTATTGTATTGACTAGGTAGTTGAGATTGGGTCAGTTTGCCAATACATTTGTCTTATATGTGTTTACAAAATTGTGTTGATGTTTTTTTCCGTCATTCATTCATTCATTCATTCATTCATTCATTCATTCTTTTTCCAAACAGTGTGAAGCACTCTATTTATATGGAGTCATGCTACTGGTCATTGACCAGAAAATTGAAGGAGAAGTCAGAGAGAGAATGTTAGTTTCCTACTACAGATACAGGTAATGTATGTTGATATACAGAGGCACTCAAGGCTGAAAGGATGGAAATGTGTTGAATTGAGATAAATGGAAATATAGGGACCTTTTTGGTTGACTGAGTATATACAGATACATTGATAATTCAGCAGAGCTCTCTTGAGTATCAATAGAACTCCTTGCTCAGCTGTGTTTGCAGGTCTAGCTGCAAAACTGGAAAAACAGATTTTTCGTGCTGTCACAACAGAAATTTGAAGTCCACTGTCAAAGAAACTTTCAGCTGAAGCTTTAAAGCTGCAAGTGTCAGCAGTGAAAGTATCACAGATTTCCAAATGTGTGAGCAAATCTTGGTTAAGAGTCCTGAATATACGGATGTCAAACATGTTGAAAGTCAAACTTCTTATAGTTACAGTGCTTGATTAGTCAAATCAGGAATGAGTTTCCAGGATAGGTTGAGGGCATCATTGTGACATTTAGGGCCTTGAAAGGTATCAGGGCAAATCCTTTTGTGTGCATAAAGAATGGGGTATCCTGTTCCTATGCTTCTTAGACAATGTGTATGCCTCTCAGTATGTAATGAGAGAGGATTCCTTAACTCTGGAATATAGAAGTGAGGAGGAAAAAAAACCCAAAATAAAAAGCAGAACAAAAATCCTCTGAATGTAAAGCTGCTTGTTTCTGTTCCTGAATAAAGTTTGTTTTTCTGTTCATGCTTCATGTGCTTATCTGTGATTCCAGTATGGGCATTTATCCTTCTATAATACAGTGAAGATGATACTCATGGAGTAAACAACGAAAAAGCTAGTTAGTATCAGTTAATTTTCTTGGAGAGAAGGCATGTTTACAAGGAGAGGGAGAAGAGGAAATGGTTACATCCTACAGCTCAATTTTTCCTTGCCTTTGTAAAACAGTGCAGCCCGATCCTCTGCTGATTCCAATTTAGATGATGTCTGTAAACTGCTTCGAAGCACTGGATACTCGAGCCAGCCTGGAGCTAAACGACCTCCCAACTACCCTGAGAGCTACTTCAGCAGGGTGCCCATCAGTGACACCTTCATTAGCATGGTTATTGGCCGCTTGCGGTCCGATGACATTTATAACCAGGTAAGTTACTGTGAGAGAAAAGGGGGATCTAAAATCGACTATAAAATGGTTTCTCAGGTTAGTTACTCTACCCGGAAAAAAAAATAAATCATGAATAATGGAGGTTGGAAGGGACCTCTTGAGGTTACTCAGTCTAACCCCCTGGCCCAAGCAGGATCAGCTAGAGTGGATTGCCCAGGACTGCATCCAGTTGGATTTTGAGCCTCTCCAGAGGTGCAGACTGCAAAGCCTGGCTGGGCAAACTGCTCCTGCTCCAGGGCTTAGCCCCTCTCACAAGAAAAAGAAATACTTTATTTAATGTCTTTAAATCATAAATGATTGGCTGCTCTTAATAACTGGTTCCTTCAGAGATTCCCATTATTTAGTTACTGCAGAAAGATTAATCATCCCTTAAAAGACAGTGTTTTTAAAAAGGAAGAGGCATATTACAGTTCTTAACTGACAGTTGTATTAATAAAAGTATGGCTACTAGATTTACAGTCTCTTGTAATATGACTCCTTTGAGAGATCTTCAACAAGCATTTGCTTTTGTGAAGGTTTCAGTCTTTAGCATGGACAAGCAATCTTAGTTTTTAAGTACTGGTTCACTTTTAGTGAATCCTGGAAAACTGAAGTGGGTTATAGATGCCAGAAAACCAGCATTTCAAGATGAATGAATGATTGTAAGAAATACACTAAGGCTTAAGTCTTTAGGCAGGAGCAGCAATTTAAAAGTAGGGGCCTTATCAGCAACACTTTAATATTATGGACAGACATATTAAACTTCAGAGGGGAAAAATGCCTTTTCAGGCAAGAATTTTTTAATATGTTCAGAGTTCTAGAAACAAAAAAATATAACTTGGCAAGTTGTGAAGAGAGCCCATTTTGTGACATAATGTATGTCTCTGCTAGGAAACTGAAGTGTTTCTGAGACTGTGCTCTGGCAAAATATTTAACCCAGAAATCTTACTTAAATCAGTTGATATTTTGTAGCACAATTACTTTTCCTCCTTTTTTATGTAACTGTTGGTTTATTGCCATTGCATTAAAATAATGTTACAATTAGTGATTTTGATTTCACAGTGCTTACAGTAGATAATGAAAAACACTGTTTCCTTACAAAGTGTGGTTATAACCTAAGGACTTCTTCCAAGTGTAGTACAAAAAGTAGGGTCAGCTGAACTCAGACTGAATACAGCCTGGTTTACTAACTTGTGTTATGTCTGAGGCGTTAACTGCTTTGATACTTGCACTGTATTCTTGATGGCAGTGGGGAGAAGCCTCTTGATGTATTTATTTTTTTTTAGTTTTAACAACCTAATAAAATAATCAAGCAAAACTAAAGAAAATGTTAGTAAATAAAAGCAGATAATTATTTTCCTAATGACAAATAATTATTTCTTGTTGAATATTATTTTAATGCCAACTGTTTTTGTTAGCATGGATGTCTCTTAATATATTATCCTATTTTTTTAAATGAAAAGTCGGTTGTTAATTTGAATCTTTTTGATCTTTCTGGTACATGGAATTGGTGAATAATTAAATTATCTGCATCCTAATTGCCTGTTGCTTCAGTCAAATATCTGAGGTGAACTAAACATACCCAGTTATGAAATACTGATTTCTAACTCTGCTCCTTTCAACTTGAGCTCTTTCATCTTGAGCTCTTTGGTTCTTCCCTCTTTTGACTTATTGACAGCATAGTAATATGTTACTATATCCTGTTAAAGTTAGAAGCATCTACACAGTCACCTTTTATATTCTGTAAAATGTATCTGGCAAACATGCTGTGTTTGTAAGCATGTCCAGCACATCCATATATCCTCCTTGCCTTCTAGATTCTGTTTACTGTGCTCTTTAAAATGCCCCATAATGTTTGCAAGTGGTTTATGTTGCACTATATTCTGTTCTGTTGTGCTCTATTCCCTTTTCCTAGGTTTCTGCATATCCGTTACCAGAACACCGCAGCACTGCCCTAGCTACTCAGGCTGCCATGCTCTATGTGATCCTGTATTTTGAACCTTCTATTCTTCACACTCAACAAGCCAAAATGAGGGAGATCGTGGACAAATACTTTCCAGATAATTGGGTAAAAAAATAATTCTGTTTTAAAACTGTTTCCTGGATTTAATGTTATATGAACAATTTACCTTTTTACAGTATGCATTTTAGAAAATAATAATGTCCTGAAACCAGAGTAGATTCTTCTCTAGGGAAATTTTACTTTGTTCAGAATTAATACAATTCCAACCTTCTGGAATAATGTGGAAAGCTCTCTTTTCAAACTATCGTTATTGTCTTGAAATGCTTAAATCAACCACTCTGACACCATCGTGGTAAAGTGAGTCATAGAAAAAAATGTAGGCCAGAAGGTAATACAGGAGTCTTCTAGTCTGCTAGACAGGGCTGTCTTCAAAGTTGTTTTGAAAATATCTAAAATTAACATCTACAGCCTGCAGGCTCCTGTGGCTGTTCTTAAACATTATCATTTGTAGCTTGTGGCTCTCACCTCTTTTCTTTTCCCTGCATGCTTCTGAGCTAAGTCTGGCTCCATCTTACTCAGAACTTTCCTGTAGATAGTGGAAGCCTGTGGTCAGATCCTGTAGTCTTCTTTCCTCCAGCTGAGGCAAACCCAGCTCCTGTAGCCTCTACTTACATAGTGGCTCCCCTGAGTGTTTTAGTGGCCTTCAGTCTGATTCATTCCAGTTTGTCCAGGTCTTTCACACACCGAGGAGCCCAAATCTGAATGTATTACTCTTACCACTTCCCCAAGTCTGTTGACTGCAATGTGGCTGCCTAGCCTAGTGTAAGTTTAGTCTTTGTTGTCGTTAGGCTGTATGTCTGATTCACCTTCCGTTTGTCCACCAGGGCACTTGGGTCCTGTTCTGCAGAACTGTTAGGCTTTCAGTTGCCGGATTATGCTTTTGCACGTGTTTGTTTTTGTCCCAGCTGAAGGACTTTGTATTTATTATTATTAAATGTCTTGTGTTTTCTGCTGGTGAATTCCACCAGCTTGTACGGGCTGCTCTGAATTGCAGTCTTGGTTTTCAACACTGGCCCCCATACTGATGTTATTGGAAATCTTATTTAAGGATTCATTCCATGCAATTGTTCAAATAACTTAGAAGCAAAACCTGTTGCTCTCTGCAATGCCACAGGCCTTTTCAGTTGTAGTGATCAAAATGGAATGACTATGTGTCTCAGTGTTGAGATTTAGGATTTTCATCCTGAAACCCTAGTCTACAAAAAATGCTACTGAAATATGCTGGCATGTAACAGTAGAGTCTGCAGGTAGCCTAGGTCAGTGGGAATCAGACTTCACAAAGAAGCCATGTATCTCTGTTAGTTTCAAGTTGCGTTCTTCTGTTAGCAAAACAGTGAATAAAGGAGGGAAGAAACTGCAATAGCTCTCTTACAGAAACTCATCGGTTTCTGAAAACTGCAAGCTTCTTTTAGAAAGGAGAACTTGACATTGTGAATTTTTGCTTATGCCACCATTTTTATTGACTTGACTTCATACTGCAAACATATTTTAAGACAACACCCATCTTGTTACCGGGTATGGATGAGTTAGCTGCATGTTCAGAATACTCGACTCTTAGGCTGGTTTAAAATCATTGTTAGAAGTTGAAGTGTAGTTTTTTGAGGAACTATCAGCTGCAGGGAGTAATGAGCTTCACTTCTGCAATCTGAGAGGTCTCCTCCTTGCACCAGACCCATTTGCCTTCTTGGTTTCCTTTTGACACTGCCAGAAGAGCTCAAAGGCTCTAGGGACAGTGTCCCCCTAGATGTGACCATGCCTGGATGGTGGAATGTTGAAGCAATAGTGTGACAAAGCTTATGATGCAACATCTCCATATAGCCTTAATCTGTCAATAACCCAAAGATTATTTTTTTAATCTAGTATCTTAGAAAAACTTGCAATTCAGCCACAATAGTTTATTCTTAATCACACTCAGACTTGGGTAGGGTTCTGAAATTAGTCCCCCTGCTCCTTAAAAATCACTTTAATAGTTTTCTTCCATTTGTTTTCACCATAGAAGATGTGTTGCATTTCAGTTTGGGCCTTTGGGCATCCTTAGAGTAGGATTGATTTAGATTATTTTTTTCCTCTATCATAGTAATTTCCCCAGTTGTTTTTGTCAGTCTCCTGCATAGCATCATGGAGGGAAAAAATAAAGGACAAGGGTCATTCACAGTGACTGAAACTGTGAACTTGTTTTCAGAACTAAGCCTCTAATTCATTGTGTGCCTTTAATTTCAAAGTCTTCTTACTCCTTGATTTCCAAAGGTGTTGGAGTAAAGAGTACAGCAGCCAAAAACGTTTGGTTACCTTTTCTTCATATCCGCAACATAATGCTTCCTGCTCATTGCCAAAAGAAAAATATGTCTTCTTAATAAAAATGCAAATTCTCTTTTTCTGCTTTCAATTCTAGGTTATTAGTATTTACATGGGGATCACTGTAAATCTAGCAGAAGCATGGGAACCCTACAAAGCTGCTAAAACTGCCCTCAACTACACGCTGGATCTTTCAAATATCAAAGAGCAGGTACATAAGCCAGAATTTTAGCAAGATTCAAGCTGTGTGGGCATTTCAAGTGTTCTATAATATGGGTGGTTTCCTCTTGAATACAATTATTTGTATTGTATTCAAGTACACAACTTTGAGTATATAATTTTGTGTTTAAAATACTTCAGGGTTTCAAAATCTTGTCTTTACAACATTGCTTGTTTCAATTCCTCTCACAGTGTCAAAAGGTTCAGGATTGTGGCTCCTTTCAATACGTGGTAGCACTTGTCTCCATGTTGTGCAGTATTGGGATGTCTTAAGTTGACTGCTTGGTCTTTCAAATATAGCAGTTTTAGAAGTTACACATTTATGCTGACAGTGTGGCACTCCCTGTTTTAAACAGGGCCTCCCAAATTAGTTGATTAATGAAATGGTAGCCTGGGAAAAGCATTTGACTTAAAAGAATGATACTGCAAGGTTGCATGATTTGATGCAGTTAGTTCTTTTTATGGGAAGTAATTTTTTCCATACATAAAAAGCAGTGAGTGATAATGATCTGTTTGTGTGCAGCACAATAGTAATTTGGGCATTTTCCGGCATTAATGATAGCTAAATATCTCCTTAGAATCTGACCACAGTGCTCAGGAAAGTGCCTAATTAGGAGAAGAGTGCTATATATTGTCTAGTAAACTTAGGGCATATGTGCAGGCATTTGCCCTTAGTCTTTAGGGAAGAAATTTGTGAAGTAGAGCTGATACCTAATTCATAACAAGTATTTCCATTCTGGAGTAGATGTTTTGTTGGGGTTTTTTCTCATTAGGCAATATAGTATTAGTATCACTTTCTAGGAATGATTTCTAGAGACCACATAAGCAAATGTAAGCCATTTACAAGTCTGTGCTTTTGAAACATGATGATTCCTATGTAGGCTCTTTGCTTTAAAATTTAGCTTGCATCCTTTGACATGCAGCTGCTGTGTGTTATCTTGTCTGCTCTTAATGGTGAAGTTTTGCAGGACTTTTTTTTTTCTTTATGTGCCCTTCAAGTTCTTGTGAAGCCACAGTCACATTGTACATGATGTGTTCCATTTGGTGCAAGGATGATGTTGATACAAGCTTTGTCTGTTCCAAGGCAAGTAGATACGCTGCAGTCAGTGAGCGAGTGCAGACTCAGGTGCACCAGTTTCTCAAAGAGGGGTGTCTGAGGGAGGAGCTGGTGCTGGACAACATCCCCAAGCTGCTGAACTGCCTGCGAGACTGCAATGTCGCCATCCGCTGGCTGATGCTTCACACTGCAGACACAGGTAAGGCTTCATTCTGGATTTTTATTACAGAGCTGTCAGTCCTGCTGTGCTGGTGCTGCATTTTACGTCCTGAGTGAAGCTCCGTATGTGCTGCTGTTGAAGCCAGCAGAGTTTCATGGACTGTTTTCAATAGATTGTTGAGCTGTTCTTTTGCCAGCTGTCTCCTAAAGACTCTGACTGAAACAGCACATGTGCATTTCCTTAATTCTTGCAAGCTAGACATGGATACAAAAAGTAGTAAAAGAAGTAATGATCCTGTTGAATAATAATATGCAGAAGAGTTTGGGAACTTTATATTTTTCTGCCTTTTCACTTAAAGCATCATTCTGAGACTTTTCTTAGCACCAAAAGGAAAGCAGTAGCCAACTTCTCTAAGATCTTAGTAATTAATAGTTTAACACCAAGGATTTTATTCTGTTGAACTGACTTTCAACTGGAAGTGTTGAACAGTATCTCTGACATGAGTTTGAGTCTCTAAACTTAGCTATTTCAACATGGAGTTGGTTGAATTCTTGTCCTGTCTTTGGGGCTTCCTGATATGTCAGAGTGCTTCTGTTACACCTCCAGGTATTTTCTGTAATGGTTTCAGAAACGTTGATCACTGGGTTTCTCAGCCAGGGGTACTAAATTCACACTTAGTTTGCAGAAGAGTTCTCAGAAGGCTGAAGCACCACAGAAACCTGAAGTATTTCCTGTTCTAAGGAAGGGTTGTACAAGTGTGGTGAGACCCATGTTAATGGGGAACAACTGGGGACTTGGATATCAGAGTAAATTTTATTTGATTTCAAGCTGTAAAAAAAAACTCTGTAAAGACTGGAAAGCTTGGCCAAATTCTGTAACAGTGGAGAGATGTTGTTTCCATTTTCAGCTTGTGATCCAAATAACAAACGTCTCCGCCAGATAAAGGATCAAATTCTCGCAGATTCAAGGTACAATCCCAGGATCCTTTTCCGGCTTCTTCTGGATACAGCTCAATTTGAATTCATTTTGAAAGAGGTAATGTGCTGCTCTGTTCTTCGGGGTTTTCTCCTGAGTGACAAAACAGATCTGAGGACTTGAATAGTTACTTGAATACATTTACTGCACAGTCCACTTAGATAAAGAATGATTATTTCAATTTGTTAATTTTGAGTTTTCTATAGAAAATTACAAACTGCTGTTACTTGGAAGTGATTTTTGCAGTTTTCTCAATAAGAAACAACTTACCCAAAATGTTTACTCATATTTTTGCATGAAGATCCTAATACCAGGCATAATAAAATCTGTTGAGGAAGCTGCTTAGGGTATTATCCTGCCATACTTCTCTTTTTCAGGCTTTCTTTTAAGCAGAGATGAGAGCCTATGTATGTTGAAGATAAGCTGCTAAGAGAACTGTTACACCTATGCATGAAGTTCTGCCATTTCTAAAAGATTCCACGTTAATGCTCTGGTACTATCCTGGCAGAATAATAAGACTTTGCTTATCTTCACATACATGCATTTTTTAATTTGGTTTCATAGGCTGAGATGACTATGCAAACTATAAGTCAACATTAGACCAGTGTCTTCTAGGATATCTAAGCTAAAAAAGCCTGAATATTTTTATAAGTGACTAAAAATCAACATTAATGGTTTTTAACATTAATTTACATTCTATTGCTGTATGTCCATCACACTGGCTGTATTTCTTAATGTTTTTAATTTTGTATTTAATATTCTGGCAAGATCATGAAGTCTGTAGTAATCACTGTAAGTCAGTTCTGTCTATTTGCAGTATTTTATTTCATCTATTGTAGTATGGCTTCTTGCCAGTTTTGTAAACCAAATGCTTCATTTTCCAATAGATGTTCAAGCAGATGCTGTCAGAAAAACAAACAAAATGGGAGAACTATAAAAAAGAGGGATCTGAAAGGATGACTGAGCTTGCTGACGTCTTCTCTGGCGTTAAACCTCTTACTAGAGTGGAGAAAAATGGTAATTATTAAAAACTAAACTGGGGTGAAAAGTAATTTAGTTTTTTTTATTTCTAAGCTGGTAGCAAAAGAAAACACACAAGACTAATACTGACAGTAGGAAACATTTACATGTCCATCAGCAGCCACAGAGGTTTCTTATGCACTGTCTTGTTTGGGTTTTCTGCTAATATTCCATAGGTAAGCCATGTTTGTATATTTAGATGGCTTTATTTTGAAAAATACTTTTGTCATTTTAGTTTAGATATGCCAGGTAAGACTATGAAATGCCACTTCACTTTGCCATGAATAATGGAGTACAGTTGCTGTGTTTTATGTACAAAGGAGCACAAAGATCATGCCATTAAATAAGCATTTATTAAATGCGTATAAAAAATTAAACGCATTATTAAATAAGCATTTTTCAAACCTTCTTTTACTTCTGTTCTGTACCAAGTGGTATCATACTGGTTCCCCTAGTTCTTCTAGGATTTAGAAGTGTTGAATCTATATTTCTTTCCTGCTTTCTTGCTCCGTTTTTTGAAGCATCTTTTTTTCTTGAACCAGTGTAAGAAAAGGAATTGTAAATCACTCTCTTTGATCAGCAACACTGCATAAAGTGTCAGTGTAAGGGCAGCATTTGCGATCAGTCCAAAACAACAGAACTTACAATACAGGCAATTTTCTTACTTGCTTCCATTTAAATGCAGAATTACTTTACTGAAATATTTCCCTTTATCTTTTTGATGTCAGCAGACTCGTATCGAAAGAAAGAAATTGCAACACCAAAGCAATTAACATTGTAAACCCATTAATAAAACACAAATTGGTTATTTAGTGAGCTTTGTCATCTTCATATAGACTTCATAATACACTTGTATTGGTATTTGGTTTTTTGAATGTTTTGTGGAAAACTTACCTGAGCATACAGGAAACTTCCTGGGTCTGTGGGAAAGTGAGAGAGGGACTTTTTACAAGGGCACATAAGTGATAGGACAAGGGCTAATTGTTTCAAGCTGAAAGAGGGTAGATCTAGATTTGATATTAGGAAGAAATTCTTTCCCATGAGGGTGGTCAGACCCTGGCACAGGTTGCCTAGGAATGTTGTGGATGCCCCTTCCTTGGAAGCATTCAAGGCCAGGTTGGATTGGGCTTTGAGCAACCTCGTCTAGTGAGAGGTGTCCCTGCCCATGCAGGGGGAGTAGATCTAGGTGACCTTTAAGGTCCCTTCCAACCCAAACCATTCTGTTATTCCAGGATTCTATTTACACCTTTACAAGTCTACATGTTGAACAACTGGAAATACAGGAGATTTTAAAAACCTTCATCTTACTCTTGCATGCACAGCATTGAATATTTTCTTGTTTTGAGTAGCAAGTTCTTTGGAAAGATTTGATTGAATTTTACTTGTTCTTACACAGAAAATCTTCAGGCTTGGTTCAGAGAAATCTCCAAGCAGATAATGTCTCTAAATTACGATGACTCCACTGCAGCAGGCAGAAAAACTGTGCAGCTGATACAGGCATTGGAAGAGGTATGGCAAATATATTTTGAGATAAATTATCTTATCCTTTTGAAAAATAACATTTGATGCATGTGCTGTGACTTCTGAGGTACAACACAAATCTGCATTTTAAGCATTGTTTAATTCTGTCCATCCTTGCAGTTTTGTATGTACAATCAGTAGGACTTGCTTGGAGATCTTGTGATTGTAAAATAAGGGATATACCATGAAAAATAATGCCACTTGCAGCTGACGATTAATAGGGTTGTAAAAAAAAAAATCAGTAATAAAAATTGCTCATTTTAGTAGAAATTCTGAAAATAAATAAATTTTAAGCTAGAGAGGGTAATTGGACAGGCAAAATAAAAATGTTTGTTATATGTACATTTCTTCTACTTCCATGGTATAAAAGAATGCTCAGTCTGCTGTTACACAGTACATCTCCTGGAGTAACTTTGGGACATTTATTATTTAACACACTCTAAGCCAGGATTTATTGTGTCTTACTATAATAACATCCTGAAGAATGCATTAGTATACTGATTCTATTTCTATTGCTGTAGTTAAAGATGAAATTGAAAAAAAAAAAAAAAAAAGGTGTTGTTTATGGGGTTGGTGGCTTTGTTTTTTAAATCCAGGTCCAAGAGTTTCACCAGCTGGAATCTAACCTGCAAGTTTGCCAGTTTCTGGCTGACACCCGCAAATTTCTCCATCACATGATCCGAACTATCAACATTAAAGAAGAGGTCTTGATCACCATGCAGATAGTTGGTGATCTTTCTTATGCTTGGCAATTAATTGACAGGTATCTTAGCAGGTGCTTTTTCTTCTAAGTAAAGCATAATTTGTGATACTTATGACTAATAACATGCATAAATATTACTAATACTATAAACTTTCAAATTTAAAAATAGTCGTGGAGCCTTGTTCTATGAGTTGCTGAGTGTATTTAACTCTCATTGACTTGAATAAGTATCAACAGCCATCCTTGGTGTGTTGTTAGCTGCAGGTGAAGTGATGCTGTAGCTTCTTACTGGCTATCCTATTCTTTCTATGACTATTTTATTAAGCTTCTCTTGCTAGCCTTTAATCTAGTTAAGTGTTCTCCAAATTGCTGGAGTTCCTGTTCCAACCAGAAAAACAAACAAGGAAAACCAAATGCTAGAGAACCCTTTTTCCATGGTGTGTTTTTGCTGGGCTAATGCTTCATTACCTTGGTCGTTAGCACTCTTCTGATGCCCACTTATTTTGCCAACCTACCCATTTTTTCTAGCCCATACCTCTTCAGACCAAAATTGTCCTTTAGTGAAGTTCTTTAATGATCTCCTGTGCCATTTCTAGATTACACTGGTGTTAGTAACATATGATTTAAGAGTTGAAAATAAGAATTTCAGAGGAATAAGTGGATTTGTTTTGTTTGCTTCTTATCCCAGCTTTACATCCATTATGCAGGAAAGCATAAGAGTCAGTCCATCTATGGTAACCAAACTCAGAGCCACATTTCTAAAGGTAAGTATGGACAACAGTGAATGGCCTTGAATGCTGCAGGTCAACCAGAGCATTTGCTAGAATAAACCTTGAGGCTGCAAAGTCTCCAAAGAGTCAAAACTCCCTTTAACCAAAATTTTCTGCATCTGGATTTTTTACACTGTATTAAATTAACTCCATTAAAGAAAATAAACCAAGTTCTGCATGTTTGTTATGCAACCCAGGCTTATTGCTGCTGTTTGGCAAGTCTCATCATCCAGCCTCTGCTCATTAGTTATTTGTACAGTACATTGGTGCATAGATGGGATCCTTTGTGTGTGTATCTGTGGAGGCTGAAGGAGTTACAAAGATTATGGATCTCATGGAGGGGCTTGTAAAATTACAACAAGGAAAATATTTCACAATACTAGTAGGATTTTTAAAAAAAATTAACAAGGGGGTTGTGACATTATAAACTCTTGAGTTTTTTGACTTCTAACAATTTCTTTTTTATCTGTTGGCAAACCTTGTGTTGTAACACTGCTCTTCAGGAAGAATATAGTGGTTTGAGTTGTAGGTTAAGAGCCTGAGTAAGAGAGTTCTAGCATGGAATTCCTATTAGAAAAACAGCCCTGTGAAGTTAAAGATGTTAACTTTATTTCTAGCTTGCTTCTGCTCTTGACCTGCCACTTCTCCGCATCAATCAAGCAAACAGTCCTGATCTTCTCAGTGTATCACAGTATTATTC
>NW_009951948.1:1408187-1439564 GCF_000747805.2 Chaetura pelagica | reverse complement strand
CTAATTGCTTTTCCTTAATTGAAGGCTCATCGTTTTTAATAGGAACATACTGATTGTGTTTGTTTCTCCTCTCGTTTACAAAGGTTCTACAGATAATTCCAGAAAGCATGTTTACATCTCTTCTCAAAATTATAAAGCTTCAGACTCATGACATTATTGAAGTGCCTACTCGCCTTGATAAGGACAAGATAAGAGATTATGCTCAGCTGGGACCACGATACGAGGTGCAGTTAAAATAGGGAATTATGAAAAAAACATACCCTGTAGGCAGCCAACTTCAGCCTAAATGGAAGTAGGTGCTGCTCCAGTTACACTTTTAACAGTGAAGTTGGATTTGGTGACTAAGAATTAAAATTTACTAGTGTTGTTGTGAGTGTTCCTTAGGTTTCATGAGGATACATGAGTAACTCTTGTTCTTCTGTTTGTAAAAGTTTAAACTTTGGTCTTGTAGAAAGAGAGGAAATTTAAATATATTTATAAATGAGGGCAAGGATTTTTTAATTTATTTAGATAGAAGGAGAAAAAAACCCTCAAAAGCCACGTCTGAAATGAAGCTCTCCACATTTGGAATGCTTGTTCTGGGAGAAGGTCCAAGACTGAACAATCCAGGAGAGTTAAGCTTTTTGCTGCCCTCAAATATGAAGACAGAATGGAGGCACATTGATTTGATCAGATAAAGCTGCTATTAACAATGGCTTTTTGGCTGTGGGTTTTTTCCTGCATTGTTATCAGTCTGGAAGAGTGAGGAAGCATAAAAATGATTTGGTTTTGTTTTAAATGAAGGAGGATAAAGAGCAAGATGAGGTGCAGAGAAGGGCAACTGGGCTGATTAGGGGTCTGGAGAACAGGTCTTATGAGGAAAGGTTGAGGGAGCTGGGGCTGTTCAGCCTGGCGAAGAGGAGGCTAAGGGGAGACCTCTAGAACCACCTGAGAGGAGATTGCAGTGAGGTGGGTGTTGGCCTCTTCTCCCTAGTGACCAGTGATAGGACAAGAGGAAATGGGGTTAAGCTGTGCCAGGGGAGGTTCAGGTTGGATATGAGGAAAAATTTCTTCCCAGAAAGAATGGTGAGGCATTGGAACAAGCTGCCCAGAAAGGTGGTGGAGGCACCATCTCTGGAGGTGTTCAAAAAAACAGGTGGATATGATGTTTGAGGAGATAGTTTAGTGGTTAGGGGTGTGTAAGGCTGATGTTTGGACTTGATGATCTTGAAGGTCATTTCTAACCTTAATGATTCTATAAAAAAAAAACAACTAACAAAGCCTGAGTAGGGCAGTAACTTTTTCCCTCAAAGAATATATCTTTTAGCTCTTCATTTATCATTTAAGATGCCAGCTTTTTCTGGCAGTTTTTGCCAAAGTGCTGGTTTGTTAGGTGTTTTATACAAACACACGCTGTGGTCTCTGATAAAGCAGATGTTCAGACCTGAACACTAGGTTTAGACTCCCTCATTTACTTTGTAAAGTCTGTTAATTTTGTGCAGGGGTAGGAATGAATGAGGAGGCAACATTCAGTAATAGCTATTTTATTTTGAGGAGGTGGAGGGGAAACTATATATCTCTCAAAGAAGTTTTTCACTTTTGATTTCTGTGGAATTCTAAGTCTGAACAGTGTTGTCTCTGTTCTCTATTGTGATTGTCTGAAAGGTGAAGACTGTCTTGTCTGAATTCTGACCATAAGGATGCTCAACTAATAATTCAAGTGAATGTGCTACTGTACTGCATGTGTGGAAGTATTGAAGCGGACTCATTGCTGGCAGCAGCCTTGATTACGGAATAACTACTTCGAGCTTTGTCCCTGATCTGCTCAAAATACTGACTTAGATTTTGTCCATGATGTTTTGAACACACATGATACAGCTGGCGAGGCCTTTCCTCACATAATTTCTGTAAAGCCATTGAGTATCTGTTCTTTCCTGCTGGTAACACAGCTACGTTGATCTAGTTAAAAGAAAGATCATTATTGTACTATAAGTCTAGAAGAAGCTTTAAAATTTAAAGGATATCAGTGCAAATTACTTTAATCTAAAATCAGAATCTACCACTGGAAAACGTATTTCTTTTTAGAGCAATTATTTAAAGGTATTGAATCACTTTAATATATTTTATTTTCTCTATTAAAGGTTGCCAAGCTAACCCATGCAATTTCAATCTTCACTGAAGGCATCCTCATGATGAAAACCACTTTAGTTGGTATAATCAAGGTAAGGTTCTATTATTCCAGTAGGAAAAAGTCTCATGCTGGCAATTAGCACTTTAGAAAAGATACTTCAGCACACTAAGCAAGACCTTGAGGAAAGATCAAAAGAGAAGAAAAAAAAAGTTTGCATACAAATTTTCCAGCAGTGATGCCTAACTTGGCACCCAGATAAGAACTGTATTATTAAAGGTTGTTGAGAACCCACAGATCTCATTGTACGTAGATTCATCAGCCTAAATTGACACTTTCATTATGACTTATTTCTACTGAAAAATTGACTGCAAGCTTTTCTAAAGAGCTTTTCTTCCATTGGCAAAGACCTCTTCCTACACTGATACCTCTTTCAGACCTTCAGGAGCAAGCATTCTTGAAGAAATATACACTTCTTAATGCATTCTGTCTTGTTTGTAATTGTACAGCATTGAATCTACAAATCTTTGCCATTCAACTTAAATGATTCCTTTGTATCTGGTGGATGTATTTAAATATTTATTCTTTGGACAAGCAGTGGTAGGAAAGTGCAGCTGTTGGCACTGTTTTTCTCTTACATCCTAAGTGCTTAGTACCTTTCTTGGTACAAACAAAATCCATTGTATTTTTTTAATACCTTTCTGACTTTAAGAAATGGGTTGTTCTACTTAGGTGGATCCAAAACAGTTACTAGAGGATGGAATAAGGAAGGAGCTGGTAAAACGGGTAGCTCTGGCACTTCACAGGGGACTTATCTTTAATCCTCGAGCCAAGGTGTGTAACAGCTTGATTTGATGTTATTTTTTTATATATCTTAGCTTTGCTGCAACCTCTTATTAGGCTACCCTCTAGAAAATAATTAATACTTTTCTACTGATGCTTTATTGAAAAAAATTACACTTTGTGAACTAAAAGTATGTTTGGAAGACTTGATGTTAAAAGGAATTAATAAACTGTTAAGAATACATAGAATACGTAGAATTTTAAAACATGCTTTTATTCTCTTGCCAAGTGTCCCGTCAGTTCTGAGTTTCCAGATCTGTCATTGCCTGGGAGAAATGATCACAACACATGACATGTATAAGCCAGGTAAACACAGAAGGGCAGTTACAGAATAAGGAGTGTGACTGTTTGGATCCTGCCCAGATTCATTAATCCTCCAGATCAATCAATAGTACCAATAAAGCCTAAAATAAACATTAAAAGCAGGAGGAATAAATACTCTAGGAAGAAGAATTACGTAAGATATCAAACAACCTTTGATAAAATTCTTAAGTGTTTTTCAGTTCAGCCTGTAACAAAGGGAAAGGTATGTAGAAGCCTTACATATTTTCACTGTATTGTGCCTGCTAGTTTTGGTTTTATCTTTTTTTTGTTCCCCCATCTCTAGCCAAGTGAACTGATGCCCAAACTGAAAGACATGGCAGCTACGATGGATGGGTTCCATCGATCATTTGAATATATCCAGGATTATGTCAACATATATGGTTTAAAAATTTGGCAAGAGGAAGTATCTCGTATTATTAACTACAACGTGGAACAGGAGTGCAATAACTTTTTAAGAACAAAGGTACTAATAAAAAATTAGTGAAAAGTTGATAAATGTCCTTATATTTGGACATTAAAGGTTGTGAATGATAGAATATATCTACCCCGCTGTGCACAGTTCATGCTGTGCTGACTTCCAGCTCTTTTGGAATGATTTCAGCATCCCCACTGCATTAGTTCTACAGAAGAGCAAAGTACTCCAAACCCAGAATATTTTAGTATCTCTTGCTAGTGAACGGTATCTGTCCTCTCTTTCTCAAGAAGATGGAAGTAACTACTGAATCACAACAGTAATCCTCTGTGTATCTGTTGTTAGCCATGAGAATGCAGGCTTTGAAATACTGCAGTAGCTACCAGATTTTTGTGATGTTTCACAAGTGGTGTGTGAATAGATCTTAAATTCAGCTCACAAGATGGTGGCTGGTCTTACTGCAGAAAGGAGCAGATGAAATTTGCAGCAGGACTGCAGGTAGTTCTCTCACCCTCTACCCTTATCTTCTGCTTGCTCTTGGACATAAGATTCATTCTCCTCTTTGCTTTATTATGTTTTGTATTGTTCTGCTGTATAGAGTTTATAATACTGTTACACAGTGCACTACTTTTAAGTTTAAAATAAGGAATAAAATTTCTAAGCGAATTAAAAACGTGCCATGGTAACACCACGAGTTGCAACTTGTTTTTCAGATTCAAGACTGGCAAAGCATGTATCAGTCTACTCATATTCCTATACCAAAATTCACACCTGTGGATGAATCTGTAACATTTATTGGTCGGCTTTGTAGAGAAATCCTGAGGATCACAGACCCAAAGTAAGTATTGTGTGTCACCAGCTGTACCACAGCATCATGCATTGGACTGGTCCAGTTCCACCATATACAAGCATATGCATACCAAAATAGATAACAAATAGTTTTTCCTTAGCTATTATTTCCTTAGCTATCATATCACCATCTTTATCTAAAACCAAATTTATCAAATCCATCCTGTACATTTTAAGTACTAGTCTAGGAAAGTTGTGATTTTAGTCTAAGAAGGAAAATGGTGTGTTACACAAATGAAGAGAGAGAAGCCAGGGAAGGGTGACAGAGAATTCTTGTGGAGAGAGGGGTAACTGAACATCACCTGAGATACTTAGTCTTTCTGGTCTCTTCCTGAATAAGATAAGTCGGATTATCACAGGAACTCTCTGCAGCTTATTCTGAAGTAGTTGTTTAATTTTTCCTCAGGATCACATGTTACATTGACCAAATGAACACCTGGTATGATGTGAAAACTCATCAGGAAGTAACAAACAGTCGTCTCTTCTCAGAGATCCAAGATACTTTAGGTACCTTTGGTCTCAATGGTTTAGACAGGTTGCTGTGTTTCATGATCGTAAAGGAGCTGCAGGTAATTTTTCAACATCAGTTTCTCAAGTTCACAATCCTTTTCTTGTTTAATAACTTCTGATGGAATAAAAAATGGTTGATATATGAAATGGTAAATTGCAATGAGAAGCATTCAAAAAAAGTATGTTGAAACCCAAAGGTGAGAATGTCAGTTACAGGTATCATTATGAAAGTTGTTACTCTGAATAAGTGGTGCTCTTGGATAAATGTTTAACACAGGGTCATGCATTACAGTAAGTGTACTCTTTGTGTATACTCAAAAGTTTGATCTCAGGTCAACTGCTGTTTTTGTGTCTAGAGATCCACAAAGAATTATATGGTTTGGATCTACCATGATATAAGTAAGATCTCAGTTCTATGTAATAACTTTTTCCCTAACACTTAATTTGCAAGCAAGTTAGTTGTTTTTTTGTTGGTTTTGGTTTTGTTTTTTTCTGAGAAGAATCCAGTCCAGTAAGTATTGATGAAGACAGTTCTTCCTCAAAACTGAATTAATGGTTGTCTACATTGAGTATTACGTATTGATGAGGATAATCTAGAATCATTAAGGTTGGAAGGGACCTTAAAGATCAAGTTCCAGCCCCCTGCCATGAGCAGGGAACCCTTCCACTAGATCAGGTTGCACAAAACCTTGTCCAACCTTGCCTTAAAAACCTCCAGGGATGGGGCATCAACAGCCTCCCTGGGCAACCCATTCCAGTTCCATCTTCTAATTGTCCTAACACTGATTAGCACACAGAAAGCACAAAGTCTAACTACAGAATTCCTCAACTCTTCATCTGTGGAAATATCCTTTCCCTGCTGTTAAAAAATATGGCTATTGTAGCACCAACATTAAGCATAGAGTACATGTGTGAGGACTTTACTTACTTCTTTCTTTCCTTTATTTAGAATTTCCTCAGTATATTTCAGAAAAATATTATGCGTGACAGGACAGTACAGGATACCTTAAAAGCACTTATGAATGCTGTCAGTCCTCTCAAAGGAATTATAGGTAAGTGCTTACTGGAAGAAAGCCATTGTCTGTACACTTGTATTTATTTTTCTTCTTGTTCTTTTTTTAATGCCTCACCCTTCTTCTTTCCTCAGCAAATTCAAACAAGGTTTATTCTGCAGCAATTGCAAAAACTCAGAAGATCTGGACAGCATATTTGGATTCCATAATGAAGGTAGGCTTACACGAACTAGTCATACACAGAATTCACTGTAGGCTCTTTGGATATATACTTTAATATGCTTATTTTGCAATGTTGTATTCTGTTGACCTGGAATTCTGTAGCATTGGATTTGTGAGGGCTGCAGAGCTTTGGACAGCTCACACTCCACAGAGTGCTCAGTGCTGAGATTCATACATAATAGGTTGGCAAAACAGAGTCTGGCCCTAGAGAGCTGATCTGGGAAGGCTGAGCTAGTGCTCAGGATCAGGACCTCTAAGACTTCCCACAGTGCCTTGTGAACATAATGCAACTAAGGCCAAAGTTTGGAGCAGTAGAATTTCCTGAGCTTGTCTTGTTCACACAGCAGACAGTCTGAAAATTTAAACAAGCTATCCCATTAACCTGTCTCTTGTAATGACACTTTGGGACCCATTTTTCGGAAGGTCGTGAATGTTTATGTTACTGAAGAAAAAAGGTCAGGGAAGGAGGAGGAAAGCTGACTGCAACAAGTGTCTTTTATCCCTGCCATCACTGACCCCAAGGTCTAGGGAGAGGTGGGGAAAAGAGTATAAATGTTTTTATTTACCTATGAAAAACAAGCAATAACTGGGATTTTATGTCTGCTACCTTTTTATTGCCACTTTCACACTGCCTGTATTTGCTGACATGAGCTGTGTGTAAATCTTGAGAGCTGTGACTGCCTCTCTCCCTTGACTGCCCTGCAGAGCTGGGGTCTGTCAGCTCTGATTGGAAGCAGTGAATCAAATTTACCAAATTTATCAAGTTACCAAAATGAGGAAGTAGCTCCAACCATTGTGTATGTCCCTGCTTTGGGCAGCCCTACAAAGGCTGTTAGGTGAAATGAGGAGTGTGTAATCTATTTACATCTCAACATGGGGAACAACTTTACTACTGTGAGGGTGACAGAGCACTGGAACAGCCTGCCCAGAGAGGTTGTGGTCTCCTCCTCTGGAGACTTTCAAGAACCACCTGGATGCCTTTCTGAGACACCTGCCCTAGGTGGTCCTGCTCTGGCAGGGGGGTCTTTGGAGGTCCCGTCCAACCTCTAACATGCTGTGATTCTGTGATTTCACTGTGAATTGTTTCTCATTAAGTTTTTCCTTAGTTTGACTTTACTCTTCAGTATAACACCCTACCCTGTTTTCATTGGTTTGTTTCAACAGGTTGGTCAGATGCAGATTCTCAGACGACAGATTACCAACGAGTTAAATTATTCCTGCAGGTTTGACTCCAAGCATTTGGCTGCTGCTCTGGAAAATCTCAATAAGTAAGAAGATCTGCATGTATCACTGTAATGTAAAACTGATCTGTCTGGGGGTTTTTGTGGGTGATATTTGGTTGATTGTGTGTGGCTGGTTGTGTTTGGGTGGTTTTTGTGTTGATGGTTGGACTCAGTGGTCTCAGAGGTCCTTTCCAATCATGATGAATCTGTAAACTATAGCAAAATAAGGAATCTGATTGTATTTAGGCATTTGATAATGAGTATTTGAATTTGAACCCAACAAAAACAATAAAAATCAGTAACTTGACAAGTACTATGTAAGAACAAGTGGACAATGCAGCAACCTACTTCATTTAGTTATACTTGTATTTGAGGTTATATTTGGATAGGTAGAAAGAACTGTGAAACTGTGTGGTGATGGTTTTGAAACAAATACGATGGTTATAAAAACATAGTCCAGAAAAGGTGGTTTACTCTTGCTTGTAACCATTTACAGGTTTGTTTCTTTGAAGTTTTAAAATTAATGTGATGTGTGGCATTGTGTAAGGTTTATTTTGGGATAGTTTTAATAAATATTTAATATAATACATTTATTTTCCATTTAGAGCAATACTGGCTGACATTGAAGCACATTATCAGAACCCATCACTGCCTTATCCTAAAGAAGACAACACTCTTTTGTATGAAATCACAGCTTATCTGGAAGCAGCTGGCATTCACAATCCATTAAATAAGGTCAGGCTTACATTCCAATGCTTGGTACACTTTGCTTTTTCTATTTTATTGATTATGAACTGAGAAGAATTAATATATGGAAGAAATGTGTTCCTATTTTCTTTTTCCCTTCAGATCTACATAACAACAAAACGTTTGCCATATTTTCCCACTGTCAACTTCCTATTCCTCATCTCCCAGTTTCCGAAACTTCAGTACAACAGAAATTTAGGTATTGTATAAGTTGTTGTTTGTCTAAATCTAATGAAAACCTGTGTGCAAATATCTGTAGAGAAGATAGTAAAATTATCTGCAGAGAAAATTCTGTTTCTGACTTCAAGTCCATCATGTCCAGGCAGGTTTTTTATAATATTGAAACCAAATACAGTGAAATAGGAAACAGAATTCAAAGTTAGGATTTTCTCATTCTCTCCTGTGCCTTTGTTATCATCATTAGGCCATTTGCTATGGAAGAAATGCAGTTGTTACATTAGTTTTTAATCTTTATGTCTGAGCACAGCAAGAAACCTCATGAGACTGTATTAGATAAATTTGCCTGTGCTATAAAGCTTTATGTTTTGGTTTATAAACATGTTGGCTTGGGTTTTACTCTTCTGTGCAGGAGTGGTGTGCAAGCGGCCAGCTGATCAAATTGACTGGCTCCCTTTAGTTCTGGGACTCCTTACCCTGTTGAAACAGTTTCACTCAAGATACACAGAACAATTTCTGGCTCTGATTGGTCAGTTTATTCGTTCCACGATGGAGCAGTGTACAAGGTATCTGTGTTGTACTTTTTCCCCCAGGTATCACCTATATGAAGAGGGCTTCATTAGTATTATCACTGCTTTTTCAGTATGTTTTTCAAGCAGAGTATATGACATAGTAACAATATATTTCACTAAATAGAAGATGAAAATACTATTTCTTTCTGTCATGGAATTTTATGGTACCTAGTGGAAACAGTTATTTGAAGGCCGGTATTTTCTGATCTTCATGATGGTTTTAATTTTAGCCAGAGGATACCAGAAATGCCTGCTGATGTAGTGGGTGCCCTCATGTTCCTGGAAGATTACATTCGCTACACGAAGCTACCAAGAAAGGTAAGAAAGAATTCCATGTCTCCCTTATGTATCACTGAGCAGGAGTCCTTTTCAGAGGAGCTAAATCTTGGTTTATACTGGAGTTAAGTCCTAGCAGCTTGATCACACATATCTACTCTGAAACATGGCATCATCTGTAAATTAATATCCAAAATAATTGACTTGCTAAACTTGTCCAGAAAGCAATATTGGTCCTTTTCAGATCTTCTGTAAAAGACTGCCAAGAGGAAGTGCAGATGAGAAATCTGTCACCTGATAGGAATGGCTCACAATCAATTCCTTTCCCTGTATAAACTACAAGTTGTATTGCTTGCATACTTTGTGGAACTGTTCTTATACTAGTCATAGTATCCTTACAGAAAATGTATTCTCTAGAAAACAGAGGGGATAAATAAAAAATAGAAGGGATTTCAACTTTGAATGGATTTAAGAATAGTCTGCTCCATTTAATCTTCAGAGAATGTGTGTGTGTGTTGCTGGGGGCTTTTGGGAAGGGCAGAAATAAAACAGAAGTTCTGAGATGTTGCAGAACTAAGTATTAAAAACTTAGCTTTTTGCCCTTCATTTAGAATCCTGCTAATTAGCAAGGCTAAATTTTGGTGAAGCACGCCCTCCAGTCCTTGACTCCCTTGCTTTCCTGCCAAAACATGGCTTCCCTGGCAGCTTCTTTGTTTCCCATGCAAGGAAATTTCTGAAAGTTTGGGGTTGTAGAGAGACTTTATTTTAGGGTTAAATATAACTTAACTACATTTGAAGACAAGATAGTATTTTTATGTGGTATCGAAAGTAAGTCATTATCCTATTTGGTGTAGGCTGTACTTCAGTGAGTCCTGAGTTAATCCCATCTAATAGTCACGACTTCAGGAAAGAGATTCTTCCAGTTTCTCTTCTTCCCAGCCCTGGGTGCAATGCAGTGGGAGGTGCCAGGGCCAGTCTTGCAGCTGGTGTAGCTGGTACCGGTGCCAGCTTCCACTTCAGCCTGGTGCTGTATGGAGGAACAGCAGAGGGCATCACCCTTCTCCCATCTTACACAGTATTTGCAGTCAGGGCAGCTCCCTTACAGCTTGGGGCCTGCCTTACCTGCCTGACAGGGTGATTCTTTCCCTCCTTTGGGCACCAGGAACACACCTGGGAGCACATCCTAAGGCCTGGGTGCTGGTGTGTGCTGGACTCCTAGATTAGATGTGCTTCTCAATGGATGAACCGAGCATAGGAATGAAAAATGAAGAAAATACCTAACTGTGCCTTCCTGTTTCCTTCAGGTTGTTGAAGCACATGTGCCTAGCTTCATTTTTGATGAATTCAGAACTGTTCTATGAATATGGAGATGGACCAAGTCTTTCCCCCAAACCTAAAATGGAGAGGTGGGGCTTGAGGATGAGACAAGTACAGCTTTTCAGAACTGTCTCTTCTCTGTGCTTTAGGGCAGTACCTACAACTGTCTCTACAAAATGTAACCATCAGCACTAGTCTATGTAATTAACACGAAAAAATCTTGGCATGATATGCAATTTGTACCTCATCTGAACAGTGTATGTTTTGTACTGCACATTATAAATGCTGTATGTAATTGTTTATGTGTAAATCATTTAGGTTTTTGTTCTAAAGAACTATTTGTGGAAGTTTGACTTTTGTATCACAAATGGACAATGAAATTGGGAATAAAGGTGTTGGATAGTTTGCCAGGAATGATGATTCCAAAGTGTGTTTTTCTGTTAAAAGAACCATTAGTGAGAGTAAATACACAGTAAAAAGAAGGTTAGTGTCTGCTTCTGGACTACAAAAAGTTAATTTTCCTCAATAGAGGACGAAAATTAGCTGAAGTAAAAACACATCCACACATTCTCAAAATATCAACCAATTTCTTGCTCCCAGTGTCCTCCTTTGCAAGTTTCTTCCAGCAGAGAGGACAAAGCACCTCATAAAATGACCACTGTG
The DNA here is from genome assembly GCF_000747805.2 of Chaetura pelagica. Lineage (NCBI taxonomy): Eukaryota > Metazoa > Chordata > Aves > Apodiformes > Apodidae > Chaetura > Chaetura pelagica. The sequence continues at coordinate 1,428,309 of NW_009951948.1, read as the reverse complement.
CTGGCATGGAAAACACAGAGGCAGTCAATACATCCAGGTGGCAAATCTGTGTAACCTAAAACCTTAATAGGTTCTTATTTATGTTGAAATATAGGTGAGAGGTATGTTTATGCCATACTTTGCACACAAAAAAGTATATGAACCAGATGTAGATTAAGAGTAGATACTGGGAAGAAATTATTCACTGTGGGTGTGGTGAGACAGTGGAACAGGTTTCCCAGAGCAGCTGTGGATGCTCCATCCCTGGAAGTGTTCAAGGGCAGGTTGGATGGGGCCCTGAGCAACCTGGTCTAGTGAGAAGTGTCCCTGCCCATGCAGAGGGGTTGGAACTTGGTGATCTTTAAGGTGCCTTCCAACCCAAACCATTCTATGATTCTATTTCGCTGGGCTCAGCACTGTGCCACAAAGTCCCACATAGACATTTGAGCCCAGGATCTTGCTATTAACCAGTTTCATAAAACATGTCAGGACACATACTGTTATGTAGGAACCACATGGCACAGCATGACTCACACTCAAAACAGGACAGCCTGATCCACTTAGTGTTGGCAATGGCCCCTCCTCCATGCTAATCACCTTCCCCTCCAAATCGCTTCCAGGAAGTGCTTGGGAAGGCACAAGTTGGCCTGTTCTGAGATGCTTACAGAGAGTTCCACTACTGTCCCTGGCTCCCAGTACAGATGAAGCCTTCATACTAACAAGCCACATCTGGGACCAAGGATTCTCACCCCTCTGGTGCAAGCTTCCCCTTCCTGTCCTGCCTGGATTCCCATAGGGAATCTGGCCTTGTAGCCTAGAGGAACCCACCAGGTCAAACCCACAACAACAATACTGCCATAAGCATACAGACAGCAGTTAGAAAAAGTTGCTATTGTATTCTGCAGATTTTCACTAGACTACATACATTTTCAGGACCATGTATGTATCAGACCCTGTATCAGGGCTACAAAAAACCACACCTGGGTGGTGAAGATTGTGAATCTGCATCAGAAGGAAAGGAGCTGCCTCACAGAAACCTGAAAAAGTAGCACTTGCCTACGACTGACCCGCAGGTAAATAAGGTGTTGAGCTGAAGAAAACCCAAATGTTCCCACAGAAAATACATGAGCCACTGCCACAGCATGGGTGGAACCGTTTAAAATCGTGTATCGGAAGGCAACACATCCCACTGAGCCACCTGGGCGCTGCCCCACTCCTGCTCCCCGGGTCTGTGCATGTTGCTTCAGCACTAGTGACAATGTATGTGGCCCATGGGTCTGCTGTGTGTGTTTGTGGCCTTGAACCTGTACTTGAAGACCAGCTTTAGAACCTGGCAGTGATACCAGAAGCCCTTTCTATGGGTCTTCAGTATCCCTTTACCTTCAGCAACAAGCAAAGGCCCAAAGTTTTCCCTGGCAGTTGTTCTTGGCTCAGCCCAAAGCATGACTAGCTCCTGCTGTGCCACACATCAGTTGGTGCAAAGACCCATTTCATGCAGAATTGTGGTGTTTTGCTTCAGCCCTTCAATTACAATTTCCAACATCCTGTTTACCTTTTTGACCACTGGCACAAACTGAGTAGGAGCTTGGAGAGGACCAGTCACAGTGATTCCAAGACACTCACAGCTGGGTTCTAACATCCAGATTATTTTTCCTATTTCTGTTCCTCTGCTTATCTTAACAATGGATTTCAGCTATTATTTCAAATACCACACCAGCTTTTATCTTCAATACCTTGATAAAGTTTTATCTCAGCAAACTCTGTCCTACTGCTGCTCACTATAGACAGTGCAGGAGCTTGCACAGCTCTTTGGAGCTCCACAGGGAACAATTTAGGAACTGCTGACACTATTTTTCATGTAGCAACGTCATGCTGAGCAAGCCAGAATTTCAGGATGCATAATTTACCAACTGCTCATATTTACTCTGGATTGAATGGATTTTGCTTTTGTCTGGAATACACAAGCTGGTTCCAGCGAGCAATATGTGGAAACACCATGAGCCAACCATAAATTCCTGCCCTGCTGACAGAAAACAAGCAGTGTGCATCAACAGTATAACAGTAAATACCAACACTAGGTTTTAGGAGATGCAAGCAGCCTTTGGAGTTGCACAAGGTCACAGCTTTCAGGTGGGAAACCAGCACAGGCATCATGCCAAATCCACTTCTCCTAGCCAACCTTTCTGCAGTGCAGCAACTGAGTCCTGTATCACAGCACACTTCTGGCTGCCAATGCAGAGCAAAGACCAGGAAACCAAGTGGTAGAAGGCAGAGACCAGGCATGTGACACAGGCATGAAGGAGAAAGACAGCACAATGACTGGCATCAACAGGAAGGGAGCAGTTTTAATCTGTTAATGGCCTTTGGAAGAAGAGGCAGGTAACTCAGGAGGATTCCAAGGATGTCACTGCATGGATAAATTAAAAACCCAACTAGAACTTAATCATGCTACTGCTGTAAAAGACAATGAAAATGTTTCTAGAAATACATTAACAATAGAAGGCTAAGACAAATCTCCATCCTTTCTTAGATGCAGGGGGAAACATAATGACATAGGATGAGGAAAAGGCTGAGGTGCTAAATGCCTTTTTTGCCTCATTCTTTAGCAGTAAGACCAGTTGTTCCCCAGGTACTCAACCCCTGAGCTGGAAGAAAGAGACAGGGATCAGAACGATGCCCCTATAATCCAAGAGGAAATGGTTAGCAATCTGCTGCACCACTTAGACACACACTATGGGGCTGGATAGGATCCACCCAAGAGTCCTGATGGAGCTGACAGAAGTGCTCACCAAGACACTTTTCTTCATTTATCAACAGTGCTGGGTCCTGCACTTGTGTCACAACAACCCCAGACAACACTATAGGCTTGGGGAAGAGAGGCTAGAAATTTATACAAGGGAAAAGGGCATGGGGGTGCTGGTAGACAGTGGTTGAATATGAGCCAGCAGTGGGCCTAGAAGGCCAACAGCATCCTGGCTTGTATCAGAAAGAGGGTGGCCAGCAGGAGTAGGGAAGTGATTGTGCTCCTGTACTCAGCACTGGTGAGGCCACACGTCAAGCACTTGAGTGCAGCTCTGGGCTCCCCACTACAAGGAGGACACTGAGATCCTGGAGTGTATCCAGAGAAGGGCAACCAAGCTGGTGAAGGGTCTGGAGCACAAGTTTTAGGAAAAGCAGCTGAGAGAACTGAGGTAGTTTATCCTGGAGAAAAGGAGGCTGAGGGGAGACCTTATTGCTCTCTATAACTACCTGACAGGAGGTTGTAGTGAGGTGGGAGTTGGTCTCTTCTTCCAGGTAACAAGTGATAGAACAAGAAGAAATGGCCTGAAGTTCGACCAGTGGTGGTTTAGACATTAGGAAAAATTTATTCACCAAAAGGGTCGTCAGTCACTGGAACAGGTTGCCCAGGGCACCATTGAGTCACCATCCCTGGCAATAAAAAAAGACACTTAGGTGCTTAGGGACATGGTTTAATGGTGAACTTAGCAGTGCAGGTTTAATGGTTGGATTTGATTATTTTAAAAGGTCTTTTTGAACCAAAATGACTTTATAATTCTAAGCACAATCGAGTCATAAATTACAAAATCCATCATATGATTCTTGACTAATAAAGTGCTTTATCTTTGTTGCAGGTGATTGAAGTGAAGCTGAGAGGAAAACTGCCACCACTGCTCTGCCCCTCCCTTGCTTCCACTGGAGCTTGAGGAGGTACTAAACACACACACAGCCCAAACAGGTGTCACTCCTCACACAAAATCCAACACCAAATACCTGCACAAGCAGGCATTTTAAAGCTGTAATAAAATAACCTCTTATTGCCCAGCAAGTTTTCCAGTAAAAGGTTAACTGAAAACAAATCGAACACCACAAAACAGACCAACACCACTTTTCTCAAACCAGCTACAAGAAATATGACTTGCAGGCATGAACCAACTGCTCACCTATGAACAAACCTCCAAACCACTTACTAACAGAGACAGCAACTATAGTTCCTCTTTCCTCCCCACCACCAGCAAGGTTTCATACTTCTGCACCGTGTCATGAGATACAATCTCATCATCATGCATAGCTGTTTTCTTGCTCCTTCTGCTCTCTCAGCTGTCCTGGAGCACAAGGATAATCACCTATGCATGATGCATGTCTCCTGTCCACACTACTTATCAAAGCACACTGCTAAGGGTACAGGATGGTATTCACTGTTGCAGTGTATATATTTTGTGCAATGCGTGAGCTGTGTGCACATTGTGTTGCTCAGATGCTGACTCATGCCTGTGACAGTCTCCCCTGGCACAGTGCTTCCCTTTACTGCACACAGATGCAAAAAATGAAACCCAAGACTCCTACAGACCAACAGCTGCTGCACACCTTGCATTAGATCTTCTTAGATTCCATTTTACCTATAGACATTGCCCACCACTGCCAGCTTTACTCTTCCGACTCTCATTTGGCTCAAGAACTGCTTCTTTCCCCCAACCTCCTTCTGTGTCACTGAGAAAAACACCACAGACAGAGACTACAGAATAGAGCTTGAAATTCTGCTGTGTGCCACTGGCCAGCTGGAGTAGGAGCCCAGCTAAAGCTGCCAAACACCACCAAAGACTAACTCACCAGTCACTTCAGTTGGAAGCCCACACTCTGCACTTCCCTGCCCTCAGTACAAATTATTCCAGTTTGCCTAATCCTTCAAAACTAAGGCCTTCATCTTGTCCTGAGGATGAGGCTTGCAGTCACTTCAGGAGTCATATTTCCAAGTAGCTCTTACACATACAGGCAAGATTTTTCTCTCCCCTACTGTTATTTCCAACACGTGATTGTTACCCTGAGCATCAAGACACTTAACCAGGCACTAGGTTGAAGAAAACAAAAGAAAAAGAGCTTAAACACATATGCAAATTTAAGCACACTGGTACTTCCTGCTAAATCAGGACCTAAAAAACTCATTAACCAAAGATACACAATGAAAAATAAATAAATACAGATATCATAACTTTTTATTTAAGTTAGCTGAGGGTGCATATTTGGCTCAGGACTGTTTATCCTTTACTTTAAAGAGACTGCAAATAATATAAAAAATAGAAAATGTAAAATTAATATTTTCAAAATTATCACAAATTTTGAAAACACTTATATAAATTCTTATATAATCTTAAAGGGACATAATTTAGTTACCATGTATAATGATACTTGAAAATATTATTACTTTACCCTAAAGTTTAAACACAAACATAGTAATGATGGGTGTAATTTTAAGAAGGTATCAAAAGTGATATGGTTAGAAAAATATACATACTTTTGCTTCTGGAAAAGAACAGGTCATTTGAAATATCAGCCAACTAAAACACTAAAAAAGCATCACCACAGATTCTTTTCACAATCCAACATCAAATGTCTGTTTATGTACAGCTTATGCAACCTGTAATTTTCAAAAGATATAGACAGTTTCACCAGGACAGAAAAATTTAACCTGTGGCTGATCCCCAAGCTGCTGGCTGCACTTATGTGTGATTGTTTCAGCAAACCAAAGCACGAGAGCCAGACAGCCAAATGCAAAGCAACCATAAGAAAGGGGAAAAAAATGAAACTTGACAAGACCAAAGGAAAGCACATTGATAAAGACAACATTGAGAGGAAGAGTGACCAACAGTAAAAGACACAAACCCCTCAGTAGCATGCAGGAATTTCTACAGGAAAAAAATATCATACTTCAGGTATTGAAAGGACACCTTCATGGTACTTGCCAGGAATTTTAAGAAGTAGCATTAAATATTACTCTTAAAGATTACTTTACTGTATACTGGAAATAGCCTGGACTGAATTTGTTCCAGTAGACGTGGTTTGTAGCTGTGCTTCAGTTCATGGCAGTGTTAAACTTCATTTGCACACACGCAATTAAACCAAACCAAAACTCCTAAGTTTTCAAAAGGATGTGAGATAGGAAGAAAGTTTAAAAAGCATGTGCTTTCAGTACCTGAGTGCGATGCAGTAGCCAACATAACTGTGATTTGATTATTACTTCTTCAAATTAATTGTGTAAATAATTATTTCAGAAGAGCAACATGGCACTGGCAACAGTGACACTTCAAGATCTGAAATCCTTTACAGTGTCCTTTTAAGTGTCAGCAGACACTCAGCTGCAACAGAAATAGAGGCAAACCCTACAGAAATAACTCAAATCAAGTATGTTTCAATGTTTGACAGTAGTAAAGAAACAGCCTATGGAACTACAGAACAGAAAAAAAGCATGAAGGATGATAGCAGTATATATGGTTTACAGTTTTCACTTCTCTGTTTATTAATATTAGTGGTGCACTCAGCAATGGATAAAGCAAGGAATGAAAGTGACAAAACTGGCAATTACCTATCACATATCAACACTTAATTAAGGTCCTTGTAAACAGCTAAATCCTTTTTTAAACTTTAATTGCAAAGAAAAGAATATTTACATATCATATATATATATATGCATATAACCACAAAACCAAAATTAAGTCAAATCCTTAACAAGGAAATTGCATTTTGAAGAGCAGAAAACATAACACAATAAATAGCACATGTCCAAAGATTTTGAAGGCATTGTGATATTTATGTTTTCTTCTTCCGAACATTTTCCCCCTGGATTTTAATAGACCAAATACTTCATTTCAGAGTAAATAAGTGGAAATATTATAGAACAACTCCGGTAAAGAACAGCTCCACTGCTGAAAAATGCTCGAGGCATGGTCATCCAGGACTCTGACTTAAAGCAAAAGTAAACAGCATATAATGCCACAGCAAAGAAGTGGCCAATCAGTACCATTGGTTTAGGAGATAACCTGTATAAAAAACAAACAGATAAAATATAAATCAATAGAAGCTAAAAGCACTGACAGCTTTCTATTTCACAAATGGAGACCCCCACTCAGGATTACAAAAGGTCCTCCAACTTAGGCAGCTCTGATCTCAAATGAAAAATAAAAACTTGGTCATCTTGGAGCTGTTACACACCCTGTACTCCTTTCTACAGTACAGCATATGTACACTGCTTCTTCTTCATTTCCAGCAGTCTGTATCTGCCCTTATCAACCCCCAGGGGATTATTCTCAACAGGCTTAGCTCTCGTTTGAAAAAACAGAGCAATATAAAAGCACACATTCTCACATATTCAACCTAGAGATACTTGTTGTGCATTCACTAGTTTTTGAGGGGTCATTCAAAACACCTTAATAGTTACTGTTTTATCTTTTCCTTATGCTGTTCCATGGGAGACCTCATCCTTCACTGTTCTCAACTTGTCAAGCAAGAAATGTCTCCACCAGCTCCTCCACCAGTTTGGACCCCTCTACTTCGTCCAAACTCCCATGCCAACTACATGAACTTACATGCCACTCCCATGCCACCTACATTAAAGTTCTCCAGCTTTACAAATACAAAAAAAAACCCAAGCCAACCAACCAACAAAAATACATAGGCTCATGTGCACCACTCTCCCTGTGCAGAGCAAAGCAGATAATCACACAGGCTCTCAATGCTCCACCTAATCCACATCATTAACTATTACCAGCACACTGGACTTACACTGAGAGCAATCCAACAGGTCCAGAGACACATTCTCCACCAAGTCTGAAGTAATGGAAACAGGCTTTCTTTAGCTGATGCAAGGAATCTACAAAAAGATTTAAAATTACTCAACAAACACATTCAACACATATCAAGAACTTTTTCAGCATACTCAACAGTGTTCTGTTAAACACAGCTGTATTTTTATTTCATTTTATTTAAGTAAAGGATAGTCTTCTAGAGTATCTACATACTCTTCAATATAAACTGACACAAGAAGTGCTTTCTGATTTTCTTTTTTTGTGAGGTTTTTGTCTGCTTTTTTTAAAATACTAACTCCAAACTTTCCTTCACAATTCTAAAACGCAGTTTGCACAATGCCAGGACTAAATAACTAGACAGAGAACACAAAATAACTCATTAAACCCATTTGATTGATTTTTTTAAATATATATACATATATACATACACAGAAACACAAGGATATATGTTCATACACATACACATCCCCTCTCCAGGCATGTTTGTTTACCAAGTTGTGATTAGTCAGAAGTTATCTTTAAAATATATTTACCATCTGTGGCAGCAAACAGCTCATAAAGTGCCTGAGCAAGAACATTCACGACAAAAGAATGTGATTTTTTCCTTGACCAGTAAAAAGTTATTTTTGCCTGGGGAAAATCAAACAAACAAACAAAGTATTTCTGTTAGTAAATACAGAAAAGCATTCAAAAGATTTTCTGGACGTGGTAAGAGTCATAATGTAGGGTGGATTTTGCACTAGATTAGATTGGTTCCAAGCTAGGTCATTAAGGAACTTTGGAAACTTGCTGAAGCTATCTAAGCTCCTTATACACTAAATATTGAAGAAAAAAAATAAAAATAAAGGTAGCTCCAGGGTGTGCTTCACCTCATCCTATAGTAGTAGGTGACTGAGGCAGGTCAGAAAGTTGAAAGATAACACTCACCTAGTTCCCTCTGCTGACTGAGAATAAGTAGGGAAAAACTGAAAGCCTGAGACGACCAGTGGAGATATAAGTATCTGCATTTGTCCAGCTAAGTCCTGTGTTGTCCTGATGTTCAGGGTCCCTCTAAGGGGAGAATCACTTCTCAATTTTCAAATACACTTTTCAAATTATTTTCTTACAGCCTATAATTATTCTAGACATCATTTAGCCAAGTCACCATACCTGATCCAATTAAAAGCAGTAAACAAATAAATGAGAAATCTTATCTACTGATCAAAATTCTGGGTCTACATATCACTGAAAAAATAAACCCAGCATCACCACTGATGGTGCCAATTCCTGGGGAAGAAGGATGTCTCCTAACTTACTCCTGAGATTAATACAGTAGTCTAGAGGCTAGTGGAGGCTAAGATGAGTCTTGAAAAACTCTGTACAGGTGCTCATTACCCTCCCAACTATGGCTCACAACAGTGTGATGATTCACACCCATCCTGCTTAAAATCAAGCTATGTTACAAGTACACTGCTAATATGGGAATATCAAATTATACTAGCTAAGCAGGCTGACTAGACACAGCACACCAGCCTCCTTAAACAAAACAAGACAGGTTGGCAAGCACAGTTTTGAATCTGCCCTTTGCCACACACACATCACAGTGGATGCCCCACTCCCTGGTGGATGCCTAACGTATGATTTCTCTCTCCAAAGCTCTGAAAACTGCTGTGCCTCACTAATAACTTACATGGTCCTGAGCTGTAGAAACCTTAGAAGTGTGTGAATATATTGCAGGAAACGCTGCCTCCAGTAAGTAAAAAATAAAGATTCACCTTAAGAATATCAGAATCTTCATAAAGGTCTGGAATATCCTGGAGTAAACTTCGCCATATTTTAACATCGTTTAAAATAACACTCATTCCTCCACCAGTTAGAGGGTGTCTTATATTATATGCATCCCCTAAAAGAAGAACACCTAGGAATAAAAGAAAAATTAATGGGATACTGCATGACCACTACATACCTTTAGAACTTAAGCCCTTTATATATAAAAAAAAAATAAATTAAAAAAAAAATCAAGCTTACTATGAATTCATTCCCACCAGAGAATGATATAACAACTAAAAATTAAAAAACAAAATAATTCGAGACATCCTTTTTTCTTTTAACAGACTGAAAAAGGCTTTAAGAAAATCAGGATCAAAATATTTTCTTCCCTATGGGTATGCATGAGTGTGTTGAAGAACACAAACACACACAGACACTTTTCAAGGTAATTTCTTTCCTTTTTTAATATTTTTTTCCTTAAAAAGATCGCATTTGTATGAGCTTGAGCAACTGAGTGATCTAAACTTAAGAACAAAGCAGGTGTGGTTTTGAAGTCTGGTGTCAGTATAAACATTGCAGTGAAATGATATCCAACCTACACATTTTCAAAACATTACTTTTCATGGAAGAACGATGTGACAGTTTTATTGAACAACAAGTATAAGTCTATGACAACAAAACCTTAAGTCCCAGAAGTTTATAATGGCTTTTCCCCTCCTTTTATTTCATAGTACATACCTTTTTTGTTAACAGCTGAAGGAGGCAAGAAGCTGGCTGGCATAGTCCTTAACCGATCGTTCAGAACTGCTACTAGGAACGGTTCCTTTAAGTGATCTGCAATAACCAAATATTTTAGTTACACTCCTTAGAATCTAAAATAATTTACGAAAGACCCATTTCAACCTCTTTTTACAGATACAGTTCTTCTGAAATGCTAAACTCATAGATGTGAGCTGAAAAAACTGCTATTTTATGTTGAAGCAGGGTGACTGGTTAGTCAGACTGCTACTCTGCACATGGTTCAATGTGCCCACACAGTTCAAAAGTTTCAAAGAAAAGGCACCTTTTTGGGCACCTTTAATTGTGACAATTTTGGATGGAAATCTTTCTAGACTTACCAGGTAGTTGTGGATGAATGTTCTCAATCATGTATTCTTTTAAATTTTTTGGCATTTTCCCTCGAATATCAACAAGGACCCGAGTCTCAGTTGAAGAAATCTGATAGATTAGCACTGGACTGGTTTTAGCTAAAACAAGTTCAGCATGATTAGCTTTAAACTGTGGTGCATCCTTAAATAGAAAAGATGAGGGAGAAAGATTAAGACTGCTTATGGAAAAGATATTAAAACTTCAGATACACAAAAGCATTTTCTGAAATACTTTGAAATAAAATCCATTATCATATTAAATTCATGTTAGTTTTCTCCTCAGATGAACAAGAGAAATGCTTACAAAAAGAAAGCTCTGAACTTCAGTGTAGTTACAATTCTTTTGGCAGTCATTTTAAGGTTTACTACGATATAGGTTAAGTTACACATTTCATTTGAATACTTCCCTAGTATTTAATACATGCCATTGAAAACCTATAATGTAATCGATGTAGTAGGTTTTTTGTGAGATGATTTTGTTTTATTTTCATGAAGAAAGTGGCGGGAGGGAAAGAATTACACTAGTCTGCATGCAACTACACAGAGAGACCAGCTGAGGAAGAACCTTAGGGTCCTGTGTAACTAGGTCTTAAATGGAAGTTTTGAGAAGTGAAGAAACAGGAGGAATTTGGGCAGTGATAGCTATAGCAGTAGGGACTCAAGAACTGCTGGAGTTCCTCCAAGTCAGTGTTCCCAGTCTAGTGACAGTTCTGTAGTTTTGTTTCCTTCTGCTTAATTCTTTTTGCTGTTAATCCAATGGTTATTGATGAAGACATGGAGGGGAAGACTCAGCCAGGTTTCCTACCTGAGTTCTCCAACCACTCAGCTACCAGCCTAGATTCTCACTTTTAAAGTTTATAGTTCCTGAAGATGTATGTCAGTACCTGGTTATTAGGTGCCCCACCTTCAAACCAGGTGGTTTGACCCAAGTTGCCAGAATTATTTAAACCTCATTATTTCTGCTCTCTGAACAAGTGCCATGAGTATCAAGAAAAAAAATATGTCACTATCTTAGCTACCAAGATCTTAACACACACCAGTCAAAACACCTAAATACAGGGAAATAATTTTATAAATTGGGTTCAAGCTTTACAATGGTGTCTACCTCTAATCCAGAAACTAATGCTATATAAGGTATAGCACTAATTTCCTTGTATGAGATGCTGAAACCTCTTTTTCCTAATAAAACTAAACTATGCTCTACCAACTGGTCTAGTGAGTCCAGTGCTCAGTTTAAACTAACTACTTGAATTCTAACCCAGTTTTGTAAACCCTCCCTTGTTCAATTATATGCTTCGACTAAAGCTGTACTCTGTTATTAAAACCAGAAATTTAACTTTTAACAAAATAGATTTTTTACAATTGACTCACAGTTACTTGAAAGTATTTAAGAGTTAAAAATTATTTAACTGTACCAAATACACTAAGTCTGACAGAACAAGCTGAGCTATCCTAGAGCTGGTATACTGTATGCCTCAATAATTTAAGAGTTTAAAATACAGCCAAGCATTCCTCAGATGGACACAGAAACTGAAAAGCAGCTGCATAAATATTTGAAAGCCTAGTTCTAATTGATTCTGTTGGAAAACATTTTATATTAGAATTTAAGACAGAACAAACTGTCACCAGTTGCTTAAAAAAAAATAAATTCTTCTCTTTTCTCAGTGTAGACAAACAGCCAAAATAGCAAAGCATAAGCACAAAGGTAATGAACTACAACATAATTACTGAAATTCAGACCCACACTAAGACACTGCAGCTACTGGATTGCATGGTGTTATACATAATAGTCATAATAGTTACCTTCAAAATGCAACCAACAAAATGGGATGAAATGACAACTTTGTTAGAGACCAAGTTTTTTCTGAACTTGGAGAAGAGTCCATCAGCTACAACAGTAAGAGGTGCATGAAGTTCCTGTAGCATGGAAGAAGGAAGAAAAAAAATTTCAAAAAGGAAAAAACAAGTATGACATTTTCATTTTTATTTTAGAACAGTGGGAAGCAGCTCCCAAGCCCTCATTTTCATTTGCACATTAAATGTTAGACAAAACAGTAAGAGGATCACAGATCAAATTTAAAATACAAGTATAAAGAAATCAAGTATTTTTTGCCTTTCTCATCTTGGTATTGAACTCTCTTTCCTCTAAGAGTTAGCCTAACAATGTGCTCCAGCTTCTTCAGACATACATTCAGATAGCATAGTTATGGTGACTGTGTAGAAACTTGGATAAAACAATTACAAGAAAGCAGAGTAATTGCTCCTATCAGCCTATAATGCCCTTCAGGAGAAAAAAAGAACACAAACAATTTTAAATTAAAGAACCACGCATAAGCAACTGCACAGAAACAAACCAAGTACAACAAACTGAAATGCAATAAGCCTGTCAAGATCTTCTATAAAATACCAAGCAGTGACCTCTAAGAACTCCCAGTATACTTAGGAACTATAAGCACACACAGTGTATTTAGACAACATACAATCTGAGTAAACTGATTTAAGTTCAGCCTGAATATATGGACAAATTTCTAGTGTTTAACACACACAATTGTTTAAGATGAAGAAGTAATTCTGATAATAAAAAAAAATATGTAAGCACTTCATTATGTTCATACATTATTATTATTGTAGAAAACATTTAGAGGTAGATGTTTCCTTCTACCTACAGCTTTCTCATTGTCAGTTTATTCAGTGATTTAACTGCAGGTTTCTACTGAGCATTAGTCCTTGGCCTTCAATAAGCTCATCCATTTGGCATGAGCAGACAAAATTGTTCTCCTTTTAAGCTTTCAGGATGTAAGTAACAAGGCAAAAAAGCTTGCTGTGTTCCATTAGTGCTTCTGGAAAATACTCTACTATTGGATGGAAGCATCTGGTGAGCCAGTTTGTGCATGATAAATCCCTGCCTGGAATGGGGTCCTCTACAAGCAATTCTCCCCTGCACAGGAATGGGACTCGGTCACTTGTAACATGACTTCCCTTCCATTACAGGGAAATAGGACAGAATCACATGAGGATAGAGCTAAGTAAAATAATACATTTCTGGTCTCTGAACTTACAGAACTGAGCTCAGAAACAGTTCAAGAGAGAGCAGAGCTAACAAAACCTCTTTCCTGTAATTCCTGTCTCAGAAGACTGCAAGCTCTAAGTACTTGTGCAATTAGAGCTGGGTCACCTGCACACCTGGGTTCCCTGGTGTCTAATTCATGCTACACTTTTTCCAGTCAACATACTAAGACTTTTCCTTATTTTGGTTGCCTTGTTTGTTATAAATGTTATAACTTTACTATTAGCACACTGCCCAATATTTCTATTTCAAACTTATTAAAGAGAACAAAAATCTCAAAGCTAATTTGGTGGACAATGGGAACAGAGAGAACAGAAAAACCTCGACACTCAACATAGATCAGCTTTACAATGAATAATTAATTAATTGAATTCTCCAGACACACTGAAAGCAGAAGCTGCATAAGTTACAACAAGAATTCCCACATGCCAGGACTGCATCAACGAGAAAGTACCTTCCTTCATTGAATCTTTCACTTGCTGCATAATTGCATTATTTCACAGAATCGCAGAATCTTAGGGTTTGGAAGGGACCTCGAAAGATCATCTAGTCCAACCCCCCTGCCAGAGCAGGATCACCTAGAGCACATCACACAGGAACGTGTCCAGGTGGGTTTTGAAGGTCTCCAGTGAAGGAGACTCCACAACCTCTCTGGGCAGCCTGTTCCAGGGCTCTGTCACTCTCACAGGAAAGAAGTTTTTTCTGATGTTTATGTGGAACTTCCTCTGTTCCAGTTTGCACCCATTGCCCTTGTCCTATCACTGGGCATCACTGAAAAAAGCCTGGCTCTGTCTTCCAGACACTCACCCTTAACATATTTGTAAACATTGATGAGGTCGCCCCTCAGTCTCCTCTTTTCCAAGCTCAAGAGACCCAGCTCCCTCAGCCTTTCCTCATCAGGGAGAGGTTCCACTCCCTTCATCATCTTTGGGGCTCTGCACTGGACTCTTTCAAGCAGTTCCCTGTCTTTCTGGAACCGAGGGGCCCAGAACTGGACACAATATTCCAGATGTGGCCTCACCAAGACAGAATAGAGGGGGATGAGAACCTCCCTTGACCTACTAACCACACCCTTTCTAATGCACCCCAGGATGCCATTGGCCTTCTTGGCTACAAGGGCACATTGATGGCTCATGGTCATCCTCCTGTCCACCAGGACCCCCAGGTCCCTTTCCCCTACACTGCTCTCCAGCAAGTCAGTCCCCAACCTGTACTGGTCCATGTGGTTGTTCTTTCCCAGATGCAAGACTTTACACTTGCCCTTGTTGAGTTTCATCAGGTTTCTCCCTGCCTAACTCTCCAGCCTGTCCAGGTCTCACTGAATGGCAGCACAGCCTTCTGGTGTGTCAGCCACTCCTCCCAGTTTAGTGTCATCAGCAAACTTGCTGAGGGCACACTCTGTTCCCTCATCCGGGTCATTGATGAAAATATTTAACAGTACTAGATCCAGTACTGACCCCTGAGGGACTCCACTAGTCACAGACCTCCAACTAGATTCTGTCCCATTGACCACAACTCTCTGACTTCTTTCTTTCAACCAATTCATGATCCAGATTTCTGTACCAGTTCTCCAAAACAGCTTTTTTAAACATTTTGTATATACATTTAAATAAAAAAGATATAAGCCAACCCTACATTTTCTCAATACAAAGACTGCCTTACCTTAGTGTCTCCAGTTTCTTTGTCCTTGTAGCGAACACCCATGACACAGTCATCTTCTTCAAGCAATTCTAACACAGTCCCCTCAATGAATTTTGCACTGAAATAAAAAAGGGGTGTTAGGACAGACTGGAAGAGGATTAATGATGCCAATATTTAAAGGTACTAGCCACAGAAGGAAAGCCAGATTTTAATTAATCTCCTCTACCAACACAAACACTGCATTTAAATTTTACAAAGATGCATTCTTGACCACCTTCAGAAGCCACATGGGATGTCAAAAAGTGCTTATCATTAATTTCAGTTTGATACTTGAGAATATTCTAAAATTGCAGTGCTCATCTTAAACACCCCACCACTTAGCAGAATCCCCCATTGTGCTTCAGGTGCTCCATAGCCACATGAGAGATAGAGTCTGACACCTAATCATAGTCAAAACCCACGCAGATGACTAACTCATCCCTGCTAAATGGTGGGAAATGCTAACAGACCTGACTCCAAGCAGAACTCAGGAGCAAGATCCGAAGTTGCACTCCAACACTAGGTAAAGTACCTAATTCTCAGATAAGTCCAAAATAGTCTAACCAACCTGTTTAGGACAGAGACATCTAGCTTTTCACCTCAGGAATTCAGGATATACTTTTTTTTTTTTTTCTTAATTGGTTATTTAGGCTTTTATATTTCTGCTAATGCTTATGTTTGGAATTTGAACTGAGCATCCTTAACATCCACCTCCCAATCAGGCTGATCTGGGTTTCCCAAATTAAACCTCTGTAAACTTAATCCCCTTTTTAAGTCTGAGCTGTTAGACCTGATCCCAGCAGTTCAGACTTGACAGATTGAAGTGGACACTCCTCCTGCCTCACAAATATTTTCATTTCCAGATGGAATTCCACAACTTAAAGAAACAAGCTAAAGGTCAATGTGAGAATACAACAGCTTGATATTTTAGGCTCTCAGGGAGAACAAAAGCAACAGAATTTGTATCTTTTCCATATGTCAGCCAGCACAGAAATCTCAGAGCAGATCGTGATTGGCTTACTTTGCCAGGCAACAGGCAAGTTGGCTGTATCCAAAGATAAGTGGTTGTTGCATTAACAGAAACTTCAACAGCAAGGCAGTGCAACAACACGTCAGGTTAACAGCAGGTGAATCAGAGTTCTGCAGGTCCTATCAGCTTTAAATGTATATTATAGCTGTAATTTTGGTTACTGAATTAAGTGTTCACTTTTTTCTAAGACATTATACCAGATGTGCCACTCATTTCTTGACCAAACAAGTTCTATGCACTGCTTGCTGAGGTCATTTCTGGGAAAATGCCAAACCCAAGAACCAGTGGAAGAGAATCATCTCTTTACCCCCAAAACTTTGCCTAATATTTGAAGTCTATATTCCCATAGTTTAAAGATTAACCTGTCTCAAAAGCTAATGTATGATGTATAAGCAACTCATGAACACATCTACAGAAATCAGAGCAAGTAAATATAACTGTTACATTCACTCAGTCTTGTTGGTAGCAGCCTTTTGTGTTGGGACAGAGTAAGACAGATAAGGAATCTCACAGATGCTGAGAACAGTGCTTATGAACCTCTGGATCCCAACTATGCTGTTCACAAGGTGACTCACTTGGGCTCTGCCATCGCTGCCCTTCGGAGACCCATGATGAACTGGCCATGATGAAAAGATCTTCCACTTGCCACGTGCCCATCCCCAGATGTTGGATAAGGAATTTCAACCTCTGACTTGCTCTCTATGTCATGAATTATGTAACCATTTACTATTTGTGAATCAATACCTTCTACTGTATCTGCAAAATATAAGCCAAAAGGTGAGTTAAAAAAAGGTTTTAAGAAAGCTTATTTATTGACATAGTTGTTTTTTTACATAGAGTCTAATTTTCTTATCATAACACAGACGCTGAAGGATGAGTATTTCAAAATGGCAGACTGGAAATACACAAGCAATTTAAATTAAAATATTAAGCATAGATAATGTATTTCTTCATTTTCCCTGTAGAGATGTTTTTTCTAAAAACACAACTGAGTGTAGAAACCCTTGTATTGTAGATACATTGGCATTTTGAAATGCACTTACCTTCAAGACCCAAGTCTTTAAGTGCTTTGAAACCTCCAGGTTGCAACAGTTCTCCAACTATCCTGTCAGGTTCTTTCAGATCCCTCTCTATCACAGTCACCTTTCTTCCATCCCTCGAGAGGACCGTGGCCAAGGAAGAACCAAGGACACCTGATCCCACAATGATGATTTCTGGATCATGTTGAAGTGATAACGTAGCATTTGGAGCTGTTTCTGTCAGATGTACCTCTGAGAAGTTTACTTCTTTTTTACCCTTTAGAAAAGAAAGCCAACAAAGTTACATGTGCTGATGTATCTGTTTCATAACCTTGTCAAAGAGCTGACTTAGGACTAGTTTCCACCTAGGAGACTGAGAGAGCAGCAGTATTTAGAGAGCAGCTTCCAGTTTAGTTTTGCCTAAAATGAAATCAGTTGTACTTTACAATGCAACAAAAACAAAACAAGTAGAGAAATTAAACAAAAAAACCTTCTCAAACAAAATCAAGATGCTTGTTAAAAAACTGCCCTGCTGATCAAGACCAATCACTAACACAGTCTCAGAGAGACTGAAAGTCAAGTTCTTACAAAAGCAAGTAAGCCAATGTTGCCCCTTACTCTTTGTAAAGTAGCACACCAATCCCTTCACATCAGTGAGCAACTACTACATGGAGGTCTTAGCACTTTGCAGTGAAAAAGTGATCAGATTCACCGGAAAATGCATTTATCTTTAATTTTAGTATAAGTGAACCTACCTACCAAAGTAACAGTTTATGGTAATACTCAGTATAGGAAAGTGTCAGTAGAAGCAACCACCTGCAAAATGTTACTGAGAAGTGGTCCCAAAATGAAAACTGACCAGTCAAAAGTAGAGCAAAACTCCCATTCACCTACATTTAAAACTGCTAAGAACCGAGAGACATCAGATTATAGACATTAACATACAAATTGGTACCTGAAGACCAGCTAGGTTATAGCACTTTCCCAACAGCATCTAATTGTATACACTTCAAAGTGAGAAGTTTTAAGGGCAATTTCAAAGCAAACCTGCAAGTCACTTCTCCAGCTGGTAGAATAAAGAATTGACTCCTAAGCACTCTGGCAAATGCCTCAGCACTACAGTGCTGACAGTGGTAAAAATGTGATGGCATCAGTGAAATAAATGCCTAGAACAACACTGACACCAGGATTTCTAGTGTGGTGTTTTTATCTACAAGACAGTAAGGGTGTGCAAAAACAACTATCAGAATTCAAATAAAACAAGAAATCGGGGCGCAGGCTTTACCAGAAAATCAAAATCCAGAACTTGCAGCCAAAAAAAGTCCTTTGTGCAAGGGCTCAGTGCCCAGCTGAAAATGCCCAGAGGCACACAGGCAAGTAGCCAAACAGTCCTGAGCCACAGATGTACTGAATATGCCTGTCCAGTCAGTACCCTTAGATGGCAGGACTCCAGCTAAGCTCCAGCCACCAACTACAGCTCTCACCACTGTCTCACAGCAAGTCTCTCACTGGGCTCAGCAGACCAGGCTGATGATAAGAGCTCAGGTTCTGTAGCTATTGTACAAGCAATAATACAGCAATAATCTTAAAATCACTCCTAACCGCAGTTGCCATGACAAATGTGTTTTATACAGAAGTAATGGGAAGCTGATCACTGAGCTACAGAACGGCTGAGGTTGGAAGGGACCTCTGGAGGTCATCTGGTCCAAAGCCCCCACACCAAGCAGGGTCAGTTACAGCAGGCAGCCCAGGACTGTGCCCAGTTGGGTTTTGAGTATATCCAAGGATAAGAGATTCCACAGCCTCTCTGGGCAACCTGTGTCAGTGCTCGGTCACACTCCCAGTAAAAAACTGTTTCCTGATGTCCAGAGGAAACCTCCTGTGTTTCAGTCTGTGTCCATCACCTCTGGTCCCGTCAGCTGGCACCTCTGGAAAGAGCCTGGCTCTGTCTTCTTTGAACCCTCCCTTCAGGTATTTATATACACTGAGATCCCCCAGAGCCTTGTCCAGGCTGAACAGTCCCAGCTCTCTCAGTCTATCCTCACAGGAGAGATGCTCCAGTTCTTCATCTCTACAACAGACTGGTGATTTCAGATGTTTTCCTACTAGTATAATAATCCTTTACTACAATTCTTTCTTCAAACATACATTTAATTTGACTCTACAAAAACCCTGGTCTATCACTTCAGTTTAACTGGTTTTTTTTTGTCATCCTGAACTAATGCAAAATATGACAAATCAGATATCAGCATCTAAAGAAAAACTCTCTTTAACCCTTTCTTAGCTCCTTTTCCTCACCAAGGCAGAGGGGTCAGCAGTCACAGGGAACACCAGGAGGACACTGCACCCCACATGCCACCTCTGAATTTAACCTACCTTTCTGGATTTGGGGTTTTCAACCTGTTGAGATCCTGGGGTGGGTTTGGCCCAGAAGAAGCCAACAAGTGGTAAAGCTGAGAGAACACCTGAGAGCACCCCCCGATGGGTCTTCTGCTGCTGCTGCTTGGGCCCCCTGAAGTGGTACCTGTACGACAGCAACAAGCCGAGGGAGAAAAACACCAGCATGGAGAGCAGCACCTCCTTGTTAGCGTAAGTCATGAGGTCTCCACACTTTTTATACACGTAGATGAAGGAGGCAATACCCAGAAATGTCCACATAGTGAGGGGGACTGGTCACTGCTCCCGGCTGCTTCCTCCAAAGCTTCCCCGTCGGCGGACGCTGCCCAAAAAGGGGGTTTTGTGCAAGGTGTGAAAAACGTAGGCACAGAAACGCCAAGACTCCCTTCGCGACTGAAAGGGAGAGAGACCTCAATGAAAAAACACGGAGCTCCACCGACTCCTGTCGACTGCTGCCAGCAAGAGCCGCGGGACAG